>NC_056750.1:537167564-537542564 GCF_019279795.1 Protopterus annectens
AACAAAATCGTTCCATACCCCCTCAGGCCCATTCCAAATCACCCAGCAGTCATCTAGGTATCTCCTCCACATCATAAGCTGTTCTTTAAATGGGAAATCAGCCTGATAAATATATTTGATCTCAAAAAAACCCATAAATAGGTCAGCATATGTCCATAGCTGTCCGTTTGCTTTGGAGATACCATTGACCCTGGAAACTGAAGACATTATGTTCTAATACCAAAGTAAGAATGTTGATGATTAAATCCATATCATCCCTAGAGTAAACACCAGCTTGTAGTAACCAATATTGTATGGCCTGAATACCACCCTGATGAGGGATACTGGTATATAGGGATTGGACATCCAAAGTCCCTATAATTAAAGATAAAAACTGGGTGGTATCTTTAATACGTGCCCTAACCTGATTCAAGAGAGGCTTCAACCTATATTCCAGATATTCTGAAAGTGGTTCAGTCAAAGAACCTCTACCTGCTACTACTGGTCTGCCAGGGGTACCTATCAAGGTTTTATGTATCTTAGGGACAAGATAAAAGTATTGATGCCTAGGTATATCAACTGTAAGTTGTTTATATAGGGACTCAGTTATAGTACCTCTTTTAGATGCCCTTTTTAAGAAACCATCTATTATGCTCTTGAAGTCAGATGTTGGATCCATTGGAAGCTTGATATACGAGACATGGTCATTAAGCTGTTTTAAGGCCTCCTGAGTATACTCAATCCTGTCCCAAATCACTGTCGCCCCACCCTTATCAGCTCCCACTATGATAATATCATTGTTGTTAACCAGAGTTTGTAAAGCCTCATGTTCATCTTGATTAAGATTCCTAGCATGATTAACAAAAATGCTAGTACAATTACTCTGTATGTCTTGCAATACCAAGTTTTCAAAAGTTTTAACCACAGCATTGTATGGAGGTTGAAATTCAGAATTTCTAAAATGAAAATTATCATCCATGCTACTATTAATATTTTGTGCCTGGTGTGCAAAATAATATTTTAAATTCAGATTTCTAGTAAATTGCTTTACATCTTTTACAACATCATAGTGGGACACATAAAAAGATGGTACATATCCAAGTCCTTTATTCAAGAGTCTAATTTGGTTTACATCAAATGTGCATCTAGACAGATTGACAATCAAATTGTTAACATCAGCATTATCAATTCCAACAATCCCCTTAGGGTCTAAATTAGCTTCAACTACACTGCTTGCATTTTGGACTGAAACAACAGCCTTATTTCCTCGGCCCCTGTCTAAAGGGGTATTGGGCCTCTTTCTCACTGGTGAGCTATGCTGCTCAATGTCCCCTGTTTCAATATCAGTGTCAGTGTTAGAAACACTGGATGAAAAATCAGACATTTCACTACTATGTGGAACCTTTAAAATTGGTCTAACCCTTTTACGTTTAGTGGACCCACTTTTTTTAGATTCAAAACGTACGCCCCTTTTCAACTGTTTCCACGTATACACCACATTGTTTTTATAATCAGTCATGTCTCTAGAATATTTCTTCATTTTTCGCATCTTTAAATCACGTTCATGCCGCTCCATATCCACTTTGAAAGTAGAATACAAATGCTGATATTGTCCCATATCAGAAAAGGTAGAAACACGTTCTTGACATGCCTTTAAAAGCGAGTTGCTTTCATTTATCTGGGTATCGTAATATTCAATCAGCAGTTCTATAAACATCAAAGAGGCAGTAGACTGCACCGCCCTCCATTTTGACATGAACACTGAATTTTCGGAGCCAACCCCAGGCTCCACATGTATGCGTAACCCCCGAGGTATTATTTTGGCCTGCGAATAGGCCTTTAACAGTCTATTATGCCATATTAGGGACAACTGTCCCAAACGTTTGAAACAGTCCACAATGTCTTTCCCCTCATCCAGCATCACCGAACCAACTGAAATGTTGTTGGAAGTAGTTCCCTGTTGCCCAAAAACAGAGCAGTCATCCTTGTCTGCTAAAATATTTTCCATGTAGCACATCAAATCTTCTCCGGATTCTGCCATGATGGAAAGTGCACAATCACAAATACTGCTAGCTTGTATAAGTCCCCTTTAGTTCAAAATGAACAATTCAGTGACTCGACCACTGTGATGACCCAACTCCCAACAGCACAGTTGCGCGGACATCAAAAGAGTGCACGGAACAAGTAGAAAAAACCTCCAAAAGATAATTCCAGCACAAACAGGAGACACGAGCAGCATAAAGCTTAGAATAAGCTTGTTTATTGAATGTTACACATCCCCCAAACCGGTTTCGCTCCAAAGAGCGTCATCAGTGAGTGCAGAATTGACATATTACATGCATTTATATAGCCGGATTTCACCATGCCCCCTAGTGGTATACCACAACATGTTTTAAATAAAATAAACACATTCATATAGTAAAACTTGATGCATGTAGCAAATTTTTGAACTAATAGTTTTATATAATAATATAAAACATGGCACTACAATAAGACAAAATCTAACCTGCTAATACCCCCAACAATGTTATTAAATCAAAATACATATATAAATCTCTATATAAAGAAATATATATATACATGTGTGTATGGATAGATATATCTATATGTATGTATAGAGGATGGAATGGGTTTAATTGAATTTGATTTATTGTTTTGTAAGTTAAAATTTAGGCACACATCTAACTCTGATATAATGAAATAAGAAGTTATGTCTTACAATAACATTCCATGTTAGTTGTCTTCTTCTCGCCTTCTTTCTTGCTGGATGGGTTCGGAGCCGATCCTCGGCTCCGACTCGGCCTATACTATAGCTCGAGAGATATTTTTACTGGCTCGAGGCAGCCCTATATCCCACAATATCATGCACTAACTCCCCAGATCTCGTCTGTAAGCTAAGACATAGTATAAATAATAATAATATAATAATAATATTATAATCCTCTTTTATGAGTACAGATTACCTGCTAGTAACACTAAGGATACAAGGAAAAAAACGCAACATATTGTATCTCCAGAAATGGAAGGACTCAGAAACCTCGAGTCTATCCAGGCTAGGGGGCAGGAGGGAGGGACGCAAGAAAGAAGGCGAGAAGAAGACAACTAACATGGAACGTTATGGTAAGACATAACTTCTTAATGTTAAGTTGTCATTCTCGCCTTCATTCTTGCTGGATGGGACAGCGTCCCTAGCATCTTAGTCCTGGGTGGCTCAATGGAACAGACTCCTGAGTACAGTGGAACCAAAATCAGCTCTATTTCTGGAGACTAAATCAAGCTTGTAATGGGCAATAAAGGTATTTTGGATGCCCATGTAGCTGCTGCACAAATGTCATCTAGTGGTAACCTTGCTTGAAACGCCGTTGAAGTTGATGATGCCCTGGTTGAATGAGCCTTAGGCCTAGAGGGAAGTTGCCTGTGTCTCAACTCATAGACCAAGGTAATAATAGATGTCAGCCATCTGGGAAAGAGTAACCTTCGATACTGGAAGACCTTTCTTGCCTGCAGCATAAGAGAGAAAGAGCTGGTCTGACTTTCTGAATTGTTTTGCCCTGTCTAGGTAATACCGTAATTGGCGATGAACATCTAATGAATGTAATTTTTGTTCAGCCCTGTTGGTATAGTCTGGGAAAAAGACAGGCAAATCAATGGAGTGGTTTAGATTTGCTTCAGATAACACTTTTGGTAGGAAGGAAGGGTTTGTTCTGAGAGTTACCCTGTCTTTATGAAAAACCAAATAAGGAGGACGGACAGACAAGGCTTGAAGTTCCGATACCCTTCTGGCAGATGTTATAGCTACTAAAAACAGCATTTTCCAAGAAAGAAGTTTGAGGGAGCAAGAAGCTGCAGGTTCAAAAGGGGGCAGAATTAGTGAGGTTAGAACTAAATTCAAATCCCATTGTGGGGGTGGATCTTTGACTGGAGGTCTGAGCAAAATTATGCCCTTGAGAAAGGCTTTACAGAGTTTGTGGGACATAATATTTGCTTCTGAGAGTCCAACATGAAAATTAGCAATGGCCGCTAATTGTACCCTGATAGTGGCCAATGATGACCCTGAATGAAAAAGCTCCGCCAGAAAGTCTAGAACCTCATGAATGGGTGCATGGAAAGGATCTAAGGACCTAGTTTGTGCCCAGTGTGAAAAACGCTTCCATTTACTCGCATAAGTCTTCCTAGTATTGGGCTTATGGGAAGCCAGAATGATATCACGAACAGGAGGAAAAATAAGGGGAAGCCTGGCTATGGCTGGAAGTGGAGCAACCAAGCTGTGAGGTTGATGGAATGTAGAGACTGATGCAGCTTGCCCGTGAGGAGGGTCAACAGATCCGGAAGGGGTTCCAGATGCCAAGGCTGTTCCAGTAGGTATTTGTGCAGAAATGGGAACCAAACTTGTCGAGGCCAAAATGGGGCAATGAGGATCATTTTGGATCTCAATGCGGTTGCTTTCTGAATTAATTGCGGGATCAATGGAAAGGGAGGAAAGGCATAAAGAAGACCCCGGGGCCAAACGTGAACAACAGCGTCTCTGAGAGGTTGGTCTGGTAGAGGAAAAAGTTTGAAGAAGTCGAGGCACTTGCTGTTTTGGGGAGTTGCGAAAAGGTCACAGCAAGGCTGGCCCCACTTCCGAAAAATTCCGTCTGCTACCGCTTGATTTAGAGACCACTCGTGAGGCATGAGGATAGTTCTGCTCAATCTGTCTGCTATGACGTTGGACTTCCCGGGGATGTGCATTGCTATCAGAAACCGTTGAGATGAAATTGCCCATTGCCAAAGTCTGAGTGCTTCTCGACAGAGGGGGTAGGACCTTGTTCCACTATGCTTGTTTATGTACCACACCACAGACATATTGTCTGTTTGAATTGCTATAGTCCCTGTGGGAAGAGAGCTCTGAAGGGCTTGCAACGTCAAAAGCACAACCCTCATCTCCAGGACATTTATGTGCAGGTGGCATTCTGACTGTTGCCAAGTGCCCTGGACCGTCCTGCCCTGATAATGCCACCCCCACCCGATCAGGGAGGCATCCGTTGTGACAGTGGCAACTGGAGGGGGGAGAACAAAGGGTCTGCCCTGAAAAAGCTGAGGCGAAACCATCCACCAGGAGAGATGTTTCTTGCAAGATGGGGTTATCAAAATGGTGTGGGTCATTGGTAGCTGTTGAAAGGACCACTGAGAAAACAGCATCCACTGAAGGAGCCTCATGTGGAAGCGTGCTAATGGAAGTAGAAGAATCGCCGCTGCCATGAGGCCCAACACTTTCAATACTAGCTTGACTTGGACTCTGTTGGGCTGAAACAGGGGCTGAACATTCCGCCTTATGTCTGTCACTCTCTGAGGTGGTAATGTTGCAAACATTTCTGTGGTGTTTAATACGGCACCTATAAAGTTTATACATTGACAAGGCGACAAGGAGGACTTTGCAAAATTTATAGAAATACCCAGACTGTTGCAAAGTTGAATAGTGTAATCCCTGGCCATTATGAGATCCTCTTTGGTGGTAGCGAAAATGAGCCAGTCGTCTAAGTATGGAAACACCTGGAATCCTTTCTGTCTCAGGTGAGCCGTGACCACTGCCAAACATTTGGTGAACACCCGGGGGCTGTGGTGAGACCAAAGGGCAGGGCCCTGAATTGAAAATGACTGACTCCCAGACGGAAGTGGAGAAACCTCCTGGAGCGCCTGTGTACCTTTATATGGTAGTACGCGTCCTGGAGGTCTAACGAGCACATCCAGTTGTCTCTGCCCAAAAAGGGTAGAATGGACTGCAGTGTTACCATCCGAAATTTTGTCTTTAGTACAGAGTTGTTTAACCTGCTGAGGTCCAAAATGGGTCTCCATTCTCCTGTCTTTTTTGGTACCAAAAAGAATCTGGAGTAGATTCCGGATCCTAGCTGACCTGCTGGGACTCCCTGGATGACTCTTTTTTCTAACAGCTTTTTTATTTCTAGCTGAGCCTGACCCCTTTGTGTGGGTGGTACGTCTGGTAGGGGTTTTGGCGGTTGTACCAGAGGGAAAGTGAAAGGGATTTTGTAACCCTCGGATATGATCTTCTGTACCCATGTGTCTTGGGAGAGGGATTGCCAGGCTTCCGGGTACAGAGATAATCTTCCCCCAACTGCCTCCGAAGGCGGACAGTCGGGCAGCTTCTCAGGGATGCTGAAAGGGTTGGTCAGGAAAAGATTCCCTAGAACCCTGGTTCTGAGGACCCCCTCTGCCCCTGGGGCAGCGTCTGTTATTATTTCTCCCTCTGCCTCTAGGGGGAAATTCACCACGTGCGGCAGGCGCAACTCCCTGAGGTTTGTGGAACCACATCTTTCCTCCCTTCTGTCCCTTAGGATAAGGTCTAGAAGGCGTGGAAAAACAGACTCCCACGGCAGAGAGAGTCTTACCATCTTGCTCGCATCTGGTGAGGGTATTCTTCACCTGAGGTCTGAACAATTCTGAACCGTCAAAGGGGGAGTTGGTGAAGGACGCCTTGAAGGGATCGGCAAAGTTACAGAGTCGCATCCAAGCGTGACGTCTCAACGCAACGCCTGTGCCAGTGGCCCTACTCGCTCCATCGGCTGCATAAGAGATAAGCCGCATGAAGGAGTTATCAATGGAGTTCAGGGTAGCCAGCTGAGAGTTTATTTTGTCCTTAAACCCTGCAGCAGAAGGATCCTGTACCGTTTCACCCAGCTCTTTGAGCAAGTCTCTCTGAAGGTGGGTGAAATGACATAAATAGTTCAGCGATCGCATAGAAAAGGTTGCTGAAGCAAAGGTACGCTTGCCGTACCTGTCCATGGTCCTGGACTCTTTGTTAGGAGGATGAACAGATAGAGAAGGATCAGCCAATTCCTTCTTAGTGGCTGCTGCTACCACCATAGCATCAACTGAAACACAAAAACTGCCAAACAAACTTGTGAAATAAAAAACCCCGATGGAAGCTGCAACAGGCGTGATAAAATAAATCCAATAACCAAGCGATAGCTGTGAAACACCTTTGGTGAGAAAGGATTTGTCATCTGGTGCAGAAATAAATTTAGAAGGCCTCCTAGGGGTAGGTTCCATTAAATCAGGAGCTGCCCATGCCTTTCTAGCCACTACCTCCATTAGTGGGTCGAAAGGGGGAGACACCCAGGAGGTGGAAGGGCGAGATCCAAAGGCGACAAGGTAAATCGACTCGTCCTCGGAAGGTTTGAGAGTGGACCAATTTCCCCTCTGTCTTAGGATCTCCAGGATGTCTGAAAAGGAGACATCCTCAGAGGGGGATCTGGGGGAACCTTCTGACTCATCCAAGTTGGTGTCCGACGTGACAGACTCGGGGGAGTCTATGTGCTTCCTCTTGCACTTTCTTTTCCTAAGGGGTTCCCCTGAAACTTCAGGGGAGCCCTCGGAAGAGGAGGAGACACCCAAGGTGGGTACCCTACGCTTTGGATCTCTGCTGTCAGGTGTAGGAGGATGGCCAGAGACCGTAACAGGCACTACAGAGGGAGGAGCCGCAGAACTTAACCTTGGAGTAGAGACTGGGTCCAGCACACTCCTCATCACCTCGAAGGCTCCCCCCATAAGATACCAAAGATACCCCCGGCTCCGAAGAGACCGGAACCGCCCCGGAAGAGACAGAGAAGGCTCCGAGAATGATGTCGGGGCCGAACTAACCAGAGCAGAAGCTCCGAGAGGGAGAGCGGGGTCGGACAAGGGTCCGATGCCACTCGCCCCCTCGGAGCCGACAATGGAGTCTCGGCGCCCGGACCTCTCCACGGATGGAACCAATGAAGAGGTCGGAGCCGACGACACCGGAGCCGAAGGAGGAAGTATCGGCTCCGACGTGGGCAAGGTCACGGTTCCGACAAACTCCGGCTACGAACTCGAGAGATGAGTCGGAGGAGGAATGGATAGCTGTATCGAAGGAGCCACAGTCTGGTGAGATGGGCTCTGGAGCATTTGGGCCAGCGCCTGAGATTTTATGAGTCTACTGACCACCCTCTTGATGTCATGGTCGGAGAGCCAGGGTGACCTCGATGAATGAGTCCTATGACTCCGCTCCGATAGGAGAGGGGACCTCGGAGCCGATCTGAAAGACTCTAGCGAAGGGGACCTAGAGCGCTTGCACGCTGGGGTCGGCTAAAATGATGGTTTCAGAGCGGAAACCACTTTGCTCGCCTCGGAGCCAGACGGAACCGAGGTCGGAGCTGTCTCGATAACGCCAGCCCTCGGCTCAGAAGCTGGAGCCGAGGGTTTGGCGGTTTTTGACGACTTCCCCGAGCCAGACTTGGACAGGGAGTCATCAGGCTTTAACAAGCCCCTTAGGATGAGCTTGTTATGCCTTTCCTGCAGGACTCTTGAACTAAATCCGTGACAAACGGAGCAAGAGTCCTGCAGGTGTAAAGGCCACAAGCAATAGACACAAGAAGTGTGACCATCTGTCAGAGACATTTTCTGACAGCACGAGTCACACTTCTTGAATCCCGAAACCTTAGGGTCCTTTGACATCCTGACAAAAAATAAAAAGGAACACAGTCAGTCCACAAACACACACTTATTTAAGTTAAGGAGAACTGACTAAAAACCCACACACACACTGAAAGGGGTGGGGGAAAACTAAGGAAAAGCCCGTAGGCCCAAGATAAAAAACTATCTAAAGAAGGGGAAAAAGGGCTACCGAAAGGGTAAGGCAGTTAGAAGGGACCTAAAGAAGGGTAACTAACTGGAAAAAAACTACTGAGACTGAATATATATATGAAAAAAAGCACTTACTGACCGGAGCCGGTAAAAACAGACTACCTTGCAGCGAAGCGGCAAACAAGATCTGGGGAGTTAGCGCATGGTATTGTGGGATATAGGGCTGCCTCAAGCCAGTAAAAATAGCTCTCGAGCTTTAGTATAGGCCGAGTCGGAGCCGAGGATCGGCTCCGAACCCATCCAGCAAGAATGAAGGTGAGAATGACAACTTGACATTGTAGGTTACTTCAATTCAAGAAACTGGTGATTACGCTGGATATAGGTATACTGCAAGTGTGAGACTATGTAATTTTCTCCCCTAACTACTTCCCTGCAGCTAACCATCAGCTGTTACCGGCATTTCTCCAAGCTCACTGGGTCAGCCAGACCCACCTCTGCCTACCCCGCATTCAACCTGACCCATACCAGGGCCAATGAGGAGCTCATGGACTCTGTTGTAGCATCATATTGCTGCCAGGGAGTATGCCCTATCCCTAGAACCCAGTAGCAGTCTTGCAAGCTTTGCAGTGGCTATCTTCAGGAGGTGCATGCACATGCAGCCTTGCAGAAGTATGCATTTTTTACTATTTGTGTGTGAGCATGGAGTTAGTATTTAAAGGTTAGGGGAGTGCAAGAAGATTGTCTCTACATGGGAAGTGCAAAGGGGCTTATCACCCTACAAGAATACTTTACCGGTGTTCTTCAGGATTGTTTTAGAAAATAGAAGGAATGTGATGGTTCTAGTATAGTGTAGCTATCTAAGCATATATGGTTATATTTTATGTTTTTAACAAGTTTCCCTGTAACAATATTTTAGGTACGATTGTTCAGATGTGTTTTGCATAGAAAAAGGACTTTTATGGTTTTATTATATAACTGTGGGTTAAATGTATGTAGTGTTTTATTTTGTTACCTAGGTTTATACAGATTATGACAGGCAAGAATAACTTTTAGTTATGTACTTATTTGGGATCCATCTCGCCTACATTCTGTACTGATGGGCTCGGAGCCAATCCCTCGGCTCCAACTCGGCACGCTATGCTATAGAGCAAAGCCTCTTATTGGCTGAGCTATTTCTTATCCCAGGATGCACCACCACTAATCCCCCAGATCTTGTTTGTCTGCATTCATGCACACATACACAACTTGTTTATATAACATTGCCAGATGTTTCAAGATGAAACAACAGGATTCGGACCTTCTGATATCCTCTGATCTCCAAGGAAGGGGGAAGGAGGGTGGGTTATTGGGAATGTAGGTGAGATGGATCCCAAACATCTAAAGTTATGGTAAGTACATAACTAAAATATGTTATGTGATCCTATCTCGCCTACATTCTGTACTGATGGGACAGCGTCCCTAGCACCTAAATCCTGGGTGGCTCACTGGAAAACACTCCTGAGCACTGTGGAACCAAATGAAGCTCATCCCCTAGATGCCACATCCAATTTGTAGTGAGAAATGAAAGTGTGTGGGGAGGACCACGTAGCCGCAGCACAAATGTCACTAATGGCAAGCTTAGAATGGAATGCTATTGAAGTAGCCATAGCTCTTGTAGAATGAGCTTTGACAGAGGTCATAAGCTCTTTATTAGAAGAGGAATAAGCTTGAGTAATACAGTCCCTGATCCATTTGGCAATAGTGACCTTTGCGACGGGTTTGCCCAATTTATTATCCGAAAAGGATACAAACAATTGATCTGTTTTCCTTGTTTGTTTGGTCCTATCTAAATAAAAATGCAATTGCCTGTGGACATCTAATGTGTGGAATATGTATTCCGCTTTGTTTGAGTACTTTGGAAAGAAGACTGGAAGTTCTAATGACTGTTGTAGGCAAAAACTGGAACAAACCTTAGGGACAAAGGATGGATTTGGCCTGAGAGATACTCTATATTTGTGAAACACCAAGTACGGAGGTTTTACAGACAAAGCTTGAAGCTCTGAAACCCTTCTGGCAGAAGTAATCGCAACCAGAAAGGCAGTTTTCCACGATAGAAATTTTAAATCACATGTTGCTGCGGTTGAAGGGGAGGAAGTTAAGGCACGTAACACCACATCGAGATCCCATGGAGGAGCAGGATGAGAAATTGGAGGTCGTAAAAGCGCAGCACCTTTCATGAAGGTCTTACACAATCTGTTGCTCATTAAAGGTGGGTTTATAGACTTGTGAAAATTGGAAATAGCTGCCAATTGAACCTTGATGGTAGAGACTGAAGAGCCTTGATTGAAAAGGGAAGTTAGAAATTTCAGGACTTCTGATACGGGAATAGTGATGGGATCCAGACCCCTGAGTTGAGCCCAAATAGCAAATCTCTTCCATTTGCTAGAATACAACTTCTTAGTAGCAGACTTGTGGGCCGAAGATAAGATGTGTACAACTTCCAGGTCTAAGGTATGATTCCTGATTATAGTCGGAAGAGGAGGAGCCAAGCCGTCAATTTCAAGGTGTGTAGGGACTGGTGGAGTAGTCCCGACTGATGAACCAATAGGTCTGGGATCTGATCCAGGAACCATGGACCTTCCAGTGCATATTTCCGAAGATAGGGGAACCATACCTGACGAGGCCAGTAAGGAGCAACTAAGATCATTTTGCTCCCCAAGTGAGACGCCTTTTGGATCACTCTGGGAAGGAGGGGAACTGGGGGAAAAGCATATAGCAAGCCGGTGAGCCACGGATGGGCTAGTGCATCCATAGGGCTCTCCCCCGGAGCCGGGGTGAGGGAGAAGAACTTTTTGCACTTCGCATTCAGCGGGGTTGCGAAGAGGTCGCAACAAGGAATTCCCCATTTGCTGAAAATCTGATTTGCAACCGTAATGTTCAGAGACCACTCGTGTGGAGAGAGGATAGTTCTGGTCAGTCTGTCGGCTATCACATTGGACTTGCCAGGGATATGAGTCGCCACTAGAAAACGTTTGGTCGACACTGCCCATTCCCAAACTCTCATGGCCTCTCTGCAAAGGGGGTAGGATCTGGTCCCTCCCTGCTTGTTCAGGTACCAGACAACTGACATGTTGTCGGAGTGAACGGCAATTACGCCCTGAGGGAGGTAATCGTGAAGGGCTTGTAGGGACAGAAGCACCGCCCTCATTTCTAAGATGTTGATATGAAGTAGGGTCTCTTCCGAATGCCATTTGCCTTGGACTGACCTGCCCAGGGAATGCCCCCCCCACCCCATCTGGGAGGCGTCTGTAGTCAAAGTGGCCACAGGAGGAGGTGGAACAAAGGGTCGTCCCTGATCCAGATTGGAGGGCACCAGCCACCAGCGAAAGTCCCGTTTGCAGGTTTCCATGATCCATACGAGGTGACTAAGAGGGAGATCCTGAAAGGACCACTGAGTTGAAAGAAGCCACTGGAGAATTCTCATGTGCAACCTTGCTAGGGGAACTAGAAGAACCATGGCGGACATAGATCCCAATAGCTGCAGGACCATTCTGGCTGGGGCTTTGGATCTGGGAAGTAAGGCTCGAACTTGAGCCTGTATGGTTTGTATCCTTTCTGTAGGTAGATAGACCCGCATTCGGTTTGAGTCTATCTCTACTCCGATGAATCTTATGCGTTGAGATGGCAGCAACACAGACTTTGGCCAATTGAAGGTGATTCCAAGGGAAGTGCCCAGTGATATCGTGGCTTGTAGGCTCCGCAATAGTAGATGCTTGGAGGTGGCAGTTAGGAGCCAGTCGTCTAGATACGGAAACACCTGGAATCCTAGACTTCTCAGGTGAGCAGTCACGACTGCCAAACATTTGGTGAACACCCTGGGGGCTGTGGTGAGACCAAAGGGCAGCGCTGGAACTGAAAATGACTGTCTCCTAGGCTGAAGCGCAGATGTCTCCTGGACGCTTGATGTACCATGATATGGTAATAAGCATCCTTGAGATCTATGGAGCACATCCAAACTCCTTTCTCCAGCAGTGGGAGAATGGATTGTAGGGTGACCATTCGGAACTTGGACTTTTTGACTGAACGGTTTAGAATGCTGAGATCCAAAATGGGCCTCAAGTCCCGGTCTTTTGGCACCAAAAGAATCTTGAGTAAGTCCCTAATCCGATCTGGTCTGCGGGGACCGGTTGGATGACTCCTTTTTGAAGCAGCTTTGAAACTTCTGAGGCTGAAATTTCCCGTTGACTGGGTGGCGGGTCCGGGATTTTTTTGGACTGAGGTGGGGAGTGAGAAAAGGGGATGGCGTAACCTCTGGCGATAATTCGAAGCACCCATCGGTCCTGAGTGATACCTTCCCAGGCTTTTAGGTGCCTCGAAAAACGACCCCTGACTGGCTCTGGAGCTGCACAGTCGGGCAATCCCTCAGGGACTGTGAAAGGCTTAAGAGCCACGAAAGGACTCGCGGTCTCCAGTGTTGCGGGGGCCTCTGCCGCCTCTGGGAAGGCATCTTCCAGAAGAATTTCCCCCTCCTCTGCCTCTAGAAGGGGGATCGTCCTGCTGTGAGGGATAAGACTTCTAAGATCTACGGAACCACATTTTCCCTCCTCTTTTAGCTTTGGGGTAAGGCCGAAAGGGAGTGGAAAATCGTGCCCCTACAGCAGTCAAAGTCTTACCTTCTTGCTCGCAGCGGGTCAATGTGTCCTTTACCTTGGGTCCAAACAAAGAGGACCCATCAAAGGGGGCGTCAGCAAAGGAAGACTTAAAGGCCTCTGCAAAATGACACATGCGGAGCCAGGCTTGCCTCCGTAGAGCAATGCCTGTACCCGCCGCTCTACTCACCCCTTCGGCCGCATAAGAAATGAGCCTCATGGTCGAGTTTGATATGGATGACAGCGTAGCCAACTGAGAGCCAACCGTCTGGGCCAGCTGCTCAGGCAGGTTACCCAAGAGGGTATCTGAAAGTTCCTTAATCAGATCCCTCTGAAATCTGGTAAAGTGCGTTAGATAGTTCAGGGACCTTAAAGTAAAGGCCGCTGAACTTAGGGTGCACTTACCATACCGATCCATGCTCCTAGACTCCTTATTAGAAGGATGGATGGACGTCGAAGCCTCTGCTACATCTTGCTGGGTAGCAGATGCCACCACCAAGGCATCTACAGCCACACCTTTCGTCAAAAACTCCTTTTCTGGGGGTGCTGACAGGAACTTATTTGGACGAGCAGGCACTGGTTCCACAGAGTCTGGGTGTTCCCACACCCTTCGACAGATTAAATCTAGGAGCTCGTTGAAGGGCGGAGACACCCAGGAGGCGGAGGGCTGAGCCCCGAAGGCCTTAAGGAACACCGACTCGTCAGCAGAAGGGGGTTTGGATTGCCAGTCACCTCGTTGTTTAAGGGCTTCCAGGATGTCTGCAAAGGAGACATCATCTGAGGATGACTTAGGGGACCCCCTCTGCATCATCAAGATCAGTGTCTGATGTGAGAGACTCATCGGGGGAGTCAACGTGCTTCCTCTTGCACAATCTTTTCCTGGGGGGTTCCTCCGAAGAAGCTTCAGAGGGACCTCCAGGAGGGGGGGAACCCCCAGTGGGGGTAACCTCAGGCCCCGGGGCTCCGCTGTCTAAGGACAGGGGGACTGCCAAAGACCCAGTCTCTGTATGCAGGGAAGGTGCTGGGGAGACCGTGGAGGTAGCCAAAAAAGATTTGGCTAATGCACTCCTCATGGCCCTGAAGGCGGGACCACCAGAATCCTGGGAAGAGGTCCCACCTCCATGGCCACAATGGTAGATGGTACCCCCACAGCTGACGCACCGAGAGGAAGGCTTGGGACCGAAAATATCAGTCCCGAAGCGTCCCACCCGGGGCCGACAGAGGAGGTCCGCGTACCGAACTCTGACTCGAGAGCCGGGGTTGGAGTAAGGGTCGGGCCCGACCCGAAAACCTCCACTGGCTCCACCAGCACCGGCTCCAACGGTGCCGAGGCTGTTGGAGGAGGAACCATAACAACAGGGTGGACCATTGGCTCCGAAGCCGAATGGGCTGGAGCCGAAACTAACTTTTGGAACACCGGAGACTGGAAAAGTCTTAGGAGCACCCTGTCGATGTCCGAATCAGACATCTTGGAGGATCTAGATGACACCGATCGGGTCCGAACCGACTTCTCCATCGGCTCCATAGGACTAGGGGACCGGCTCCGAATGGATTCGACTACTATCGGTTCCGAGGGAGACCTCAAAACAATTTCCCTCAGTGCCGAGAAGGGCTTCCGCGCCGAAGGGGAAGAGTCTGAGCCGGCAACCCTCATCGGCTCCAAAATCAGTGGAGCCGATGAAGGTGACCCGCCTCTCGATGCCCCAGTCCTCGGCTCCGAAACCAGAGGAGTCGAGACTGGAGGCATCGAGGCAGACCGTTCCGCCCTCGGCTCCGAAGTCCGTGGAGCCGATGGAGAAGCCTAGGCTTCTTGGCAGTCGGTTCCGACAGACTGGTCGGAGCCGACGCTTTTTTCTTCTTGGTAGGAGAGGAAGAGGAAGATAAGGCCTCCTCGAAGGAAGGTTTAATCAGCCCTTTTAATATTAATTTATTCTTCCTCTCTTGGAGGACTCTAGAAGAAAAGGCGTGACACATGCTACAGGACTCCTGTAGGTGCTTGGCGCCTAAACAATATACGCACGAGGAGTGGTCATCAGTTATAGACATTTTGTAACCACACCTCGCGCATTTTTTAAACCCAGAGGGTCTATGTTCCTTAGACATACTGACTAACAGGCACTAAAAAAACAAGTTAAAGTAGCTGTTCAGTGATGAGATTTTACCACAAGGAAAACTTTAAACCAAGTTTGTTTTTTTTTTTTTTTTTTAAACGAGACAATACACAATATCCGGACAAAATACTGAAAAGGAGGGCCAAGACCCTCTAACTTAAGCAGGTACTTGACCTCCTGAAAAAAACAAAAGACAGTAGATAAAGAATAAGGGAAGGCCCCTCTAACTCAAACGGGAAACCTTTCCCTTAAACCAAAACACAATTTTTCTCAACAAATGTTAGCAAAACACACTCGTACAACAACAATAGCTGTTAAAACAGCTTTTGGGGTAAGAATATCAAAATTCCTGACAGGAAACTTTGAAGAAAACAGTACTTAGCTCAGCCAAGTTTGAGACCACGTCCTAGCTTGTAAGTGGCAAACGAGATCTGGGGGATTAGTGGTGGTGCATCCTGGGATAAGAAATAGCTCAGCCAATAAGAGGCTTCGCTCTATAGCATAGCGTGCCGAGTCGGAGCCGAGGGATCGGCTCCGAGCCCATCAGTACAGAATGTAGGCGAGATAGGATCACATAACATCTGCAGTATTTATGTTTAATGGTGTTATTTTAAACAAATGAAAGTGCTGTTTTTTATTTGCTTGCATGTAAATGAATTTTGTGAGATGTCATGTTTGGCTACTGACAGTCGCTATGTCCTGTGTTTTGACAGCTTGTTTTTATAATGCATAGCACTGTAGTGAGTGAACTCTGTGTTTGTACTGCTGTTGTTCTGTAGCATATATGGTGTGTGATGTGTGTTATGTACTGTGCAGGTTTCATTGTGTTATGGGTTTGATAATAACATTTGGTGTGTATTAATGCTGTAGTTGATGGGTTTTACTCGATTATGTGTGTTCTGATTGCTGTAGCTGACATAATGATATAATCACAGACACACACACACACACACATATATATATATATATATATATATATATATATATATATATATATATATATATATATATAGGTCAAAACTTCAAATTTCATATGGTTGAAACTATAAAATCAAAAATCTGAAGTGGTTAACTTCATTTGGTCTGCAACCTGTGGGTATCGGATCCATCCTCGGATCTGTGCCGGCAGCTTTACCTAGCTAAAGATCTGAGCTCCTAGCTCCTCCCCTTCCCATAATCCCCTGCTACACATCCCCCATCCTCAGATCTAGTTTGCTGCGGCTTATAGCAGCTTCTAGAGACGAGCTCTTGGCATGGGTGAGAGATTTCTAGTTTTATAAAACTTTTAAAATTGTTTTTTTTTCAGGAAGTTCTGTGTTGAGTGTGTATGGTCTAGACCCCTTCACTGACTAGTATACTTTGTTTAATTTTTTTTAAAGTAAATTTTCTTCAAATTCGCTTTTTTCAACCCTCCCCCTAGTGTGTGAGTGTGTAGTGTGATGGCTGAAGGGCCTAAAGCCATTTTTCTAAATTCACTGAGTGTGGTCATAAGCTGTCCCCAGCCGATGGCCACACTCAGTGCGTTATTTGCCTGGGGGTGGCCCATTTGTCCACCAGCTGCCAGGTCTGTGCAGCTTTCAACCCCGGATTGTTGCCCCCAGATTCTTCTTCCTCCTCTCCCTCTAAGGTACCGGTCACGGTTGCGGCTTCCGTGCCTTCCGATCCCCCTCCCTTGTTGGGGACTCAAACTCCCTCTGTTTCTCAGGGTGAGGGGGACTCTTCTTCCTCTTCTAAAGAGAAGAGGAGGGATAAGGACTGGCATAGGCATAAAAGGCGGGCTGAGTCTCATCCCTCGGCCCCGCCAGCTAAGGTAGCCAGTCCCGCTAAGAGGGTCTCTGGTTCTCCTCATTCTCGGCTCCGTTCTCCTTGCTTTTCCCCAGAGCCGGAAGAGGAGTGCCAGTCTCCCTTGAGGTCCTTGAGGCGGCTTTCCAGGCCCGCCTCGGCAACCTCCTCCAGATCCACCAGAAGCTTGACCAACGCTGATTTGGACCGGATGATGCGTCGTTTCTTGCAGGCTCAAATGCAGATGGGGGTGCTCCAAGCTCCCCCCCTCCAGGGGGGAGTTCGGCCCCTTTCTTTACCCCAATCGCTCCTTTTCTGACCCGGTATCGGGTTTCGGAGTCATCAGATCCATGCCATTTCGGACCCAGGGATCCGTCGGCGCTGACAGTCTTGGTTACTTCTACGCCGACTATGCCCTTGAGCGTGTCGGATCCTAGCTCTCGGGGCCGAGAGCTGAGTGTCGGATCTGTGGGGGAACTGTGTCTTCGGCGCCATTTAGGTCAGAGCACACTTCCCTCTCAGGTCCGACCGCTTCAGCTCTGACACCAATCCCTGCATCGGCGCCAAGGGGTTGCTCTCGGAGCCAGGGGAGAGCAGTTTGCCCTCGGCGTTTGATGTAGTGGAGAGGGTGCTGTCGAGGACTTCCAGATCCCCGGTCTGGGCTGCAGATCCATCCGTCCCCCCTGTGCATTTGGGCCTGTCCTCCATCATCCGGCCACAGGGACAGCCTGCATCGGTGCTCCAGTTGGTTCCCTTAGAGGAACAAGACCCCGTGGGTGAGCCCTCCTCGGATAGCCCCACCGAGGAGGTTCCTCACAAACGGAAGTGCAAAAGGAGGCACCTGGACTTCCCTGAGTCCCTCACAGAGGACACAGATTTGGAGGAAGGGGAAGATTTCCCAAGGTCACCCCCTGCGGATGTCTCCTTTGGAGACATCATGGAAATGCTGCGAATCAGAGGAGGGTGGTCTGCCCAAAAACCTTCCTCGGATGAGTCTGTATTTCTGGATGCATTCGATGCAGGCCCATCTACTTCTTGGGTGTCCCCCCCGGCTGACCCCCTGGTGGACTTAATTACCACCAGGGCTTGGAAGGAGCCAGACACCGTGGAGCCAATTCCCAGAAGGCCAGACAAGATACTTAGCCCCCCTTCTGATAGGCTGGCTTGGTCTAAAGGTTCTCCAGTGAATGCCATGGTGGTGGCTGCTGCCACCAAGAAGGAACTAGTGCAGGAGAGTTCCTTGGTCCACCCTCCAGATAAGGAATCTCGGACGTTGGACCGCATTGGAAAGTGGATGTTTGCTTCAGCTACCTTCTCTGTGAGGGCACTGAACTACATGGCACACGTTATCAGACTCCAGTGAGACTTGATTAAGGAATACGCTGGAGCCCCCCCGGAGTCCATGGCAGCCAAGGACAAACACACCTTCTCGACTCGCATGGCCACTCTGAAATCTATTACTAACACATCTATGCGGCTACTCTCCCATGCCACGGAGGCATGGCTAGAGCCAGCGGAGCAGGCATCGCTCTGCGGAGCCATGCCTGGCTCCGCCTTTGCGATTTTGCAGAACCCTTCAAGGCGTCCTTCACCAACGTGCCCTTTGACAGTTCTACGCTCTTTGGCAAGCCCATCCGCGACACCCTGGTCCAAATTGAGAAGGACGGGAAGACGCCATCTGTCATTGGGATCCGCTTCTCTAATCCCCAACGGTCCTTTTCAAGGAACCAGAGGGGACAAAAGAAGATGTGGTTCCAGAAATCACAGCAGTCCCATCCCGCTTCGGATCCTTCGTCCTTCAGAGGCAGAGGAGGACAAGGTGGACGCCGGCACAGAGGCAGAGGGGGGCCGAGGAATCTTGGGTCCTGGGAACCTTTCTCGGAGAGGCCCGCGCAACAGCCCTGAGGGCTTACCCGGCTGTCCCTCTCTGGAGGCAGTCGGGGGGCATCTGTCGGAGCACCTCCAAGCTTGGGAGTCTATTACTATGGACAGGTGGGTGCTCCGAATTATATTGAGAGGTTATTCCATTCCTTTTCTGAGTCTTCCCCCTCCTATGAAATGCCTCCCTGATGTCCCACTCGATCAAAGGGAGGTGGCAGCTTCGGAAATTTTGAAGCTATTAGAAAAAAGAGCCATCCAGCACGTCCCTCCAGGCCAGTCCGGATTGTGAAATTACTCCAGGTTCTTTTTAGTGCCAAAGAAGATGGGGGAACTGAGGCCTATACTAGACCTCTCATCTCTAAACCTGTTCATTCCCAAAGAGAAATTCCGGATGGTTACTCTGCAATCTATTCTCCCCTTCCTACGGGAGAATGATTGGATGTGCTCCATAGACCTCAAGGATGCGTACTACCACATTTTGATGGACAGACGATCCAGGAGGTTCCTCCGCTTTTGGCTGGGAGCCGGTCACTTTCAGTTCAGGGCTCTTCCATTCAGCCTCACTTCAGCCCCCAGGGTGTTCACCAAGGTCATGGCAGTGGTCGCAGCCCACCTGAAACTTCAGGGCATTCTGGTCTTTCCGTACCTGGACGGCTGGCTCCTCACCGCCTTCACCAGGCATCAGCTCTGCTTGGCCAGGGATTATACCCTGGCTCGTACACAGCAGCTAGATATTACGGTAAACCTTCAAAAATCTTTCCTTCATCCTGTACAGGTTCTGGAGTTTATAGGGGCCAAGATAGATACACGCCTTTCCAAGGCCTTTCTAACAACAGACAGGTTGCGCAGTTTGTCTCTTCATGTTTTGGCAATTCTCCAGTCCCCAGCCCCACCTGCGAAATTAGTCCTGAGAGCTTTCGGCTCCATGGCGGCGGCCATCGGTCTATTGCCCTTTGTATGGCTGTGCATGAGAATCCTTCAATGGACTTTTCAGGTCCAATGATCACTTTTGCTGCACCCCTCGAACACCCCGATTCCCTTGAGCAGGGTTTGCAAGAACTCCCTTCTCTGGCGGCTGCACTCTCAGGAGCTGCGAGAGGGGAGACCATTCGTCATGCCTCAGCCCCAAGCCACGTTGACCACGGACGCTTCTCACCTCGGGTGGGGGGGACATGCTATGGGCAGAACCGTCCAAGGCATGTGGGCTTCCTCAGAGACCATTCTGCATATCAATGTCCTGGAGATGAGTGCGGTGCTTTTGGCGTTGCAAGCCCTACAAGACCTTCTTCCTCCGGGAATTATTGCAATTCAGTCAGACAACATGGCTGTAGTCTGGTACATCAACAAACAGGGAGGAACCAGATCTTATTCCCTTTGCCGAGAGGCCATGAGAGTTTGGGAATGGCAATCTCTACCAATCGCTTTCTGGTAGCAATGCACATTCTGGGCCGGACAAACATCCTAGCGGACAAGCTAAGTTGCTTCATCCTCACACCATACGAGTGGTCTCTAAACCCATTAGTAGCGAATCAGATCTTCCTCAAATGGGGTCTACCTTGCTGCAATCTTTTTGCTTCTCCATCAAACACGAAGTGCAGCAAATATTTCGCTCTAATTCGCCCAATAGTGGAGAGCCCCAGAGACGCTCTGGTTCATGCTTGGTCCCCCGGTCTCCTTTATGCTTATCCCCCGCTTCCCCTCATGACTAAGTTCCTGCAGAAAGCCCATCGGTTGGGGAGCAAGATAATCCTCATAGCCCCATTCTGGCCTCACCAGATCTGGTTCCCTTACCTGCGGTCTCACAGTGTAGTTCTTCCATGGATCTTAGATCCCATTCCGGATCTAATTTCTCATCCTGCGGGATTACAACCCCCAAACCTGTGCGACCTCAAGCTCACGGCTTGGTTGATCCAGTTCCGCTGATAGCAAGGATTCCCGGTATCTCGTCACCAGTGAAAGCCATTCTGGTAGCAGCACACAAACCTTCTACCAGAAAAATCTACGGTAGTAAATGGAAACATTTTTCCATTTGGGCCAAAGACAGAGGCTTGGACCTTTTTACTGTCCCTATCCCGACGATTCTTGAATTTCTGTCCCAAATCTTTCATCAGGGAGCCAGTGCATCTACGGTTAAAGTACAGTTGGCAGCCATCTCTCATTTTCATGTGGAGGATGATATAGGATCTCTGGCTTCCACCAGGATTTGCAAAACCTTTTTAAAAGGCACTTTTCTGTTAAAACCGCCAGTTAAGTCTGCGGTCCTACCATGGGACTTAACACTGGTCCTACAGGGTTTGACGGGCCCTCCTTTCGAACCGGCTGTGTCGGCTCAGTTGAAATTTTTATCTTGGAAAACAGCCTTCCTGGTTGCAGTTACTTTGGCCAGGAGAGTGTCTGAGCTTCAAGCCCTCTGTATGAAACCCCCTTATCTAATATTTCATAAGGACAGAGTTTCTCTCAGGACTAATCCTTCCTTCCTCCCTAAAGTAGCCTCTGAGTGGAATATTAATCAGTCTATTAATCTGCCAGTGTTTTTTCCCAATTTCCAGAACAAAGGGAAATACACACTACACAAATTGGATGTGCACAGACAACTGCGTTTTTATTTGCACCGGACAACGACTAACCGTAAATCTGATCAATTGTTTGTGTCCTTTGCCAAGTCTTCTTTGGGTAAGTCTATTACCAAAGTGACATTAGCCAACTGGATTTCACAATGCATCATTCAAGCCTACTTAGCTTCCAACAAACCGGTACCTGTGGGAATCCATGCTCATTCAACCCGCTCCATAGCTACCTCTGCAGCGTTCTGGTCTAGAGTCCCTATAGACGACATATGTTCAGCAGCTACTTGGTCCTCCTCTCATACATTCATTTCCCATTATAAATTGGATATGATTTCCAGGAGTAGGGCTTCCTTTGGCTCTGCGGTGCTCAGGAATATTCTTCCTTGAGGGCCGCCCAAGGTTTCTAGGTAGCTGGGGACTCTGTCCCACAGGTTGCAGACCAAATGAAGTTAACCACTTCAGATAAAGAAGTTATGTACTCACCATAACGTTCCATCTGAGTGGGTAACTTCATTTGTCTGCAACCAACCCCCCCTCCATTCCCCCTAACCAGTTTCGTGCTTCTTAACCAAGGATAGGATTGTCCATTCTGTTAGGCAGTAAGTTACTGGCCTCTTTCGAGGGTCTTGTGGAGTCTCTATAGGCAAACTCGATCTGAGGATGGGGGATGTGTAGCAGGGGATTATGGGTAGGGGAGGGGCTAGGAGCTCTGATCTGTAGCTAGGTAAAGCTGCCGTCTCGGATTCGAGGACGGATCCGATACCCACAGGTTGCAGACAAATGAAGTTACCCACTCAGATGGAACGTTATGGTGAGTACATAACTTCTTTTTTTGAAACTTTGAATGGTTTAAATGGAGATCGCCATACAGAGCAGAATGGGAAATTTACCATTCTCTTCACTGTAATGTGATTTCAGAGTTGATATATTTAATTAGCATGGGGTGTGGGGGTACATGGGGGCTTGAACCCTGCATGAACGTTTGCTTTTATTTATTTTTTATTGAAGTTTCAAACCGTTAATATTATGGTCTCGATCATATGAAGTTCGAAGGTTTGAAATTCCTAGCTTCCAAAGTAGATCCATATATATATATATATATATATATATATATATATATATATATATATATATATATATACACTCACAGATGTATATATATATATATATATATATATATATACACACACACACACACACACACACACACACACACACACACACACACACACACACACACACACACACACACACACACACACATATATAGAAGCCCAACCTTTAATCAAATTGTCTTTTTTTTTTTTCCTTAAATTGTTTTGGTCCCCATTGAGACATTATTTAACTGGCCCAATCCCCAGTTCCCCCTGCTAATGTTGGGTCTACCAGCTTTATCTCCTACCCCCCCCCGACTCACTCCAATACTGCTGGAGATGGCTGTGGATCCTAAGGGTGTCTTGGGGGCTCAACCATCTTTGTTTCCATACATGGCAGTTTTCTTTTTTTTTTTTTTTTTTTTATTTATATGCCCTGCCTGCTTCCCTGTCCCATCTCCCATGTTTGTTGATTATGTTCGAGGACATCTCTCCTCATTGAACCACACCTCCCCTAGGAAAGCATCATCAGTGAATGCCCTCCTACCTGCTGCACAGTAAGTTGCCTGGACTGCTAATCAAACCCAGGTCAACTGGGCCTTAGTTAGGGCTTTATCCCTCTATGCCATCAGGGTGGCCCATCAAAGTGTCCTTTTGATAAAAAAGTGAAAAGATTGTTTAGTTTGTTGAAAGGGAACTGATTTGGAATTACCAGCTTTTCTGTTTGTGATACTAGAAAGGAGAGGAGGTGGGAGAGTTTGCTACTTTTCTGCTGTGGTGCAGTGTCGGGGATGATATATGTAGAAAAAATATTTTTGTATGCTTTATTTGAATGTTTTTAGATTTAAGTTTTTCAGGTGAGAGCTGAAAAGCCAGTTAGTTTATCAAAAGGAAATTTATTTAAATAGCCATCTTTCTTGTGTGAGATCAAGAAACACTGGGTATGGAGGAATGTGCCCTTCCCTCACTGCAATGTGATGTGATCTTGGAGTTGGAATATTTAAGTAGCAGGGGGGCAAGCCCTCCCATTGCATAAAATAAGTTTTAATTTTTTTTTCTGTTTTGACAGATTGTGTTTACAAATCAATGTTTTGTGGTTTTCGCTATTTAGCTGTGATGCAGTGTCACTAATTTATGCACGTATGTATGTATGTATATAACTATAACAGACAGAGACACAAGGACACACACCAGGATGACTGAAAGAGAGAATGCATGTGTGGGTATCTTTTCATAAATGCTTACAATTCTTAGGTAGTAGAATCTTTCTATATTTTACTATGAAACTGTTACTAGGAAACAGGGTGATCTTCTGTTCTTTGACTTTCTACTCTGTCATCGAGTTCACACTGCATCGCTGGAAGCCTGGACCAAAGCACATTTGGCTTATCCAGTACCATTGCACAATGCCAATGAGAAACAAAGATGTACAAGGGATAAATACTGTGCAATGTACTCCACCATTGATGTGAAAACATTATGTTCCTGCTTTACTCTAACAACTTGATTCTGTCTTAACACAGATGTCCCTACAGAGGGTATGGAAGGATGAGGGAAGACAGTTAGTGGCTTGGTTTTCATGATGTTTTACTTTTGTTTGTCTCCTTGTTGTCTGTGTAGGTGTGCTAATTTTGATATTTAACATCTGACCCTAATGCCAAATGTCATACTTCTTTTGCTGTGAAACAAGACCTAAATGATTATAAATGTTCAGACACACACACACACACACACACACACACACACACACACACACACACACACACACACACACAATCCTGTAGAATCCCAAACAGTATCAGTTTACTATTATTGTTTTGCTGTGATGTTTCTAAATGTACTTTCAGGCAGATGAAGACATGAACTGTATTTAAGTAGAAATTCTGAATGACTATTTATACTTTGTAATTGTATATGTATATATTATTTTACTACAATAAACACAGTGCTGTCTGATTTATGAAAAATGAGTAAATTAGTCATTGTACCTAATGGACTTGTCAATGGAACTGATTTTTCTCTAATAGTAAATACATCAAGATAATAAAATAAAGACACAATTTTGCATTTAACTGTATACATGCACAATGTAATAGACAGAAGCTAGCAATGTCTGCTCATTTAAGGAAATCATGCACAGATTGTAAGCCATTATTGGGAATAATGGTATTCATTTGTTACATCTCTTGTACTTAGAATTTCATTGAATCACTTAAGGAATTTATTGGGTGGAGTGAGGGAGGAGCTTTAGCAAGGAATGAAGTTCTCACCTGCCCTAGGGATACTAAATTAAAAGGCACTCATTTTAACATTGTGGGACCCAATTTTTATATGCCTCTTAATATTAACAATATATGTTAGATGAAAGGTAATACATGGTACATTTAACATAGTGTGAAACAGCTGCAAAATATGAACAGTGTAACACAAAGAGGTTTGATCCCCAAAAAACGTCTCCATCATCAGAAATGAGCATCACATAGGTAAAAGTGAAGAACTGCTGTGGCATTCTGCTAATAAGAGCTCAAGGGCCATACCTGAGATATACAGAGATAAAACTAGCATGGGATAGTATATCCTCTTTTAAGATCACTCAGGTGAAAGTAAACCCTAGTGATGCTTTGGGTGGATTGATGCAGTACCCTGAGTCTTGAACTCTCAAACACCGAGTCTGACAAACTGCAGCACATGCAGAATTCTACACTCAGGATCTTGACAAGCTCTTCAAGCTACAGTGATGCAACACCTATTCTCTGTTCTCTGCAGTAGCTTTCTTTTGGCAGCGGATCACATTTAATATCTTGTTGGTGGTGTTTGAAATTTTATATGACCAGGGTAAAATAAAAGCAAAAAAACAGGAAAAAATATCCAGCAATAAGACATCCACTTCCAAATGAACCACCGCTCTTTATTCATATTAAGCACTTTCCCCTCCAGTACAGAGGCTTCATCAGAACAATTTTACTACACACACACCCAGCCGTTTAAATACCCACCCCCAATTAACCAATTCACTTTTAATTCACATTTAATTCACATTTAAAAATATATGTACCAATAAAATAATCCACATCGCGTCACAAAAAAGCATAAAAAATATATAAATTCACCTTAAATAATTTAAATAATTACCTAAAATGCAAACTGTTTATATACATTGGTACAAATTGTGACATTTTAAAAAGAGAAACAAACAATTCTAAAATAGTGTTGCACATGTTAATAAAAAATGTCAACCTGAAAAGTAGTCAAGTTTAAGGATACTAGCAATACTAATCGTCTCATTGATGCCTGGATACTGAGTGGCATTGAATAACAATTGCCACTTAAGTTCCAGCACATCGAAATGGACGTCTAGGATACTTCCCTTCTCATCCTTAATCAACTGTTGTACAACTAGAAATTCAAACCCCTGGCCTGGGTTATCTTTTATATGCCTATAAAGAGCACTAGTAATTCTACAGTGTCTTATGTCCCCTAAGTGTTCACCAATCCTAAGTTTAAATTTTCTACTTGTTTTGCCTATATAAAATATGGAGCAATTGTCACACTTGGTCACGTAAATCACATAGTTACTCTTACAATTGTAATGCCCTTTGATGTTAATGGCCTTACCATTCAGCCTGTACTTCCCCTAGGTTTCCAATATGTATGGACAAAACGTACAAGTATTACATTTGTAATTACCAATCCTTCTGTTAGATGTTACTTCATGTTTTATACCTTCCAACATGTTTTTTATGGATTTGTCTCTCCTGAAGACATGCCTAGGACCCTTTCCAACTTTTTGTCCAACATTACCATCAAATTGCAATATCTCCCAATTGGCTTTTATGATTTCAGTTATATAATTGGCCACACCACTGTAGGTAATGACAAAAGTAGAAATGGCATTAATACCACTATTTTTCTTTTCATTAGGTCCTAAAAAAAAACATTCCCTAAAATGGGCTTATATGTACCCTGCTCACGCTTGTTCAGTACCTCATTACTAATTTCACTTAGGAGACAATCTGGATATCCTCTGTCTGAACATCTGTTTAATGAACTCAATTTCTAAGAGAAAATCATCATTTAAGCTGACCATCCTGGCAACTCGCACCAACTGTCCCTTCACCACTGACTTCTTTTGGTGGTGCGGGTGCCAGCTACCATAATCTAAATATGAGTTGGAAAAGGTCGGCTTTTTATAAATCCTAGAAGTAAAACTCTTTTTGTACTGTCAATTTCCAGTTCCACATCTAGGTAACAAATTTTCACCTTATCATATTCATATGTGAAATTTAAAAAGTCCAAAAAACACACAAAAGTCACCACACGTCAAGATTTAATGAAGCTTTCAGGTCTACACCCTTCCTCAGCATATATATAAAAAAAAACAATATCTTTGAATGTTTGTGGCTCTATTATTTCCCATATGTTTATATACTGTTTATATATTTTTATATATTATACTGTATATGCAAATTTTGTTTAGTATTTATAATAATTTTTTTAATGAATGTTTTTAATGAATGTTTATAAAAGTTAGATTTTAACTAATGTTTAGGATAGGTTAATTGTTCATGTTCCTTTAAGTATTTTGGCTGGCTTAATCATGTGATAGAATTAATCCTCTATTTAAAACTAATGAATGGATGTATTTTTTATATGCTGAGGAAGGGTGTAGACCTGAAAGCTTCATTAAATCTTGACATGTGGTGACTTTCGTGTGTTTTTTGGATTTGCTGAACAACTAAGTGTGTTTTAAAAATTTAAAAAGTCCACAGTTCCGTTAATGTACATAAGAAAATCTTTCAGGCTGTTTTCAGTGCCCTTCCATATAAGGAATAAATTATCCAAAAAAATGAGTTGTGTCTTTCGGCTTATCCCAGCCAGGGGTCGCCACAGCAGAACTCTGGTCCGCTAATGTTTGGTAGTGGATTTTTACGTGCCGGGTTACCAGCCCTGTCGCACAACCTTCAACGAAGGCACACCCATTCACGCATGCCTCCACACAGAAGACGCTGTAGCTGAGAATCGAACACGACAACGTCTTGCTGTGAGGCGACAACGCTACCGCAGCACCACTACTGCGGGTATCCAAAAAAATGAGTATAATGCATAATCTGGGACATATATCTACTTTCCATCAAAAATTCTTGCTCCCAGTAAGACATTACAAGGTTTGCAAAAATGGGGGCACATGCTGCCCCCATTGCCACACCCTTGATCTGTTGGTAATACTGGCCTTCAAAGCAAATGTAGTAGTTCTTTAAAACCAACTCCATTAATGTAACTATTTTATTAACCTCATCTTGACCATACATGTTTGTCTTATTAAGCTGCTGTTCTAACCAGTCTAAGCCCACATCGTGAGGGATCACAGTGAACAGGTTAACCATGTCTATAGTAACCAAAATCATATCTGGTACTACCTCGATGCCATTCAACTTGTTCAAAAATTGCCAAGAGTCTTTACTAACGTATTTAAAAAAGCTCAAACTTTTCTGCATTTTTTGATCTAAGTATTTACATATAAAATGTGCCTTTGACCTTTTGCCATCCAGAATGGGTCTAAATTTTGGGTTTACAGGGCCTTTGTGTTTTTTTGGGATGCCAAAGATGTTGGACACCCTAGCGTATTCATTTTTCATGAAGTTATATTTGTTTTCGTCAATCTGAGCCTGATATAACATATCATCCAATGCTAAATCTATCTTGCAGTAAGCCACTTTGATCTCATTTAGTGAACTTTCTTCATAGGTGTCATCCATCAAGATAGAACTCATCCTGTCTAAATAATCTACCCTATCCATAATTATAACCCCACTGCCTTTATCTGGCTTCATAAACCTGACTGTGGGGTCCTTGACCAAGTCAGTCTTTAATTGTTTCTCATCTTCAGTTATATTGGAACAAAAACTACTTTTTTTCTCACCATATGTCCTCCTAATATCCTTTTCACAGATCTTTTCAAACAATTCCATATGTTTGTTCAATGGTGGATTAAAAGTACTTGGCCTCTTACAGATGTCTCTAACATAACCGTCGGATTTACCTCCTTGATTAAACCAAACTTTTAAATTTAGTTTTCTGGTATATCTTAACCCTTTTGCCAAAAAATCAGCAAGCCTATCAGTCATAACCAACTTAGAATAGTTATAGATTTTAAAATCACCCTTCTTATTTAAAATGATATCTGGCTTCAATCTATCTTGCTGCTTGTCCAAAACCTGAATCATTGTTTCCAAATACGACTCTTCATTCAAGTCAATAACACCATCATCACCAGTTAAATTGTGCATATCATGGTACAAAAATTCAACATTTGCATTGAGTGTTGTATTAGTTACATTAATAATTTCAGAGTCAACTTGCAAATAATTGACCATTGTTGTCTCATTCAAATTTTCCCCACTGGAAAAACAATCAACATTAACTGAGTGACAAGACAATTCTAATAACGAAAACAAAGTCTGCTGAGTACCAATGTCCAAATTAGCAGTTTCATTGTCCACACAGGTCACTGTGGAACCATGCAATACATTTTCAGTAGGTATATTACCAAACGGCAAAAAACATTGAATGCCTTCATTCGTGGGGTCGACCATGTCTATCATGCCAACCAAACTAGTTTCTGAACACATTCCAACTTGGGATAGTATTGAGCCAAAACCAAAATCACTTACTTGATTTTTGTCAACATGGTCACCTTAAATTGAAGTCGGGGAACCCGCACCTAAGTATTTCTTGATTTGAATGTCTTCGGTCTTGCCCCCTGCCCTGTAAAGTCCTATCGACCCTTCTCTGAAAAAGAAGAAGAAGCAGTGTTTGAAGAGGCTGCCTTTTCTCTAAGTCTATCAGAACACCTGACAGAATCGTCCACATTGGTCACTGAACAGGAATGCTGATACCACTCCCTTTGAAACCTTCTGTTGTCTTGCGTCACTTCCTCATTAGGCACTTCACTATGCCTCTATTTATCATAATTCTGGTTACCTAGTGATAATGAATACACAACATCCCATTTATAGTCATCTATATCCCTTTGTATATTGTGTTGTTTACAGGAAAAGATAGTGTTACAAATACTGTTCACCTGACCAAGAAGAATATTGTATGCAACCCGATTTTGGGCAAATTCATGATCCAGCTTAATGGATTTATCCAATTCCTCCAGATTTTTCACCATGTGTTCAAGTTTGACCTGATTATATTTAACCATCAAACTCGTTAACTCAATACCAGCTTTATCAAATAACATGTGCACATCTTTTAAAAATTCACAATTGTCTTTAATACCATTTGGGTACCTCCACAACCTCAGTCCACAAGGTACCTGCTGCATTTCAATGTTTCTGTTCAAATATGCATTTTTTAGTTGCAACTTTTTAAAGGCTGTTAAATATTTTTTGAACCATTTCAGTTTCTCATCTAGGGTAGAAACCCCTTGATCAACCATATTTACCATACTGCCACCCACATGAAAAAGAAATCTATTTTACTTCCATGCACTATTATTGTTGTCAGAGCTGATAATCCGGTCACCATGTCCCACAATGTTATTAACCTTCTCAACACTGCCATTTAGGTTACCTTGCATGTCACCTTGATCAACAAGTCTTAAATTATGATTTTCAGTACTTATCTGAGTTGGCTGGGTGAGAGGGAGACCCAAACTCCCAAAAATATTTGAAACATTTGGTTGTGTATCCATTACATTTTTGATCTGGGTTGCATACACCCCTAGCTGCTCATTAATTTGTTGCAGTAATCTCATGATGTCTTCATTTGTTGTGTGCTCCTCCATCTTGCTGCCAAAGTAGAAACTACGAAAAATAAAAGCAAAAAACCAGGAAAAAATATCCAGCAAGAAGATGACCAATTCCAAATGAACCACCACTCTTTATTCACATTAAGCACTTTCCCCTCCAGTACAGAGGCTTCATCAGAACAATTTTACTACACACACCCAGCCATTTAGGTCAGCTTAAATGATGATTTTCTCTTAGAAATTGAGTTCATTACACAGATGTTCAGACAAAGAGGATATCCAGATTGTCTCCTAAGTGAAATTAGTAATGAGGTACTGAACAAGCGTGAGCAGGGTACATATAAGCCCATTTTAGGGAATGTTTTTTTAAGACCTAATGAAAAGAAAAATAGTGGTATTAATGCCATTTCGACTTTTGCTATTACTTACAATGGTGTGGCCAATTATATAACTGAAATCATAAAAGCCAATTGGGAGATATAGTAATTTGATGGGAATGCTGGACAAAAAGTTGGAAAGGGTCCTAGGCATGTCTTCAGGAGAGATAAATCCATAAAAAACATTTTGGTAGGCATAAAACATGAAGTAACAACTAATAGAAGGATTGGTAATTACAAATGTAATACCTGTACGTTTTGTCCATACATATTGGAAACCGAGGGGTAGTACAGGCTGAATGGTAAGGCCATCAACATCAAAGGGGATTATAATTGTAACAGTAACAATGTGATTTACGTGGCCAAGTGTGATAATTGCTCCATATTTTATATAGGCAAAACAAGTAGAAAAATTAAACTTGGGATTGGTGAACACTTAAGACACTGTAAAATTACTAGTGCTCTTTATAGGCATATAAAAGATAAGCCAGGCCATGGGTTTAAATTTCTAGCTGTACAACAGTTAGTTAAGGATGACCAGGGAAGTATCCTATATGATCAGGGTATCAGCTGATGGCTACCTAATGGCCTTCTCATTCTCTTCAGCCATCCATTGTGAGGTTTCTGCAAACTCCAAAGTTTAGACATAATTAACTGTTCTTTTCTCACCAAGCTCCGTAACAAGATTTGTCACAATGTCTCCCCTATTAGTGCACATCGGTGCATTGCTTTAGGTGATTTCTTAAGATACACTCCTCCCACAAATAATTTTGGGATCCTTTTTAACAACCAACAATCAATTGACCTTATAGTTTTGTGCTTTTCTGTTATTTTAATATTTTTTTCTCTTGTCTACATTAGCATGTTGATGTGCTTTGTCAATAGGACTATAAATAAAGTTGAGAGATTGAAAACTGAAGCAAAATGAAAATGTCAGCATTTATATGAAAAAGCAAAATATGAATGTGTGTTAAATGAGTTGTCTTGAATAAATTATGCTCTTCACAGGATACTTATGTCTTATGTGGGAATAGTAAAAAAGGAAGTTAGGTACTCACCATAACGTTCCATGTGAGTTGTTCATCTCGCCTTCATTTGTACTGATGGGTTCGGAACTGATCCACGGCTCTGACTTGGCCAACTGCAAAAGCTCGAGGTCTTCAACTAGCTCGAGGCCCACTTCCTATCCCATGATGCACCTTGTGCTTCCCTCAGATCTTGTTTGCTGCCAACAGGCTACATACTACTAGTAATATGCTAATATTGGAAACTGGATAAGAAACAGTATCACCATGACATAAATAAATTCTCGGTCTTAAAGAAGCCTGGATGGGGGTTGCAGGGTGGGACGTAAGAATGAAGGCAAGATGAACAACTCACATGGAACATTATGGTGAGTACGTAACTTCTTTATGTGAAGATGTTCTATCTCGCCATACATTCTTACTGATGGATAGCATCCCAAGCACCATCTTTCTCGGGTGGCTCACGGGGGAATGTTCTTCAAGACAGTGGAATCAAAGGAAGCCCTGTCCCTAGAGGCCTTATCTACTTTGTAATGAGTGATGAAGGTATGAGTCCTTGACCAAGTAGCTGCTGCACAAATAGTATCTAATGGTAATTTAGCCATAAAGGCTAATGAAGTAGAATGGGCCATTATTTTCTGCTGTAACAGTGTATTCACTGAACTGTAAGTGAAGGATATACAATCTGATAACCATTTTGATAAAGTGGTTTTCGCCACTGGAGTGCTGTTTTTAGACTCTCAAAAGGAAACAATAAGCCGATCTGTTTTCCTGACATGTTTGGTCCTGTGTAAATAGTATCGCAGTTGTCTGTGAACATCAAGTTTGTGCAGCGTATGTTCCATTTCCTTAGTGTAGTTAGGGAAAAAATACAGGCAATTCAATGGATTGGTTGAGATTTGACTCTGAGCAGACTTTAGGTAAGAATGAAGGATTCATTCTGAGTGAGACTCTGTCATTATGGAAAATCACATAAGGGGGTTTAATGGACAAGGTCTGTAACTCTGAAACCCTCCAAGCAGAAGTAATAGCTATTAAAAATATGGTTTTCCATGATAGGTATTTCAAGTCACAAGATGCGGCTGGTTCAAAGGGGGCAGGATTATATGGGAAAGAACAAAATTTAGGTTCCATGGTATAACTGGAGCTTTGATGGGTGGTCTCAAATGGACAGTACCCTTAAGAAAGGCTTTGGAGAGTATATGTGACATAATATTAGACCCCTGGTCACCTAGATGAAAGTTAGCAATCATTGCGAATTGAACTCTAATGGTTGCTGCCGCTGCCCCTTCATTGAAAAGTTTAGTCAAAAACTCCAGAATGGATAAAATTGAAGCCAGGTACAGATCAATATTGTTCTGAAGTGCCCCTATAGAAAACCTCTTCCATTTACTAAGATATAACTTCCTGGCAGACTATTTATGAGAGGATGTTAAAATATATTGAGCTGCAGCTGATAGATTGTGAATCCTGGCTATATTTGGAACTGGAGCAGCCAGGCTGTTAGTTTGAGGGACTGAAGAGAAGGGTGGAGAACCCCTGACAAATGAGTCAGGAAATCTGGTACTGGGTCCAGAATCTAAGATTCTTCCAATAGATGAGGCTGGAGGAAAGGGAAACAAATTTGACAAAGCCAGTAAGGGGCTATTAGAATGATGGCCCTTCCCAGAGCCTTGGCTTTTTGTAAAACTTTGTGTATCAAAGGAAAGGGAGGGAAGACATACAGGAGACCCAAGGGCCAATTGTGTACAAGTGCATCCCTTGGGGCATCCCCCGGAGGGGGGAATTAGGGCAAAGTAGCTGCTGCATTTCGTGTTTGTTGGAGTTGCAAAAAGATTGCAGCAAGGCTGGCCCCATATGCAAAATATCCTTTCCACTACTTCTTCTTTTACGGACCACTAGTGAGGCAGTAGACTCGCCCTGCTTAGCTTGTCTACTATCACATTGGATCTCCCCAGGATGTGCGTTGCTATCAGAAATCACTGGGTGGAAGTTGCCTATTGCCATACTCTCAGAGCCTCTCAACACAAGGGGTAGCCATACTCTCAGAGCCTCTCAACACAAGGGGTAAGATCTGGTTCCTCCCTATTTGTTTATGTACCAGACCACTGACATACTGTCTGCCTGAATTGCAATAGTTCTCAGAGGAAGAGAGTCTTGAGAGTTAAGTATAAACTTGCAGTGTTAAAGATTGTACTGCATTTTATTTTTCTGTCTATTTAATTGTTTCATTTAATATTTTGGTCTGTGTCTCTCTGTAGTTATTTATTTTTCTATTTAATTGTTTCATAGAATACTGTGATCTCTCTCTGTCACTGCAGTAAGTGGGGGCTATTGTGTTTCACTTCACTGATATTCAGTGTTAATCTCTTAGCCTAGAGGATTTCTCTGTATTTATAAGAATTAGCCACATATCTTTGAATTTATTACTGCTCAATATCTGAGTTGTTTGGCTTCTGCTACATACCTACAATCAACTGCATTGCTAGCTGAGTTAAGTACAAACTTGCAGTGTTAAAGATTTACTGCATTTTATTTTTCTGTCTACTTAATTCTTATATTGAATATTGTGGTCTGTGTCTCTCTGTAGTTTTTTTATTTTTCTATTTAATTGTTTCATAGAATATGGTGGTCTCTCTCTGTCTCTGTAGTACGTGGGGGCTATTGAGTTTCACTTCATTGATATTCAGTGTTAAACTCTTAACCTAAAGGGTTTCTCTGTATTTATAAGTGTTAGTCACATATATTTGAATTTGTTGCTGCTCAATATCAGAGTTGTTTGGCTTCTCCTACATACCTACAATCAACTGCATTACTAGCTGAATTAAGTACAAACTTGCAGTGTTAAAGATTGTACTGCATTTTATTTTTCTGTCTATTTGTTTCATTGAATATTGTGGTCTGTGTCTCTCTCTAGTTATTTATTTTCTGTTTAATTGTTTCATAGAATACTGTGGTCTCTCTCTGTTTCCCTCCCACCCTCCCTGTTCTTGTTCTGGTATTAATCTTGGTGGCTTTGGAATTGCCCGCCCCTCCTGTAACTTTGTGTTTGAACACTCTTCCTGTGTCTATCTCATTTTCTCACTCAACCGAGTACAGTGAGATCATATTTTGACTTCAGACACTCCTACCAGTTCCATCTGTTCAGCTCTATACCACCTCTATTCCAGTCTTGTGTCACTAGCTCATTCTACCTAATACAGCGAGAACATTTGTGAAGGGCAAGCCACTTAGGTCCTTAATTTTGAATTATCTTCTGTTTGTCCTATCTCCCTTTCCATAAAAAAAAAATTCTAAGCTTGTTTCCTGCCTTTCCTGTAACTAGTCTAGTCCAGATACAGATTTGCTGTAACCAGGGCTGTTTGTAAGCTTCTGAGCCCCCAAAGCCTTTCTGTGTTGGAGGGAAGCCTTCTAGCTTATCAGTGGGAGTGGTATGTACTAGGTAGCCTATCTACAAGAGTGGTTTCTGGCCCAGAAATTGTAGTTTATTGGCTGTTTGGGCAGTTTTTCCATCTCTTTCAACTTTCTCATTTAAAAGCCTGTATTTGCGCTTGTTTCCTACCTTTCCTGTTACTAGTCTAGTCCAGATACAGATTTGCTGTATCCAGGACCGTTTGTAAGCTTCTGAGCCCCCCCCCAAGCCTTTCTGTGTTGGAAGGAAGCCTTCTAGCGCATCAGTGGGAGTGGTAAGCACTAGGTAGCCTATTTCCCACAAGAGTGGTTTCTGGCCCAGAAATTGTAGTTTATTGGCTGTTTGGGCAGTTTTTCCATCTCTTTCAACCTTCTGGTTTAAAAGTCCATGTTTGTGCTTGTTTCCCACCTTTTCTGTAACTAGTCTAGTCCAGATACAGATTTGCTGTATCCAGGACTGCTTGTAAGCTTCTGAGCCCCCCAACCCTTTCTGTGTTGGAGGGAAGCCTTCTAGCTTAGCAGTGGTAGTGGTAAACACTAGGTAGCCTATCTACCACAAGAGTGGTTTCTGGCCCAGAAATTTTAGTTTATTGGACGTTTGGGCAGTTTTTCAATCTCTTTCAACTTTCTGGTTTAAAAGCCTGCATTTGCACTTGTTTCCCACCTTCCCTGTTACTAGTCTAGTTCAGATACAGATTTGTTGTATCCAGGACCGTTTGTAAGCTTCTGAGCCCCCCAAACCTTTCTGTGTTGGAAGGAAGCCTTCTAGCGCATAAGTGGGAGTGGTAAGCACTATGTAGCCTATCTACCATAATAGTGGTTTCTGGCCCAGAAATTGTAGTTTATTGGCCATTTAGGCAGTTTCTCCATCTCTTTCAACCTTCTGGTTTAAAAGTCCATGTTTGTGCTTGTTTCCCACCTTTTCTGTAACTAGTCTAGTCCAGATAAAGATTTGCTGTATCCAGGACTGCTTGTAAGCTTCTGAGCCCCCCAACCCTTTCTGTGTTGGAGGGAAGCCTTCTAGTTTATCAGTGGGAGTGGAAAGCACTAAGTAGCCTATCAACCACAAGAGTGGTTTCTGGCCCAGAAATTGTAGTTTATTGGACGTTTGGGCAGTTTTTCAATCTCTTTCACCTTTCTGGTTTAAAAGCTCATGTTTGCGCTTGTTTCCCACCTTTCCTGTAACTAGTCTAGTCCAGATACAGATTTCCTGTGTCCAGAACTGTTTGTAAGCTTCTGAGCCCCCCAAGCCTTTCTGTGTTGGAGGGAAGCATTTTAGCTTTATCAGTGGAAGTGGTAAGCACAAGGTAGCCTATCTACCACAAGATCCAGGTATAGATTCTTAGTTTTAGCACTTGAATTTGTTTATTCGTGCTCAGCACTTGTTCAGAACTTGTTATTAGCACTAAATAAGCTGCAAATTAATACAGCACTCAACCTTCCTCTTTACCTAGAGGAAAACAGTTTTTCTACTTAATTTCCTCACTTGCCCAGAGAAAAACAACTCTTATACTCACTTTCCTCCCTTGTCTAGAGGAAACTAGTTTTTTATTCAGGCATGTCCAAAGAGTCAGCTCCCAGTGTTCACTCCTGTCTGTCTGATGAATCTGGGCATCTTGGGGCAATGTAGCAATTGCCTCATGGACACAGACAATCCTCTCCTCCTACCACCCAACACCATAACCTCACAAGGCAGTTCTTTATATGATATATTAACAGATTTAAGAATGTTTGGGCGAACTGTTGCACTTAAGTTATATTTCCATGACAGGGGAATGGAGAAGACTAATTCTTTATATGACTCTAGCCTTTGTAAACGTAAGAGCACCTTTACACCTCCACTACCCCCGCATGTAGATTGTTTTGTTAAACTTTGTGAACGCAGCTTTTATGATTATTTTTATAATGGTAAAAGAAAATGTTCTTATTTCAACATGAATAGAGAGGAGAGTTGTTCTTTAATGAAATTATCTAGTGAATCCTCCCTTACCATTAGACCAGCTGATAAGGGAGGGGGAATTGTTTTATTGGACACTGATGAATACGATATCTTGATGCAGGGAATGCTTAATGATAATGATACCTATTTAGGAATTGATAGCCATATACTTAAATTAATATATAAGGAGATTAATGAGTCATTGTATGACATGTTGATGTGTCAACAAATCTCCAAAGAGACTTATGACTACTTTTACTGTGAACATCCGCAGATTCCAGTCATTAAGGGTCTGCCTAAGATGCATAAAGGTATTCATCCTCCTCCCTTACGACCCATTGTCTCAGGTGATAGATGGGCAACTGAAAACATTTCTATTTTTCTTGAGAAGACTCTTAAACCACTTTTACAGGAAGTGCCTACTGTATTGAAAGATACCTATCAGCTATTGGACTTCTTTGATGGTTTAGATATTGAACTTTGTAAAGGCACACACCTTATGGTGACCTTAGATGTCCAGAATCTTTTCACCTCCATCCCCAATGATGAGGGCATCCAGGCTATACGAGAATTGCTACATAGTTTTCCAAGTATTAGCCGCAATAAAGAGATTCTTATCTGTCAACTGCTAGAATTGGTATTGTCCTATAATGTATTCTCATTTAAAGGACTGTTATATTTCCAAAAGTGGGGCGTGGCCATGGGCACACCCTGCGCTAACACATACGCAAACTTGGTGGTTTACCATTGGGAAAAAGAGTTTCTTTTTACCCATGAATTGTTCAGTAAGGTGCTAGTCTATAAGAGATTTGTGGACGATGTCCTGGTCATTTCGGATGGAACTATAGATGAGTTTAGCTCTTTCTTATGCTATCTGGAAAGCACTAACTTCCTGAGGTTCACTATGGAAGCATCTTATGAAAAAGTTAACTTTCTGGATGTAACTTTATCTATTAAAAATGGTAAGATGTTTTCTACTCTCCATAGAAAATCATGTTGGAAGAATGCTATCCTCACTTATGACAGTATGCATCCTCAGCATGTCTTCCGAGGAATAGTCAAAAAACAATTTATAAGACTCTCTAGAATTTGCAGTGATGACTCTAGTTTATTACACAAATTTGATGAAATGGAAAAACTATTCATTGAGAGAGGCTATGATAATAGATTGGTTAGAACCATTAAGATGCAACTATTAGGTAAAGAACCAGTTTCCATCATATCTAAGATCTCCCATGTACATGTTGATACACATGCACATTATCCACCATCTGCAGATAGGTTACACTTTACAACAACTTACACTAATGACAGTATGGCTGTTAGAAATATTATTAGTACCAATTGGAATGTATTGACCGTTGATAATCAGACAGCTAGCATAGTGGGCCCTACTCCTAGTTTTGCATATAGGAATAACAAGAATTTGAAGAGGCTGCTATGTTCGGACTTAAGAAATGATAATGAACCAACTATTAGCACTTTGCATAACTTGGGAACTTTTCCCTGTAAACGATGCAATTTTTGTAGCTATATCACAGTCCAACAAGATTTCATCCATCCAGTATTACATTATTCTTTTAAACCGAGGTTTTATGCTACGTGTGATACATCAGGCTTGATATATCTAGCCACCTGCCAAGCATGTTCTGCCTACTATGTAGGCTTAACGAAAAGGAAACTTAAAAATAGAATTTATAACCATCTATATGATATAAGACGGGGAAATGAGCTTAATGCCCTGGCAAAACATGTTTCTTTATATAATGACCATACGTTTACGTTCAGGGTCCTACAGATAGTTCAATGTAACCAGAGAGGGGGTAACTACATGAATTTTTTAGAACAGAGAGAGCTTCACTGGATTCTTCAGTTGAGAGCACATTACCCCCCTGGTTTGAATTCCTATATTTCTCTCCAACCCATTTTAAAATCCAGGAAGTGACAGAATTCTGTTATTCACCTCTCATTCATTCATTAATGTTTTCTATCCATGTCATTTTGTTTTCAGAGTACTATGATTCTGATTTTGATTTTAATGTTTTTAGTTATGTTTATATATATCTGTATAGTTCTATATATATTCATTATATTTTTCATTTGTGCTCTAGGTCTTGATTTAATTAGTTTTTTTGCAGATTCTTCTCTGCTTTTCTCTGACACACTTTTCCATTGGGAATGTGAGTTGGCTGCAGAGTCTGTACTTGGCAAGTTGCCTATTAACTAATTGGATTTTTCTAGTAAATTGATTAATTGCATAATTGTTTGATGCATTATTCTAGATTTTTTAGCTTGTGTATATAAAACAGTTAAGTTTTGTTCTAGTTTAAGATCTGAATAAGCATATGTTTTATATGTGAAAGCGCTCATCTTGTACTCGTTTTTCAAGGAATAAAAGTTTCGCTATTGGACTATATTTGGTACGTGCCTCCTTTCTCCATGGTGAGTCTGTACGTGTTGTTTGCCAACACCATAACCTGTGAGAGATGCACTTATCTAGCCAAACTGGAGGTAAAGATCTCTCCAACCAAGACTGAACTTGACAGTCAGGAAGAGAAGGTAAACACTTGCACCACACTCATCGCATAGTCCCACTAAACCTACACCACCAAAATCCACACATAGAAACACAAAACCATTCTCAGAGGCTCTCAATAATATGATGGAAACTGGTTCTTTACCTAATAGTTGCATCTTAATGGTTCTAACCAATCTATTATCATAGCCTCTCTCAATGAATAGTTTTTCCATTTCATCAAATTTGTGTAATAAACTAGAGTCATCACTGCAAATTCTAGAGAGTCTTATAAATTGGCTTTTGACTATTCCTCAAGCAACAGAGACCTCCAAAGCAGAAATGTAAGCAACTTCCACTCCCAACACAACCCAAATGATGCATAGCCCACAGACTCAGTGTGTCAATAAACCACAGTCCATAAGGCACAACAACGTACCCAGCACACTAGTCACAGGTGACTCTATAGTCAGGCACACTGATGTCCTACTCATCAGGTTAAAAAAGGAGAAGGTTACTGTCAGCTGGCTGTCAGGTGACAGGATCCGCAACATAACCCATGCACTCAGGTCACTCCACAAGTACAAATATGATTCTGTCATTGTCCATGTTGGTGTGAACGACCTGAGACGTACCTCCATGGACTACATGAAAAGAGACATGGAAGAGCTCTCGGAACTTGTAGCACAGGCAGGTATGATCCTAGCCCTGAGTAGCATCCTGCCATAGTCCAGAATGATACCGCAGTACAAGGACAACATGGTTGACTTCAACAATTGGCTAAGCTGCTGGTGTCATTCAAAGGGGATCCAGTATCTGTCTGCCTGGGATGACATGGTCGACAGACCACGATGCTTTGCCAGAGATGGTCTGCACCTGTCACCCCTGGGATTCCGGATACTGACTAAGGGTCTTGCTGCCCCATAGTGCATTTTTAGGCAAGGTTCAAATGACAAATTCACCACTATAACAGGAACAGGCAATTAAAAACTGAGGGTAATGCTACTCAATGCTAGAAGTCTAAATCTCAAAATGCACTCACTCGAGGCACTCCTTAAAATGGAGAACATTGATATCTGTGCAGTGACTGAAACCTGGTTCAAGGCTCTAGAGAGCAACCCTGCATTACCAGACTATAACTCATACCACACTTTTCGGCCATCTAACCTGGACCAGAACACCAAAGGTGGAGGTGTGTCCATATTCATTAAGGATATCTACACCTCCAGGCTAGTTGCACAGCATAATGCATCAGAGGTTATCCAAGTGCAACTAACTCTGGGCAAAACTGCAATCCAAAGTGTAGCTTGCTACAGATCCCCCACCATGCCCCAGGATTCCCACTCCTCTTTTCTTGATATAATGGAAAATATTAGGGTTCAACCAAGCACCCTAATAATAGGCGATTTCAACTACCCCCCCATTAACTGGGAAAATTACTCATGTACCAACTCCTTTGCTCAATGCTTTCTGGAATTCATAAATTCCAATGCCCTGGATCAACTTATCCACACCCCCACCAGGGGCAACAATATCCTAGACCTAGTCATTACCAACACGAGTGATCGGTGTTCCACATCTGAAGTCAGCTCCTCGTTGGTCAGATCTGACCATAAGCTAATCACCCTAGATATCTGCATCCCGCTCCCACCCACCATTAAGGAAGTCATGGTAAAATATTTCTCCAAAGCCAACTTCATGCTTCTTAAGTCAGAAGTGGCGAACTTCATGACACCCATGCAGATGGACAATATAGTTACAACTGCTGAATCCTACACAAATGCACTTTATAAGCACTTCACGAGTGCATGGATCGTGCCATCCCAAACAGAACCAAGATGCTATCCTCCAAAAAAGGAAGCCCATCTGGTGGTCCCCTGTCATAAACAAACTCTACAACAGAAGGAAGAAACTGTTGCAAAAGAGAGTAAAAATCCCATGATTGGAGGAGCTCCCTGGTCAGCCTCAGTAAGAAGCTGAGATCCCTTATAAGATTCTCCAAAGCTAGCTACAAAACAAAATTGCCACTGATTCTAAGGGCAACCACAAAGCATTCTATAGCTATGTCAATAATCTCAATGGCAACACCCAGATCTTCTCTGACTTACAGCACAACGGCACGAAAATTACAGAGCCAACTGATATTGCCAACATCCTGGCAGATAGGGTCAGTGCTAACTTTACCCACCCCCCCTCACCCCCTAAAGGGCCCACATCTATACAGAAAGAATGCTGAGCCCCTGTAATCACATCTATGCAAGTAAAAGCTGCACTCTCTAAAACCAAAAACACAGCATCCATGGGACTGGACAACATCCCAGGCTGTGTATTACACGAACTTCAGAACTAACTGGCTCCCCACCTAAGCACCATGTTCAATCATAGTCTCACGTCAGGCTTTGTGCCCACTGAATGGTGCACAGCAACAGTTATCCCACTCCATAAAGGGGGAGCCAGCACTGATCCTGGGAACTATTGCCCTATTAGCCTGATTAGCCTGGTCTGCAAGGCCATGGAATGCATCATCATGGAACTCATTAACAAAAGACATTGGTAACCTCCAAACTCTGGACCCCAGCCAGTTTGAGTTTGTGAAAGGCAGACCATGCCTTCTGAACCTGATCAACTTCTTTGAGGCAGTCACCAAAGCCATAGACGAGGGTAAGGTAGTGCACACACCCTATCTTGACCTCGCCAAGGCTTTCGACAATATACCCCATTCTGGAATTATAGCTAAACTTACTAAACTAGGTATAAATCCCTAAATCACAAGATGGGTTGCCAACTGGCTCACTGACAGAACCCACACTGTAAAAGTTGCAGACTCCAAATTTTATTTAAAACCAGTGACAATGGAGCACCACAGGGTGCAGTCCTGGGACCTCTCCTGTTTGGTATCTAATTCTCTGAAGTACAGGCTAACACAAACGGCCTCTGGCTCATGAAGTTTGCAGATGACTGCAAACTAGCAGCCATAGTCGACTCCCCAAATGATGTGGACATCCTACAGAAGGGCCTCACTGAGACAGATGTCTGGTGTCAGGGGAATGGCCTCAAGCTCAGTGCCAAAAAGTGCACTGTCATCCCTTTGGTAAAAACTCTGTACCCATGAACTACCACATAAATGGCAGTTTACTTAACTCCGAATGTGTGATAAGAGACCTTGGGACCCAGGTGGACAGTAGTCTCTCCTCTGATAATCACATCACCACAGTAGTCAGGAAATCCTTCTATGTGGCACACCTAATCACAAAAGGATTCTCATCCAGGAAAAAAGAGGTCATTGTTCCCCTCCACTCGGCACTCGTTAGACTCATTATAGAGTACAACGCCCCTTTTGCAATGTGCCTCACAAGACATCTGCAGCAGCTGGAAAGGCCACAGAAGTATGTCACAAAGAGGATTACTGGCCTCAAACAGATGCTCTACACTGACCATCTCAAAAAACTCCAGCTTTACTCTGTAGCATATCGCCTACTCCGAGGAGATCTCTGCCTAACATATAAAGCTGTTAAACCCAGGGCTGTTGGACATGCTACACCTAAAGAAATCCCAATCCCACCGAGCTACATGCTCTAGGGACCTAAACCTTGTCACCACAATAAACAGGATGTGCTGGAGGGATAGATTCCTGTCCAGAGACTTCCTATACTCTGGAACAAGCTACCCAGCTATGTCAAGCAAAGTTCCTCATTAGCACTCTTCAAGAAAAATCTTGATGAGTGGATGAGAAATAGGAAATACACCCCAGGGATCACTTCTGTGGCTCTGCTTGATAGGGGCACAGGAAATTAACTTTCTTGAATGGCGTAAGCCAGGGAACCTTGTTGGCTAGGCTTACTTAGGCTCTTGGGCCGATAGCCTAGTACCTACCTATGAACCAATGTACCTATGAAAAAAAGCAACGCTAGAAGAACTGCTCTCATCTCCTGAACATTGATATGCAGGTGAGCCTCATATCTGATCCACATGCCTTGGGCTGTTCTACAATGATAATGCCCCCGCACTCTATCAGGGAGGCATCTGTGGTTACCGTGGCTATGGGAGCAGGTAGAACAAAGGGGTGACCTAGAGTTACTTGGTGAGATATCAGCCACCATTGAAGGTCCTTCTTGCAGGAATTCATTATCAGAATTTTGTGTGACATTAGGAGTTCTTGAAAGGACCATTGCATGAACAGGAGCCATTGTAGTACATGTATATGCATCTAAACCAAAGGAATCGTAATGATCACTGCCGCCATTGTCCCTAGCAATTTGAGTACCATTGACACAGGGGCGTCTTCTCTCAGAAGCAGATCTAGAACCTGATTTTGTAGAACACAAACTCATTCTGGAGGAAGGTTTAGAGTCATAGTAATGGTATTTAGCTCTGCTCCTATAAAAACGGTATGTTGCAATGGCGACTAGGCAGATTTTCCTGAATTTATAGTAATCTCCAACTGACTGTAGAGGTTCAAATTTGTGTCCCTTGCTTGTATGAATTGATGCTTGGTGGTGGCAGTGAGGAGCCAGTCGTCTAGGTATGGGAACACCTGGAATTCCAAACATCTCAGATGAGCCGTGACTACTGCCATGCATTTGGTGAACACTCTGGGGTCTGTAGTGAGACCAAAGGGCAGAGACTGAAACTGATAATGACAGACTCACAGCCAGAAGCACAGATGAACTCTGGATGGCCTGTCCATTTTTATGTGGTAGTACGCATCCTGGAGATCTACCGAGCACATCCAATGGTCTTTCCCTAAAAAGGGAAGAACTGACTGTAGCATGACCATCCAGAATTTTGTTTTTCTGACCGACTTGTTTAGTCTGCTGAGATCCAAAATGGGCCTCTAGTCCTGTTTTCTGTGGAACTAAAAAGAACTTTGAGTAAGTTCCGGAGCTTCTTTGGTCTGCTGGGACTGGTTGGATGACTCTTTTTTTCAGCAACCTTTGAATCTCTGAGGCTGCCTGTTCCTTGTAACTGGGTGAAACATCTGGTATGTTCCTTATATGAGGGAGGGTGGCAAAGGGAATTGACTATCCTCTGGATATGATGCTTTGTACCGAGCTGTCTTTTGTTATTTTTAGCCAGGCATCTGGGTACAAAGAGATGCATCCCCTGACTGCCTCCAGAGATGGACAGGCAGGCCTCCTCTCAGGAGCACTGATAGGGCTTACCAAACAACTGATCTCTGTCGTCCTGGTTCTGCAGACCCCCCTGTGGTGCGTGGGAGGTGTCTTCCATTGTTACCCCCTCTTCTGCCTCTAGAGGGGGGTTCGCACGAGTGTCCTGGAAAGCTCCTTGAGTTTTACAGAACCACATCTTTCCTCCCTTCTGAACTTGGGGTAAGGTCTGGTAGGGGTGGAAAAGTGGACTCCGATGGCAGAGTCTTTCCATCCTGTTGACTCTTGGTAAGGGTTTCTTTCACTTTCGGTCCAAAAAGGGACAAGCCATCAAAAGGGCTGTTAATAAAGGATGACTAAAAGGGCTCCACAAAGGAACACAAGTGCATCCAGGAATGTTTCCTAAGATCAATTCCTGTGTCCGCTGCCCTACTTGTTCCGTCAGCTGCATGAGAGACCAGGCACATGGAAGGGTTTACAAGAGAATTTAGGGTAGTGAGTTGGGAATTTACCTTCTCCGAGACCCCTGCAGCTACGGAACCCTGTAGAGTATCTCCTAGTTCTTTCAGGAGATCCCTTTTCAACCTTGTGAAATGTGTTAGATAGTTCAGTGATCGGAGAGCAAAGGTCTCTGCACTAAACATGTGCTTGCCATATCTGTCCATGATCCTAGAATCAATGTTAGGAGGATGGACAGACATAGAAGTTTCTGACAGTTCCTTCTTGGTGGCTGCTGCCACCACCACAGGATCAACAGGCACTCCATTGGTCAGGAAGGTCTTCTCCTGGGGGGAAATTATAAATTTATTAGGCCTCCTAGGGACAGGCTCCATGGTATCGGGGGACTCCCACGCCCTTTGAGACATTAGGTCAATCAACTCATTAAAGGGTGAGACACCCAAGAGGTGGCGGGTTGAGACCCAGAAGCCTTCAGAAGCACTGACTCATCATCAGTAGGGTTAAGAGACTTCTAGCCACCCTTCTGCTTATGAACTTCCAGGATATTTGCAAAGGAAACATCCTCTGAGGAGGACCGTTGGGACTCTTCTGCCTCATCTAAGTCAGTGTCCGAAGTGACAAATTCCTGTAGGGAGTCCAGATGCTTCCTCTTGCAAAGTCTTTTCCTGGGAAGCTCTTCAGTTGGAGCTTCTGGAGAAGTCTCAAAAGAACAGGTCTTGCCCAATGGGGCTACCTGAGGCTCAGGATCTCTACACTTTAGATGGATGTGTGATGAAGAGGTAGACACCGGTGCTCTGGGGGAAGAAGCACCGGTGTCTACCTCTTTATCACACATCCATCTAAAGCATAGAGACCCTGAGCCTCAGGGTATCTATGCTTTAGATGGATGTGTGATAAAGAGGTAGACACCGGTGCTCTGGGGGGGAAGGAGCTACTGGTTCTGATGGTGTGGTTGTCAGCACAGACAATACCCTCCTCATAGCATTGAAGGCACCTTGGTCTCGATGCAAAGAAACCCTCAGATCTGAAGATATGGAAGATTCCCTCTGTGCCAGAACAGAAGGCTCCAAGCCCAAGGTTGGAGCCAAGCTCACCTGAGCTGAGGCCCCGAGAGGCAAAGTCGGAACCGAAAAATCAGTCTGACTATCCTCCCCGGACGTGACCGGCGAATGTCAGCTCCTAGAACCCTCAGTCAGCACCGAAGATATCTGGGTGTTGGGACTAACAAGCCTGAAGTAGGCATCGGGCCTGAAGGCTCCACAATCATCAGCTCCGAACACTCCAGCTCCGAAACGGATCAGAGGAGGAACAGAAGAGGGTGGGGAGGATTTTGTCAGTTCCGAAGTCCCAGGAATCGGCCCTGATAGTTTGGCCAGCGCCAGTGTCTGCAGAAGCCTCTGCTCCACACGATCCACATCTTTATCTGAGAGTCTTAGGACTGGGAAAAGGCTATGGAAGAGACCACTGACTGAAGGATTGGGGACTTTAAAGTAGGAGATACCGGCTCCAATATCAGGGACCGGCTCCTACAAACAGTAGCAACCTCCGGTTCTGAAAGCAGTGGAGCCGAGATAGGAGTCCCAATTGGTTTTAAGGTCAATGAACCCTTTTTTTGGCTCTGACCCAGAAGAAGACTTAGAAGACAAAATCTTTAAAGATTTGGATATCTTGTCCGGTGATTTGTCCTTATCCAATGATTCCTGAAAGGAAGACTTCAGTAATCCCCTGGCTATCAGTTTACTCTTATATTCATGAAGAACACAAGAGCTAAATGAATGACAGATAGCACAGATCTTCTGTAGATGAACTTCAACTAAACAATAAACACATTCTGTGTGACCATCTGTTATTGACATTTTTGGTCCACATTTAGGACATTTTTTAAATCCAGATTTAGCTTTCTCTTGTTGAAACATGGCAGAGACTATTAATATCTCTAGCTTGAATTACCATACAATACTTTAATAAAGGTATAGAACACACTATATGCACTAACTTTTAAAGGAAACACACAGTACTATACAATATAGCCCTGGCAATATAACCAGGCTTGTTGGCTGTTGGTGAAGCACCCACCAAGAGGAGAAAATGCTGAGAGAAGAAAGGAGCCACTTTTGAGATTTTAAGTATTTTTCCTCTGTTTATTTGATAAGTTTTTCTGCATAGCTGCCTAGTTTGAGCATTTTCTGGCTTGTTAAACTTGATTTCTGCATTAGTAGCTGTATTTAGAGCACAACCAAAAGCTGTTTACTGAATTTCCTGTTTGCACAATTGTTTTTTTCTCAAAACTTGCACATTTTCTGTCTTTGACCTAGCACTCTTGTGTGGGGTCATTTACTGCACTGTTATAACTTGATATTACTTGTGAACCTCTTCTATCTCTGAAAAAACAAAAACAAAAAAAAATCTTGCTTTTTTCCCACTTTTCTGAGATTTAAAAAAGTTCAAATTACAGGCTTGCTGTTCTTGAACTGTTTTGTAAGTTTCTGTGAGGCCATTTTTGCTTGGGCTAAAGGAAAGTCTCTCTGTTGATCAGTGGCAGTGAAAAACATTGAGCTGCTTCCCTGCCCCCCGTGGGAGTGGGTACTGACTTGAAACTGTAGTTTTATTGGCCAAAAGGGGTCATTTCCAAAACTCCTTCATCTTCCTCTCTTAAAACCTAGTTGCCTCGTGGTTTTGGCGTCTTTTCAGGCTTGTTGGCTGTTGGTGAAGCACCCACCAAGAGGAGAAAACGCTGAGAGAAGAAAGGAGCCACTTTTGAGATTTTAAGTATTTTTCCTCTGTTTATTTGATAAGTTTTTCTGCATAGCTGCCTAGTTTGAGCATTTTCTGGCTTGTTAAACTTGATTTCTGCATTAGTAGCTGTATTTAGAGCACAACCAAAAGCTGTTTACTGAATTTCCTGTTTGCACTTAATTTTAAAATCGTTTTTTCTCAAAACTTGCATATTTTCTGTCTTTGACCTAGCACTCTTGTGTGGGGTCATTTACTACACTGTTATAACTTGATATTACTTGTGAACCTCTGCTATCTCTGAAAAAAAAAACAAAAAAAAATCTTGCTTTTTTCCCACTTTTCTGAGATTTAAAAAAGTTCAAGTTACAGGCTTGCTGTTCTTGAACTGTTTTGTAAGTTTCTGTGAGGCCATTTTGCTTGGGCTAAAGGAAAGTCTCTCTGTTGATCAGTGGCAGTGAAAAACATTGAGCTGCTTCCCTGCCCCCATGGGAGTGGTTACTGACTTGAAACTGTAGTTTTATTGGCCAAAAGGGGTCATTTCCAAAACTCCTTCATCTTCCTCTCTTAAAACCTAGTTGCCTCGTGGTTTTGGCATCTTTTCAGGCTTGTTGGATGTTGGTGAAGCACCCACCAAGAGGGGAAAACGCTGAGAGAAGAAAGGAGCCACTTTTGAGATTTTAAGTATTTTTCCTCTGTTTATTTGATAAGTTTTTCTGCATAGCTGCCTAGTTTGAGCATTTTCTGGCTTGTTAAACATGATTTCTGCATTAGTAGCTGTATTTAGAGCACAACCAAAAGCTGTTTACTGAATTTCCTGTTTGCACTTAATTTTAAAATCATTTTTTACTCAAACATGCATATTTTCTGTCTTTGACCTAGCACTCTTGTGTGGGGTCATTTACTGCACTGTTATAACTTGATATTACTTGTGAACCACTGCTATCTCTGAAAAAACAAAAACAAAAAAAAAATCTTGCTTTTTTCCCACTTTTCTGAGATTTAAAAATGTTCAAGTTACAGGCTTGCTGTTCTTGAACTGTTTTGTAAGTTTCTGTGAGGCCATTTTTGCTTGGGCTAAAGGAAAGTCTCTCTGTTGATCAGTGGCAGTGAAAACATTGAGCTGCTTCCCTGCCCCCGTGGGAGTGGTTACTGACTTGAAACTGTAGTTTTATTGGCCAAAAGGGGTCATTTCCAAAACTCCTTCATCTTCCTCTCTTAAAACCTAGTTGCCTCATGGTTTTGGCGTCTTTTCAGGCTTGTTGGCTGTTGGTGAAGCACCCAACAAGAGGAGAAAACGCTGAGAGAAGAAAGGAGCCACTTTTGAGATTTTAAGTATTTTTCCTCTGTTTATTTGATAAGTTTTTCTGCATAGCTGCCTAGTTTGAGCATTTTCTGGCTTGTTAAACTTGATTTCTGCATTAGTAGCTGCATTTAGAGCACAACCAAAAGCTGTTTACTGAATTTCCTGTTTGCACTTAATTTTAAAATCGTTTTTTTTTCTCAAAACTTGCATATTTTCTGTCTTTGACCTAGCACTCTTGTGTGGGGTCATTTACTGCACTGTTATAACTTGATATTACTTGTGAACCTCTGCTATCTCTGAAAAAACAAAAACAAAAAAAATCTTGCTTTTTTCCCACTTTTCTGAGATTTAAAAAAGTTCAAGTTACAGGCTTGCTGTTCTTGAACTGTTTTGTAAGTTTCTGTGAGGCCATTTTTGCTTGGGCTAAAGGAAAGTCTCTCTGTTGATCAGTGGCAGTGAAAAACATTGAGCTGCTTCCCTGCCCTCCGTGGGAGTGGTTACTGACTTGAAATTGTAGTTTTATTGGCCATTTTGGGTCAATTCCTGGCTCTTTCCAGCCCCTGCTATCAAGCACGCTGTAGAGTGCTTTAGCGCAATTTAGCGCGGAGTTGCCACGAGAGCAGCATCGGGCAGCGCCGGTTTAACAAGGTTAAACTTTTTCTGGCTCCATAAAGTCTGTTCTTCATTTTTTCCCTTAGAACTGCTCTACTAGTAATCTAAACAGTATATCCCTTAACTAAAAAGTGCAGCACTTGTTCCTAAAAGCTTTTACTTGTCTTAAAAGCATCTTCTTTTCAGGTTTATCACTTCTGTATTATACAAAGTCCCTCACTATCAAACCCCCCCCCCCCAGGAGTACCCACTTCCTTACTAAGTCCTCTCTTATTCAGTTACACCCCTAACTTCTAAATTTCTCTAGCATGTCAAAGGGCCAGATGCTGGCATCCTCTCCTGTCCAGTTGGTGAATTTGGGAATATTGAGGCAATGTTACAATTGCCTCATGTACACTGACAACCCTCTCCTCCTCCCACATAACACAAATACTTGTGAGAGATGCAGCTATTTAGCCAAACTGGAGGCTGAGCTCTCTCAACTCAGGACTGGCAAGACCAGGCAGGAGGAGAAGGCAGCTACACACACCACAAAACCAGTCTCACATAAAGCTATCACAACAATGAATCGAACACATAAACACACAAAGTCATACTCGGAGGCTCTGAGCAAAAATTTACCTAAACAGCAGAGGCCTCCAAAGCAGACATCCAAGCAACTGCCACCTCATGACACACACCACAGGCAACACATAAACCACAAAATCAGTGTGCAAAGCAGTCACAGCCCTTAAGGCCAAATACAACACCAAACATACTTGTCATAGGTGACTCCATAGTCAGACACACTGACGTCCCACTCACCAGGCTGAACAAGGAGAGGGTCACAGTAAGCTGCCTATCGGGCGCTAGAATCCGCCATATAACACAAGCACTCGGGTCACTCCACAGCAAGTACAAATATGACACAGTCATTGTCCATGCTGGTGTGAACGACCTGAGACGTACCTCCCTGGACTACATGAAAAGAGACATAGAGGAGCTCTCTGATTATGTAGCCCAGGCAGGTATGACCCTGACCCTGAGCAGTATCCTTCCTTCACCAAGAATGATGCCACAACATAGAGACAAGATGATCAGCTTTAACAATTGGCTTAATTTCTGGTGTCATTCAAAGGGGATCCAGTGTCTGTCTGCCTGGGATGACATGCTTGACAAGCCACGCTGCTTCGCAAGGGACGGCTTGCACCTGTCACCCCTGGGATTCCGGATATTGGCTAAGGCTCTTGCCACCCCCATAGTGCCTTTTTTAAAACAAAAATGGGAAGAAACTAAGGGTAATGCTGTTCAATGCCAGAAGTCTAAATCTCAAAATGCACGCACTTGAGGCCCTTCTCAGTATGGAGAACATCGATGTCTGTGCTGTGACTGAAACCTGGTTCAAGGCTCCTGAGAGCACCCCGGCACTATCAGGTTTTACCTCATATCATGCATTCCGGCCCCAAAACCCGGACCACACCACAAAAGGAGGGGGTGTATCCATATTCATCAAGGATACCCACACCTCCAGGTTGGTGGCAACGCACGAAGCATCGGAAACCATCCAGGTGCAATTAACCATAGGCAAAACTGCTCTACAATTTGTAGCATGCTACAGGCCACCCTCTCAAACTCAGGAACCCCACACAGCCTTCCTGAAGACACTGGAGGGTATACATGTATCTCCAAACACCATTATATTGGGTGACTTCAACTACCCGAATATAGACTGGGAACATTACTCAAGCCCCAACTTTCTAGCCCAAAGGTTCCTGGAGTTCATAAATTCAAATGCCATGGAACAACTAGTCACCGTTCCCACAAGAGGAGAAAATATACTAGATCTCATCATCACAAACATGGGGACAAAATGCTCCACACCGGAAGTATATCCCTCATTGGTGAGATCAGATCACAAACTTATCTCACTGGAAATCCACATCCCGCCCCCACCCCAAACAAAAAAGACCACAGTGAAGAACTTCTCTAAAGCAGACTTCACACTACTCAAGACTGGTGTGGTATCCTTCAAGGCCCCCGAGCCAGTGGAAACCACAATCCAAGCTGCGGAAGCCCTTACAAATGCCTTCTACGAACACCTCCAGGACTGCATGGATCAGGCAATCCCAAATAAAACCAAGACTCTTTCCAAGGGCAAACGTCCAGTCTGGTGGACCCCAGCCATAAACAAACTTTACAATAAGAGGAGAAAGCTGTTACATGATAAAGCAAAATCCATAAAAGAGAAGACACCCTTGATCATTATTAGTAAAAAAATACGAGCACTCATAAAATCATCCAAGGCCAACTTTGAGAGAAAAATTGCAATAGATTCAAAAGACAATCATAAGGCCTTCTTCAGCCATGTTAGAAACCTGGGTGAAACTCCCAGATATGCGCAGAATTAGTCCAAAATGATACAAAAATCACTGAACCCACAGACATTGCCAACATACTGGCAGACAGGTTCAGTGCAAACTTCACCCCCCTCTCTCCCCCAAAAGGAGAGATAACTATCCCAGCGGAGTGTAGCCTCCCAGACATCTCAAATGCGCAGGTGAAAGCTGCTCTCTCTAAAGCTAAAAACACAGCATCAATGGGACCGGATGGTGCCCCCGGCTGTGTGCTACACGAACTCAACGAGGAACTAAACCCGCATATAAGGCAGCTGTTTAATCTTAGCCTTACCACAGGATACGTGCCCAAGGAGTGGCGTACGGCAACTGTGGTCCCACTCCACAAAGGCTGTGCCTCTATGGACCATGGTAATTACCACCCCATAAACTTAACAAGCCTGGTCTGCAAAGCTATGGAGAGGATCATAATGGAACTCATAAACAAAGACATAGGGGACTTGCAGACATTGGACCCGACCCAGTTTGGCTTTGTCAAGGGCAGATCATGCCTTTTGAACTTGGTCGACTTCTTCGAAACAGTCACCAAGGCCATTGATGAGGGAAAGGCAGTCCATACAGCCTACCTTGACCTTGCAAAAGCTTTCAACACAATACCCCACTCGGGTATTATAGAGAAACTTACCAGCTTAAATGTAAACCCATATGTCACAAGATGGGTTGCAAACTGGCTAAAGGACAGAACCCACAGGGTTAGAGTTGCTGGCGCCATGTCAGACTCCAAGCTGGTCACAAGTGGTGTCCCACAGGGCTCAGTCCTTGGCCCCCTGTTGTTCAGCATCTACTTCAGAAGTACAGGAAAACATAGGAGGACTATGGCTGACAAAGTTTGCAGATGACTGCAAACTGGGCACCATAGTGGAAAGTACACCGGACACAGATATCCTTCAGAGGGGTCTCACGGAAACTGATAACTGGTGCCAGAGCCATGGCCTGAAGTTAAATGCCAAAAAATGTATAGTCATACCCTTCAGAAAAAACAAGGTAACCCCAAGCTACCATATAGGTGGCAATCCATTAAGCACAGAAGAGGTTATCAGGGACCTGGGGACCCAGGTTGACAGTGGCCTTTCTTTTGACACTCACATTGCTAAAGTGGTTAGAAAGACCTTCTACATTGCTCACCTGATCATGAAGGGATTCACATCCAGATCAAGTGAGGTCATTGTTCCCCTGTACTCTTCACTTATCAGACCAATGATCGAGTACAATGCCCCATTCGGGATGTATCTCACCCGACACCTGCAGCAATTGGAGAGACCCCAAAAGTTCCTCACCAAAAGGATAAAAGGACTCCAAAATCTGTCATATGTTGCCAGACTGAAGAAACTCCAGCTCTATTCAGTCGCATACCGCCTGCTCAGAGGTGACCTGTGCCTGACATACAAGGCCATGTCCAACCCAGAATTAATGGACATGCTCCACCTCAAAAAATCCAAATCTACCAGATCCACTAGAGCAAGCGACTTAAACCTTAGCACGGATATAAATAGGACATGCTGGAGGGATAGATTTGTCACCCAGAGACTCCCTATGCTGTGGAATAAAATCCCGGTCCATGTGAGGCAGAGCACCTCGCTGGCTCTGTTCAAGAGAAATCTTGACCGGTGGATGGGAGATCGTAGGTTTACCCCGGGAATCATCTCTGTGTCACTGCTGGACAGAGGCACAACAAACTAATGGGCACAGTATTTTTTAACATAAGGGGTGGCGTAAGCCACAAAACTTTGGGCTAGGCTTATAAATACCTTAGGGCAGATAGCCTAGTATAAACCTATGAACCTATAATAAAAAACAGGGCCCTAACTTTTACAATATATCCAAAAACACACACAGTATGAAGTATAACTACTGCCCTAAAACTTGGGCTTAGGCTCAACTAGCCTTAACACACTCTAGGGAAGGGAGAAAGAAATTCAAACAACCCTCTAACTTAAACGAGCTGTTACACTGAGGGAGGTAAGAAGAAAAAAATGGCCTAAAAAAACATGGCCACCAACAACTAGCAAAACACACACATCCCTAAATTTTAATGCTAACTAACTAACTACGGTAACAAGATAAGGAAAAGTTATCTAACTACAAAAAACTAACTATCAAGTGAAACTATTACTTTTAAGACAAATATAAAATTTTTACTGCCCAGAGCTGTCGAAGCACTCCCGGTCTGTTGCAGTGGCAAACGAGATCTGAGGGAAGCACAAGGCGCATCATGGGAGAGGGAGTGGGCCTCGAGCTAGTTGAATACCTCAAGCTTTTGAAGTTGGCCGAGTCGGAGCCGAGGATTGGCTCCAAACGCATCAGTAAGAATGTACGGTGAAATAGAACAACTTCACATCAGAGTTTTAGGAATTAAAGGAGGATTTAAAGCCGTCAACATTGTGCACAAAGGAATGATACAGACAGTGTGTCATCCAAAATATACACTGTACTTCAAAGGCAAAACAATCACTGTGTCTCTTAGCTACATCCCATTTTGCTATAGTCATTACTCAGTCCATCCCCTCAAGCACTGCAGAAAATGAAGGACAACTAGATATTCACTGTGCCTTACACCCACAGTAAACATAACTTTTTCATGCTGGTTGCACAATCACAGCAAAGGGTTATCATCTGTCATTTTAAAACCATTATTAATTTCTCATCTAATATAGATCAGAATTCTCTGTTTAATATAATGCATTCAGCATCATGTCAACTCAGCAAAACCAGTATCAAGGACACTGACTATGTATGGTAAAAGTGAAATTACCACCCATCACACCTCCTAGAGTTGGGTGGAAAGATCCATGGAAAAGGAGCAGAGATGGTGCATAAAGCTGTCAGAAGGGTGGATTGAATTACAGGATCATCATGCAGCCGTAAAGTATGACTATGCAAAAAATAAATAAATAAATAAAACTTCCAAGCAAGGGCTAGGGACATGTTCTCTTGAAAAAAAATGATGACATTTGAATTAAAATGTGCCTTTAGTGATTTTTTTTAATTATTATTACTGCACTCGTGTTAAGTGTTTCACTAAAAGTCATGTTGACCACAAAAAACTTGAATAGCATGCTTTTCAGAAATAATTTTTATTTATCTTGGGAGACAAACACTCTTACATCCTATGCCAGAATGCTTTGCATCCTACATCCCTAACTCCAAGATCATACTGCACCTTATTTAAGAGTCCAGCTCAAGGAGAGGATATTTTGGCCAAGAGTATAAATCTGAGCCGAACTACTGTTTTTCTGGCTAAATATCATGTTTAAATGTAACATATTCATTAGGTATACTTTTACAGGCATACTACTTTTGTCTTTCATGTTACATTAAGAGCAATCTAGCATCATGGTTATGGAATTTAAACTATCAACTTCTTAATCTTCTTCAGTAATCCCTGCTCTTTGATAAATTACAGATTTCTTACTCAAATATTGGATACACATAAATAAAGCAGTAACACCTGCATCTTGAAAACTTTCAGAAGGTGTCTTATATACCCAATACACATGAATAGACCAATAACCATGCTCAGTGATAACTTATAGAAACTGTCTCACAGTCCTAATACACATAAATAAATCAATAACCCCTGCTCAAGATAATGTACAGAAGATGTCACACAAACTTGATGCACATAAATAAAACAATAACCCACTTACAGAAGGTGTCCATATACATCATACACAAAAATAAAACAATAACCCCTGTCCCATGATAACTTACAGAAAGTCTCACATACCTGATACACATAAGTAAAGCAATAACCATTGCACCATGATAACTTACAAAAGATGTCACATAGCTGATACACATAACTAAAACATTAACCCCTGATCCATGGTATCTTACAGAAATTGCCTCATATACCTGATACATATAAATAAAGCAATAATTCCTGACTCTGGATAACTTATATGTCTTACAAATCCAATGCACATAACAATAACCCCTGCCCTGTGATAACTTACAGATGGTGTCTTACGTACCAGATGCACATAAGTAAAGCAATAACCCCCACCCACTATAAGGTATCTTACATACCTGATACACAAAAATAAAACAATAGCACTTAAAATATTATAACTTACAGAAGGAGTCTCACATACCTGATACACATAAATAAAACAATAACTCCTGCCCCATGATTACTTACAGAAGGTGTCTTGCAAATCTGATACATTGTAAATAAAACAATAAACTCTGACCCATGATATAATACAGAAGGTGTCTTAAATGCCTGATATACAGATGAAAAGCAATAACCCCTACCCCATGATAGATTACAGAAAGAGTCTCATATATACCTGGTATACATAGGTAAAACTTCCTCATCTGTGGAAAAGAATGCCTCTCCATGTCAAGCAAAGTACCTCATTATCCCTTTTTAAGTGCAACCTGGATAACTGGATAGGAAGCAGAAAATACATCCCTGAGATTCCACCTGTGTACTTGCTGGATAGGGGCTTTGGGTACTGACTTGTCTAAACATGGGGTAAACTCTTAACTAGGCTTATAAGGGCCTCAGGACCAATAGCCCAGTAACTTCCTACGATCCTATGAAAACAACAGCGTCTACCTCATAACAACTTACAGGTGTCTCACATATCTGATACACATAAATAAAACAACTACCTCTCCTCATGGTATCCTACAGAAGGTCTTACAAACAAGATAAATGTAAGTAAAGCAATAACACCCATCCCATGATAACTTGCAGAACATGTCTCATGTACAACATACACATAAATAAAGCAATAACCTCTGTACCATGATTACCTACAGGAGGTGTCTTACAAACCTGGTACACATAAATGTAGAGCCTACATGGAATGTACCCATGTATACAGCCACTGTTCCCCCTTGGCAGCGTGCCATGCATATTAATCATTGCATGCTGCTGAAGGAGATAATAGTAACACGGATTGAATCCATGTAGGCAGTAATGTAGAGGCTGTCCCATGGTTGTGGACTATTCAGGGAATTCTTGGACAGATGTTATGTACAGGATAAGAATCCCTGTAATGTACCCTGCTAGTGTAGAAATATGTGTGAATTTTAATATATATATTTTTTTTAATTTTTTTTTATGTAATGCCTATTTGAGTGGTGCAGCTCAGTGCGGAGTGCAGCACTGCCGAGCTGCACTTATACATATGCAGCTGACACCTGCCAGACAACTACAAATAGCAACCAGATGTAATTAATTATGTGTTTTTGTCTACATGTTTTTATTTTTTTGAATGGCCGTTTGTGCGGCTCAGTGCTTAGCAATGCTAACAGGTAGATTAGTGGTATATGTGAAGGTATACTGGTTTTCTCATTATCCAAGTAGCTAAATAGGTAGAAACACAACCTAAAGTATAGCAGGTCCCGGATTTGAGTCATCAACAGTCATACCTTTTTACATTTACTGCTGTGGAAACATGTGAGGAGACCTAAAGGGCAGTTTAATTCAAAAACAAAATTGTTACATTTGGAAAAGCTGTGCAATGCTAAGCACTGCTTAAACATGGTCAATGGCTAGTCCTGTTTGCTTGTTGCTAAGCTTTGCTAAAACATGGTTGTACAAGTTTACTCGATGCTCAGCTCTGCTAAGCTGATTTGCGTGATGCTAAGCAACCCAGCTCTTTTTTGAATGTTACCGTATGATGTGTAATGGTGGAAAAACAGCCTATATTAAGGCCAATAGGTGGAAATTCTGCAGCATTCATTGGAGTCTTAGTGACCTGTTGATCTGCCTGGCGGTGTCGGTGAGGGAGAATGCGTTCGGGTACAGAGGTGGGATATGCAGGAGTCCCGAGTGTTTGTTGGAATCCTGGTCCACAACTATGAACCCTGGCTGTTGCAGAGCAGTTATCAAGGCTCAGAATGTAAAGCTGAAGCCCGGGATCGGTTGGCCAGGGATCTTACCAGTGCTACTGGTATCTCCCACACTAGTGAGCAGTGTTGTCATCTCTGTGATGACCTGCAGTGAAGGAAGGCAGGAAACGTGGACACCTGGGTCCAAGAGGCTAGGGCTAGGCATGCTCCACAGATACATAATTATGTTTGTTACTACTTTACTAAAATACAAGGTGAATCCATGCAAAACTGGTATGCATAATGGTTTGCTTCTCATCCAACAGCTGCAGCTGAATGGGCTTACAATGTCCAGTCTCATGCAGGGTGATTGGTCAGGATGCACAATGAGTGTGGTAAATGTGAATATTTTCTGATAATTGTAGTGAAATAAACAATAACAATAAGTAATAAGGTTTAAATCAGGACTGTGGTTTGATAAGTAATGTGTGCAAATAACTGCAGTAGGACTATATTCACTGCATGTGTGTTCTAATATGACTCTAGTCAACTGTAAAAATGAAATTAGTAAAGAATGCAAAAGTAATTGCCTGATAAATATATTGCACAACCCACAGTATGGTTCAGAGCTGCCCTTAGGCTACTTTCACTCAAATAATGCTCTCTGTTCCTCCAATTCCAAGAAAAATGACTATGGGTCAGGTAGCCCATGTTCTGGGCAGGTATCATGTGTATAACTGACAGATTAGAAGTAACAAAACAATAAAGGTTAAAGCAGGATTGTGCTTTGATAAGTAATGTGTGCAAATAACTGCCGTAGGGCTGTATTCACTGCATGTGTGTTCTAATGTGATTCCAGTTAATTGTTACATTAAGTGTACATGTCTCCTGGAGTCACAGCTATTAGATTCTACTCCCATGCCAGCCAACTAAGACATGAGCGGCTGTCTAGTTTACTTAATGTACACAAACATACCTCTCAATTGTCATGATTTTTCGTACTATAATGACAACTTCCCAATCTGTCTGGTCATTGATTAGCAGATAAATGATTACCTGGAATGAAATGTATTTGGAAATCCCTTTATAGAACACCTGAGTAGTAATGTGCAAGCACAGTATGCGACACCGTTCTGTGTAGTTGTGTACCTGCATTTCTTATTGCTTGGCCCATACTGTCCCATACTAACAGCTTGAGAAATATGTACATGCAACATCTATAGAAGAACTGGAGTCACTGTACTCACAACTGGCACTGCATACCTGCAGGAGTATGTATTAGTAGTCTGTGTAGCAATATCATGTGTGAATTCACTAATGGTATGTTTCTCTCTCTCCTCACCCCTTATCTCCTTTAATAATGTTATTTATTATTACGATTTAAAATTAATATATTCTGTTAAACTGTTATGTTGGCCTTATGGGCAACTGCCTACTGGTTTACTGTTAACATAGTTACTGTTATGTCATTTATCATTGTGTTCTACATAATATACCTTAATATGTATTAGGATGAATCAAAATTGTGTTCCATTATGTTAATACTAACATTGGTTATTACTAATCTAAGCTTATGTTATATTTAATTTACTACAGCGCAACAAGGTAGGTCGGTTCCAGGTGATCCACCTACTTTGGCTTCTCCGGTCGTGGCACCGGGGCCCAGCACATCTGGGCTGCAGCCTGGTAGTGCCCCCTCTGTTGATCCTGCACTACCTGCGGCAACAGGTAGTTCCACCTCACAGGCCGAGGTTGGGCCACGTTCTGGGAGCAGTGGTGGAGGGGATGGTTTTGCCACCAAAGGAGCAGTGAAGGAGCAGTGCTGACAGTCCCATGGGTGGGGGCTTGAGTTGCACTGCTACCATGTAGAGGCACCTCAGACTGGGATTCTACATCACCCTCCCCATCCAATGTGTTTACCCCCCTCTTGTGTCACACACCACCCCTGTTTGCTGTCTTGTCTGTTTTGTCTCTCTGAAAAAGCTTCCTCACCTTCCTAATTTACCTCCCCCATGTACCTATGTCCCTTCCCCAACATTCTATTCTCACTGTACAAAGAAAAAAAAATGGGCAGCTGTCCCAAAAAAAAATATTGTCCAGCACATAGGTCTCCATTTTGCACGTGTCCACCAGACAGACATAATTTGGTCCAACTGGCTTGACAATGCTGATACGTTGTCATCACACCTCTCTCTGGGGGTGGCAGTCCAAATTCTTCAACAAATTCTGTCAAAGTGCACAGCTGTTGCTGTACAATAAATGGATACCCATCGTTCTTTCCTACACCTTTCCTGCACATACCTACCTGTCTTTCATTATGTTTTCTCCTGCTTGCACCCCATTTCACCAATGTCTAACTCCCCATTTTTCTCTTCTTTAATGATTTTTTGAATGATGCTGCACGATGCAGCTCATCATGCATTGTCGCTAAGCTCAGCTAAATGGAGCTATAATGATATGTGTTTTAAATGGCAATAAACATGTACAAAATATACACCTGTCCCCTATTTTGAACCCAAGACCATCGCTCCTGCATACCACTGCATTAACCTGCCATGCCACACAGATGTTAATTAAATCAGGTGTTGTAAGCAAAACATAGCAACTGCAAGTTACTGTTATTAAGTGTGTGTAAGCAAAGCTGCACATCGTGCAGCATTGTGCAAACTTGCTGAAAGAATAATAGAAAAACTGGGAGTGTAACTTGGAGTCTGGTATAGGACTACACCACTAGAAAGCCAGACACAGAATAATGGATGTAAGTGAGGTCTCTAATAGCAGGTAAATGTGCACTTTTATCAGCAACATGTAGAAATTCACCTGCTAAAACATTAATGGCAAAATACATGTAAAGCTGGGACTCTGGTGGATAAATACATCCCTATAAAGCCAGGCACATAATGGATGTAATGGAAGTATGTCACAGCCTATATGTGTTCCCTTATATATTCACAAACACACATGCTGTTAACAGTTACTCATTAGTTCAGTCTGTTAAATGCTTTGCAAACAGTAATTTTTGTCACATATGGCCCTGGGTTCAAATCCAGTGGTGTGTTGCATTTAAATTACATTATTTTGAAGCCATCAATGAATGACTGAGTCAGACACTTTTTATCCAAACAATGCATTTCAAATGCAATGCCTGCACTTCAATGATGTAAGTCAAAGGCCTGAGATAGGAACACATTCAATGTATCTCTATAGCAACACTATAAAGCGCATAAAGTGTCAGGTCATGCATTAATATGCATTCACAGAAGATTTTAACTTAGGTAATGCAAATGAGGCCAACTAATATCAGAGTGTAGCACACAATCATTTCGCAATGATATTACAGATTAGCACAGCTGCACAATTAACATACAAATATGGATGTCCTGCTAATAACAAGGACTGCCAGCGCACACATTCCAAATGACTACCATAATGTAACACAAGGCATGGCAGTTGACCAAATGGTTTACTTAATGGTATATTTACCTCCTATGTTGCCCAAGGACACAAAACACATGTTGCCTAGTACTCTATTAATGATACCATTGACTAACATACTTACCTTAAGCACATGTTAATTTGCAGCGGAATGGGTACCCTCCATCTGGCTCTGTCTCTACAGCAAGGCTGCCACAACACCCACAGTTACTCTTACATCCTGTTTTCCTCCAAAGTGCTCACACTCTCTGCCTAAGTCTACTGCCTGCAGCATCAGCTGCAGCCTGTAGAACTCACACCTGTATGTAAAACTAGCTGCTACAGATGTACTCTCTGCGATGATATAATATCTTGACCCCAGTAATGTCCAGTACAACATATCAGAAAGGGCTTCTGATCTACATGAAGGCCTTATATCTTACATGGTTGCATGCCACTGGCTGACTATACTGCAAATCAGCTGTGTTGGCTGCAATTAACATTTTAGAACCACAGATTGGTTAAGAGCCAATCACCTGGTAATAAAAAACATGTTAAAAAGGCAAACAGCTGTCTAGGGGAACCATTCTGTATGAGGCTTTCTTCACACAATAATCGTGCTGCCAAAAACATTATATATCTGCACATATCAACAGAGGAGTATTGTACTCCATCAGGTATGTAACATTTTTGTTCACAACATGGTCCATATGTGTGAATATACTCAGGGGGAATGGGGATTACAGCATTAATCCTTTCTTAGAACTGTAATGATAACATGTCATTGATATCCAGGTTTGTTACACCTGCTGAGGACTTACAGTACATCAAGGGTGGAATGTTTTTTGTCAATGTGGCACACTGTTCTCATTGGAATGTCCCTTTATAGTGGTTGTAATGGTACACTGCTATTTGTTTGGCACTGTTGTTTTGACATATTATGGGGGGGGGGTTGAGCCACACTACAATGGACTTCTGTGTTGGGTGTCTGATCATACAGCAGTATCTGTCATGGCACAAACAGGAATAGCTGACTATTGCTAGTATCTTAGTTGTATCCACACCCTTAGTATGTTTTGCACACAGTGGAATATGATGTGTGATAAGGCAGTGAATTATGCCAGACATTCTGTTCTTGCTGTATCTCAACATAGTGTATTCCCACATATGTGATCCTGACATGTGTTCCCATTTTGTTGCCTTTCAGAAAACATGTATGCAAGATACCGTACCCCTTTTATGGATGCTGAGAGTGATATAATCCTGGAAGGCCTGATCAACACCATGACCTCCTACTGTCCAGGGGGAGGCAACCCAGAGTACAGAGAGCAGCATTGTGGGCTGACCTTGTCCGTGATGTCAATGCCATAGGTCACCAAAGCAGGACATATGAGCAGGTTCGACACTGTCTGACAGATATGATAAATGCTGTATGCTGAAGAGTAGCAGATGTGGCCTGGGATCGTGGTATCAATTGTGCAGAGTCTTCACAAATGTCAACAGTGTACCTCATTGTTGCTGCTGAGATTGCTGTTTAAAGAGCTTTTATTTACAAGTAACTACAGATGTTTGTGGGAAATGTAATGTCCTTGTGTCCTACTATATGAGGTTGGGGGTTAAACAGGTCTGTAATAGTGACAACAGTGAATACAGCTTTACATATATTGCAACATAGTACTGCAAAGCATAACAGTGCAGGTATTGATTTACTGCTTTTCTCTTTTTTATCACAGGTGACCGGGGGGGGGGGATTGGCCTGTTTCCTACACAACCTGATGTCAGTGTCTCTTCAGACTCTGATTATGATGGTGGCCAAAGTGAGGCACAGGTGGGAGTTTCAGGGGCTGAATTTGTCCTAGAGGTTTACATCTCTCTTCTGCCCTCATTATCATCACACAAAGTCAGTATACTTACACATACCCAGTCTAAAGAGGCCACAGATGTTGGACAGTCAGAGGGCGGGGACGTTGAACAGGAGAATGTGGCAACTATGGCTGCAGTGAGTGTCGAGACTGGCCATAGCCAAACAGCTGATGAGGTTTCACACAGCCAGATTGATAGGGGTGCTTATAGGAGGCCAGCTATCCTTCCATCACCTGTTGCAGATGTGTTATCACGGGTCACTTAGCGTATGTTTCGGGCTGTCATGGAGGCACAGGCACATTCCAATTGGAACTCCAGATGAATGGTCAGGGTTATGGATGCAGCACAGTCTGACATCTGTGACTGCCTCCACCGCATTGCTGATACCCTGTATTGGTTCACTGATGCAGTGAAAATATGTTGGTTTGAGACAGATCACAGAACATCTATCTTGGAATGCACATTGTCTGTGATGGAATGTCTGCTTGGAGTTGAGTGTTAGACTCGTGGATGTAAATCAGCAACTCCATCTGCAGAGAGTCAACGTGGCTGTGGACAATCACGCTCCCATAGTGGCAGTACATCCAGTGCTCCAGAGGGGAGTGTGCTGTCCACACCAAAACATAGCAGGCCATGGGTTCATGGTCCTGGGCATTCCCATGGAGGACACAGTTCCAGTAGACAGCAGTCACTGTCAGGTGCTAGCACTGCTTCTGACCTTGACCATGGAGGTGCCAGTGCAACTCCTGGTAGTGCCAGTTCCCATGTTCAGGGACCGAGACTGTGAACCATCAGCTCTACCATGTACAGTTCAAACTTGTCTAACATACACACATCTAGGGCTAGCACTGAGCCTGACTGTGTTCATGCACACACTCACACAATACTGTCAAAAATCAGGTCACCTACAGACACACACAGCACATCTCCATGGTTAATCTTGCCTGCTTCCCTTCCTGACTCACACAAATGCTTTTAACCTATTGGGTCAGCCTAGGCGTCCTGCACCCCCACAAAACGCCCTGTGCAAGTGATGATACCCATGCCACATCCCTATCATCCTCGTCATCAATGCAGGGAAATGAGGCTATGACTCTGATGAACAGGGTGACTATATAAATTAATATGTAATTGTGTAATCCATTGTTGCCTGTGCCATGCTACTTGTACTGGTCACTGACATACTGTATACTAACATTTGTAATGAGTAAGCTGCATTTTTTGTGTACCTTATGTTGTATGATGTTGTAATGGCTGTATGCTTACACAATGAAAGGCGTGTCATGAACCTGTTTATATTTCAGTTTCAGGAGTCTGTGGGGGACACCTATGCATACACAGTAGCAATAAACCCATAAACATCATGGCACAGGATGGAAAGTCAGCACAGAAGAAATATGTCTTCAGAAAGGTGCAACACTATAGGTGCATGGCTCCATAGGTTCATATTTGTATAACAGGCTACCAAGGACAATGGCATCATTCAGCCTACTCATGCACCCCTAATCTCTGAAAAGGACTGATACTTATACCTTGATATGCATATCCTGTGAAGGTAAGGCAGGAGGTTTTACACATGTATTCTGCAATTGGACACTACTCAAGTGGTGTGTAATAAAAGGACACAATTACCTTGTGAAGAATGTGGAAAGCAGGGGAGTCCCCTGAATTGCTGGTGCCTGGCTACTACTAATGCTGGTCTCACCACAACCACTCTTTCCTGGGATATCATGCTCCAATACTTTTTTTCTGCCATCATACACAAAATGTTACTATGAAGCTTATGATGAGGAGCAGGATATAGCCAGTTTGTTCATCCACATAGTTGTCCCACATCATAACAGGCTATGTAGACTTCTCATACCCTTTTCCAGGTAGATGCCTAGATTAGCAACCTGAGCAATCAGTTCTCTTTTGCATGTAGTATGTCTTCTCTTCCAGGGTTGGTGGTATGTCACTGGAAAACTGAACAGATGCAATTAGCAGCATAGCTGTAGCATCACAATATAATGTGCAATGTCTGGTGACATAGATGTCCAAGCTTGCGGAAACAAGCAGCACAGCAATGGTGATCCATGTTAGATGACAGTGTGACAGCAACTCATGCATCCTGCCCTTCAACTGCTTAATGGTGGATATGTGCATGGCACGGCTCTGAAGCCTACTGCAGAGTACTGGCCACCTTTTGCCAAAGTGATTTCACCTGACACATGTCCTAGGTATGTCATACTGTACAGTTATGTAACCGGAACACGTCTGTGTTACCACATCATGTCACACAAGAACTAGTTTACTGTCTGGTTGCCTGACAGGCACTGTACACTTGCAAGGCCAACGTAAGGTCAGCAAAGTTGAACAAGTCCTTTGTGCATGCACAGATATCCACACATTCACTGTAAGGAGTGCCTACAAACACTGTGTTTCAGGCTGTCAACCCCAAGGGTTTGGCAACATGAACCTAAGTCTGCTGGACTTGCACAGTGTCACATTTGTAGGTATAGTATTGTGACCAAGCCTAATAACAGGATTATAGTCAATCCAAGGGCCCATTGGCTGGCAAAGCAGTTTATGGCATACTGTCAGGTGCTGTGTTACTTTAGGGGAACTACATAAAGGTGACATGCTACATTTCACCATTTGACATGACAGTGCCTAACATTAGCATTCTGTGATGTACACAAGCATGACTGTATTGCTAATGGCACTATCAATGACTGCTGATGAGATGTGGAAAATGTCCCCACCCCTCTATTCCGATGCCACACAAACACAACATGTGACAGATGTGACTGTATTTCATTCTTTGATTCCATGGTGTATCAAACAACAGTCAGTACATATGGCAATGAGCATTTTGCCAACATGCACAGCTCACCTCCTTCTCCATCTACACCCATATCACACACACTTGCATGTGTGGAGCTCCTTACCAGACACATACCCAAACAACAGACACCTCAGAAAACCTTATGTAAGCTCAATACACATAATTATACCTCTGTACAGCACAGTACACATAACAGGTCATGCACCAGTGTCTCACTGGTCAAACACATGAGGCAAACTACAAAATCAAACCAATTTATTATTCATAGGTGGTTACATCATGAGAGACACTGATGACCATGTCACCAGGCTACATATGGCAAAGGTCACAGTTAGCTGTCTGTGGGTTGACATGATACGCCATACCATGCATTGCCGCAACTCAAGGATTAAAAGGTAACATAATGATGACATCATAGTTCTCGCAGATGTGTACAACTAGGGATATATGTCACCAGACTGTATGCAGACACATGGCTGAGCTTAGACACTCTCTGTCTCTCGTGGGTATGCCCATAGCTGAATCTGACCTTCAACCTAGGATGAAATGATGGACAGCAATAATTGCCTTAGCATGTGGTGTCATTGTAAGGGGATCACCTACATGTTCACCTGGGATGACTTGCTCAACAGACGTCAATTCTTTGTCAGAGATGGTCTTCATTTCTCACCTCTGGCATGTTGAGACTGGTCAAGGCTGCTAACACCCCCACAGTGCATCTTATAGGGACTGTCTGGAGGGAAATCTTTGGAATGAGAATGCAGTTCTCATACATCATGGTTATGCTGCTACATGCTGGGAATGGCAACACTATACCCCACTCTGTAGAAGGTCCCCACCTTGGAATATGCAGATATTTGTGCAGTCAAATATACCTGGTTCAAGGCTGTGGACAGCACCATAGCCATACTAGACTATACATCCTTCCACATGTTCAGACCTCAAACTGACAGTGTGCAAGGTAATGCAGGTGGTGTACACATATTCATTAAGGATAGCTGTACATCCAGATTTGGTAAAACAAAATAACCCACCTTATGATAACTTGCAGAAGGTGTCTCACTGCCCTGATACATATAAATAAAGCTATAACCCCTACCTCATGATAACAACAGATGGTGTCTCACATAACTGATACACATTAATAAATTAATAAACACTGTCTCATGATAACTTACAGAAGGTGTCTCACAAACCTGATGCATATAAATAAAACAATAAACTCTTCCCCATGATAAATTACTAAAGTTACTTACAAATCTGATACATATAAATAAAACCAATAAAGCCCATCCCTTGATAACTTACAGAAGGTGTCTCACAAACGTGATACACACAAAACTAATAACACTGCCTCATGATAATTTACAGCAAGTGTCTCATGAACCTGATACCCATAACTAAAACAATAACACCTACCCCATGATAACATACAGAAGGTGACTCAAACATTGAATACACATAAATAAAGCAGTAACACCTGCATCTTGACAACTTTCAGAAGGTGTCTTATATACCCAATACACATGAATAGAGCAATAACCATGCTCAGTGATAACTTACAGAAACTGTCTCACAGTCCTAATGCACATAAATAAATCAGTAAACCCTGCCTCAAGATAACTTACAAAAGATGTCACACAAACTTGATGCACATAAATAAAACAATGACCCACTTACAGAAGGTGTCTCATATACATCATACACATAAATAAAACAATAACCCCTGTCCCATGATAACTTACAGAAAGTCTCACATACCTGATACACATAAGTAAAGCAATAACCCTTGCACCATGATAACTTACAAAATATGTCACATAGGTGATACACATAACTAAAACATTAACCCCAGATCCATGGTATCTTACAGAAAATGTCTCATAACCTGATACATATAAATAAAGCAATATGTCCTGCCTCTAGATAACTTACACATGTCTTACAAATCCAATGCACATAAATAAAACAATAACCCCTGCCCTGTGTTAACTTACAGATGGTGTCTTACGTACCAGATGCACATAAGTAAAGCAATAACCCCCAGCCCACTGGAAGGTATCTTACATACCTGATACACAAAAATAAAACAATAGCACTTAAAATATTATAACTTAAAGAAGAAGGCTCACATAGCTGATACTCATAAATAAAACAATAACGCCTGCCCCGTGATAACTTACAGAAGGTGCCTTGCAAATCTGATACATGTAAATAAAACAATAAACTCTGACCTATGATATATTATAGAAGGTGTCTTAAATGCCTGATATACAGATGAAAAGCATTAACTCCTACCCCATGATAGATTACAGAAAGAGTCTCATATACTTGATATACATAGGTAAAACTTCCCCCATCTGTGGAACAGACTCCCTCTCCATCTCAAGCAGAGTACTTCATTATCCCTTTTTAAGTGCAACCTGGATAACTGGACAGGAAGCAGAAAATACATCCCTGGGATTCCACGTGTCCTTGCTGGACAGAGGCTTTGGGTGTTGACTTGTCTAAACATGGGATAAACTCTTGACTATGCTTATAAGGGCCTCAGGGCCATTAGCCCAGTAACTTCCTATGAAAACAACAACATCTGCCCCATAACAGCTTACAGGTGTCTCACATATCTGATACACATAAATAAAACAACTACCTCTTCTCATGGCATCCTACAGTAGGTCTTACAAACAAGATAAATGTAAGTATAGCAATAACACCCACCCCATGATAACTTGCAGAACATGTCTCATGTACAACATACACATAAATAAAGCAATAATTTCTGTACCATGATAACCTACAGGAGGTGTCTCACAAACCTGGCACACATAAATAAAGCAATAACACCTTCTCTATGCTGATATACAGAAGGTCCCTAGGATTCAATAAAATCCATGTAGGCTCCGTGTAGAGCCTACATGGAATGTACCCATGTACACAGCCACGGTTCCACCTTGGCAGCATGCCATGCATATTAATCATGGCACACTGCTGAGGGAGTTAATAGTAACAAGGATATTGAATCCATGTAGGCCGTAATGTAGAGGCTATTTCGTGGTTGTGAACTGTCCAGGGAATTCATGGACAGATGTTATGTACAGGATAAGAATCCCTGTAATGTACCCTGCTAGTGTAGAAATATGTGTGAATTTTAATATTTTTTTTTTTACATTTTTTTACTTTTTTTTATTGTAATGCCCTTTTGAGAGGTGCAGCTCAGTGCGGAGTGCAACAGTGCCGAGCTGTACTTACACATGCACAGCTGACACCTGCCAGACAACTAAAAACAGCAACCAGATGTAAATTAATTATGTGTTTTTGTCTACGTGTTTTTATTTTTTGAATGGCCGTTTGTGCGGCTCAGTGCTTAGCAACGCTAACACGTAGCTTAGTGGTATATGTGAAGGTATACCGGTTTTCTCACAATCCAAGTAGCTAAATAGGTAGAATCACAATCTAAAGTGTAGCAGGTCCCGGGTTCGAGTCATCAACAGTCATACCTTTTTACATTTACTGCTGTGGAAACATGTTAGGTGACCTAAAGGGCAGTTTAATTCAAGAACAAAATTGTTACATTTGGAAAAGCTGTGCAATGCTAAGCACTGCTTACACATGGTCAATGGCTAGTCCTGTTTGTTTGTTGCTAAGCTTTGCTAAAACATGGTTGTATGAGTTTACTCGATGCTCAGCTCTGCTATTCTGGTTTGCGTGATGCTTAGCAACCCAGCTCTTTTTTGAATGTTACAGTATGACGTGTAAGGGTGGGAAAACAGCCTATATTAAGGCCAATATGTGGGAATTCTGCAGCATTCATTGGAGTCTTAGTGACCTGTTGCTCTGCCTGGCGGTGTTGGTGAGGGAGAGTGCTTTTGGGTGCAGTGGTCGGGTGTGCAGGAGTCCAGAGTGTTTGTTGGACTCCTGGTCCACAACTATAAACCCTGGCTGTTGCAGAGAAGTTACCAAGGCTCAAAATGTAAAGCTGAAGCCCGGGATCGGTTGGCCAGGGATCTTACCAGTGCTACTGGTATCTCCCACACTGGTGAGCAGTGTTGTCACCACTGTGATGACCTGAAGTGAAGGAATACAGGAAACTTGGACACCTGGGTCCAAGAGGCTAAGGCTAGGCATGCTCCACAGATATGTAATTATGTTTGTTACTACTTAACTAAAATAAAGGATGAATCCGTGCAAAACTGGTATGCATAATGGTTTGCTTCTCTTCCAACAGCTGCAGCTGAATGGGCTTGCAATGTCCAGTCTCATGCAGGGTGACTGGCCAGGATGCACCATGAGTGTGGTAAATGTGGATATTTTCTGATAACTGTAGGCAATAAACAAAAATAATAAGCAATAATTTTTAAAGCAGGACTGTGGTCTGATAAGTAATGTGTGCAAATAACTGCAGTAGGACTGTATTCACTGCATGTGTGTTCTAATATGACTCTAGTCAACTGTAGAAATAAAATTAGTAAAGAATGCAAAAGTAATTGTCTGATAAATATATTGCACAACCCACAGTATGGTTCACAGCTGCCTTTAGGCCACTTTCACAGAAATAATGCTGTCTGTTCCTCCCACTCCAAGAAGAATGAATATAGGTAAGATAGCCCACGTTCTGGCAGATATCATGTGTATAACTGACAGATTTGAAGGAACAAAAAAATATAAAGGTTTAAAGTAGGATTGTGCTTTGATAAGAAATGTATGCAAAAAACTGCAGTAGCGCTGTATTCACTGCATGTGTGTTCTAATGTGACTCCAGTGAATTGTTACATTAAATGTACATGTCTCCTGGTGTCACAGCTATTAGGTTCTACTCCCATGCCAGTCAACTAAGACATGAGCGGCTGTCTAGTTTACTTAATGTACACAAACATGCCTCTCAATTGTCATGATTTTTCATGCTATAATGACAAATGCCCAATCTGTCTGGTCCTTGATTAGCAGATAAATGATTACCTGGAATGAAATATATTTGGAAATACCTTTACAGAACACCATGGTAGTAATGTACAAGCACAGTATGCAACACCATTCTGTGTAGTTGTGTACCTACATTTCTTAGTGCTTGGCCCATACTGTCCCATACTAACAGCTTGAGAAATATGTACATGCAACATCTATAAAAGAAGTGGCATCACTGTACTCACAACTGTCACTGCACACCTGCAGAAGTATGTATTAGTAGTCTGTGTAGTAATATCATGTGTGAATTCACTAATGGTATGTTTCTCGCTCTCCTCACCCCTTATCTTCTTTAATAATGTTATTTATTATTACAATTTAAAATTAACATATTCTGTTAAACTAACTGTTATGTTGGCCTTATGGTTTACTGCCTACTGGTTTACTGTTAACATAGTTACTGTTATGTCATTTATCATTGTGTTCTAAATAATATATCGTAATATGCATTTGGATGAATCAGTATTGTGTTCCATTATGTTAATACTGCCTTTGTTTATTGCTAATCTTAACTTATGTTATATCTAATTTACTACAGCGCAACAAGGTAGGCCGGTTCCAGGTGATCCACCTACCTTGGCTTCTCTGGGGCCCAGCACATCTGGGCTGCAGCCTGGTAGTGTCTCCTCTGTTACTCCTGCGCTACCTGCGGCAACAGGTAGTTCCACCTCACAGGCCGGGGTTGGGCCACCCTCTGGTAGCAGTGGTGGAAGGGATGCTTTTGCCACCAAAGGAGCAGTGCTGACAGTCCCATGGGTGGGGACTTGAGTTGCACTGCTACCATGTAGAGGCACCTCAGACTGGGATTCTACATCACCCTTCCCATCCAGAGGGTTCACCCCCCTCTTGTGTCACACACCACCCCTGTCTGCTGTTTTGTCTGTTTTGTCTCTCTGAAAAAGCTTCCTCACCTTCCCAACTTACCTCCCCCACATGTACCTATGTCCCTTCCCCAAAATTCTACTCTTACTGTACGAAAGAAAGAAAAATAAAATGGGCAGTTGTCCCAAAAAAATATTATCCAATTCATAGCTATCCATTTTGCACGTGTCCACCACCAGACAGACATAATTTGGTCCAACTGGCTTGACAATGCTGATATGTTGTCGTCACACCTCTCTCTGGGGGGTGACAGTCTAAATTCTTCAACAAGTTCTGTCAAAGTGCACAGTTGTTGCTGTACAAGAAATGGATACCCATCATTCTTTCCTACACCTTTCCTGCACATACCTACCTGTCTTTCATTATGTTTTCTCCTGCTTGCACCCCATTTCACCAATGTCTTATCTCCCCATTTTTCTTTTCTTTAAAGATTTTTTGAATGATGCTGCACGGCACAGCTCATCATGCATTGTTGCTAAGCTCAGCTAAATGGAGCTATATTGATATATGTGTTTTAAATGACAATAAACATGTACAAAATATACACCTGTCCCCTATTTTGAACCCAAGACCATCGCACCTCCATACCACTGCATTAACCTGCCATGCTACACAGTTGTTAATTAAAACAGGTGTTGTAAGCAAAACATAGCAAGTGCAAGTTACTGTCATTAAGCGTCTGTAAGCAGAGCTGCACATCGCGCAGCGTCATGCAAACTTGCTGAAAGAGTAATAGAAAAACTGGGAGTGTAACTTGGAGTCTGGTAGAGGACTACACCACTAGAAAGCCAGACACAGAATAATGGATGTAAATGAGGTCTCTAATAGCAGGTAAATGTACATTTTTATCAGCAACATGTAGAAATACACCTGCTAAAACATTAAGGCAAATTACATGTTCAGCTTGGACTCTGGTGGAAAAATACATCCCTATAAAGCTAGGCACATAATGGATGTAATGGAAGTATGTCACAGCCTGTATGTGTGCACTTATATCTTTATAAACACACATGTTGTAAACAGTGACTCAGTAGTTCAGTCTGTTAAATGCTTTGCAAACAGTAATTTTTGCAACACATGGCCCTGAGTTCAAATCCAGTGGTGTGTAGCATTTAAATTACATTATTTTGAAGCCATAAATGAATGACTGAGTCATACACTCTTTATCCAAACAATGCATTCCAAATGCAATGCCTGCACTTTAATGACGTAAGTCAAAGGCCTGAGATAGGAACACATTCAACATATCTCTATAGCAACTCTGTAAAGTGCATAAAGTGTCAGGTCATTCATTAATATGCATTCACAGAAGATTTTAAGTTAGGTAATGCAAATAACGCCCACTAATAATAGAGTGCAGCACACAATCATTTCGTAATGATATTACAGATTAGCACAGCTGCACAACTAACATACATAGGTTCATAGGTTCATAGGTTGGTACTAGGCTATCAGCCCTAGGGCCTATACAAGCCTAGCCATAACAATTCCCTGGCTATTTCTTCCCACATTATTTACTTTCCTGGACCCCTGTCTAGCAGGGCGACTGACGTGATCCCTGGGGTGAATTTCCTTTCTCCCATCCAATCGTCAAGGTTCCTCTTGAAGAGGTCCAAAGAGGCACTCTGCTTGACATGTATGGGCAATCTATTCCAGAGTCTGGGGAGTCTCTGGGTCAGGAACCTATCCCTCCAGCATGTTTTGTTTATTGTGATCACAATGTTTAGATCTGAGGGATTGGGATTTCTTTAAGTGTAGCATGTCCAACAGCTCTGTGTTTGACATGGCCTTGTATGTTAAGCAGAGATCGCCTCTGAGTAGACGATATGTGACAGAGTATAGCTGGAGTTTTTTAAGGCGGTCAGCATAGGGCATCTGCTTTAGGCCTGTGATTCTTTTAGTGAGGTATTTCTGAGGCCTTTCCAGTTGTTGCAGATGTCTTGAGAGGTACATACCAAATGGGGCGTTGTATTCTATAATGGGTCTAATGAGGGATGAGTACAGTGGGACAATGACCTCCTTTTTTCTGGATGAAAAGCCCTTCGTGATGAGGTGTGCCACATAGAAGGATTTCCTGACTGTTGTGGCGATGTGGTTAGCGAAGGTGAGACCACTGTCCACCTGTGTCCCTAAGTCTCATCACACTTTCTGTGTTTAGTGTACTGCCACCTATATGGTAATTCATGGATACATGTTTTTTCCCAAAGGGGATAACAATACATTTCTTGGCATTGAGCTTGAGCCCATGGCTCTGGCACCAAGCATCTGTTTCTGTAAGGCCCTTTTGTAGAGTATCCACATTATTTGGGGATTCAATAATGGCTCCCAGTTTGTAGTCATCTGCAAACTTTGTTAGCCAGAGTCCCTTAGTGTTGACCTGTACTTCAGAGAAGTAGATGCCAAACAAGAGCGGCCCCAGGACTGAACCCTGAGGTACTCCACTTGTCACTTGTCTGGAGCTGGATTTGGAGTCGGCTACTTTTACAGTGTGGGTTCTATCAGTAAGCCATTTAGCAACCCATTGGGTGACATAGGGATTAATGCCCAACTTAGTAAGTTTATCTATGATTCCAGAGTGGGGGATGGTATCAAAGGCCTTGGCAAGGTCTAGATAGGCTGTGTGGACCACCTTACCCTTGTCCATGGCTCTGGAAACTGATTCAAAGAAGTCAATCAGGTTCAGGAGACAAGATCGGCCCTTCACAAACCCAAACTGGGTGGGGTCCAGTGTTTGAAGGTTGCCAATGTCTTTGTTTATAAGTTCCATGATAATACGCTCCATGGCCTTGCAGATAAGGCTTGTCAGATTGATGGGACGGTAGTTTCCGGGATCCAAGGTGGATCCCCCTTTGTGGATTGGGATAACTGTAGCTCTGCGCCACTCAGTGGGCACGAAACCTGAGGTGAGGCTATGATTAAACATGACACTTAGGTGAGGTGCCAGTTCATATTGTAGTTCATGTAGTACACAGCCCGGGATGTCATCTGGTCCCATGGATGCTGTATTCTTGGCTTTAGAGTGTGCGTTTTGTACCTGTGTGGTCGTTATTACTGGAATTTGGCAATCTTCCGGTATTGAGATGGGCCATTTAGGGGGTGAGAGGGGGGTGAAGTTGGCACTGAATCGATCTGCCAGGATATTGGTAATATCCTTTGGATCAGTATATTTAATGCCATTTTGTTTTAGCTCAGAGCAGATCTGAGCATTGCCATTTAGATTCTTGACATAGTTATAGAATGCTTTGTGGTTGTCTTTGGAATCTTTGGCAATTTTATTTTCGTAACTAGCTTTGGAGGATTTTATGAGGCATCTCAGTTTCTTACTGAGGCTAGTAAGGGAGTTTTTTGCATCCTGGGATTTTCCTCTTTTCTGCAAAAGTTTCTTCCTTTTGTTGTAAAGTTTGTTTATGGCAGGGGACCACCAGATTGGCTTCCTTTTTTTGGATGAGAGCATTTTGGTTCTATTTGGGATGGCACAATTCATGCATGAGTGGATGTGCTCATACAGTGCCTTAGTGTAGGATTCAGCAGTTGAACTTTCAGTTCCCGTCTGCATGGGTGTTATGAAGTTTGTCACTTCTGACTTGAGTAGCATGAAGTTGGCTTTGGAGAAGTTTTTTATGGTGGTTTCCTTACTGGGGGGTGGGGGTGGGATGTGGATGTTAAGGGTGATTAGCTTATGGTCAGACCTGACTAACGAGGGGGTGACCATAGGTATGGAGCATTGATTTCCCATGTTGGTAATGACCAGGTCTAGGACAATGGAAGTCCTGCTAGTAACAAGGATTGCCAGCACACACATTCCAAATGACTACCATAATGTAACACATGGACTGGAAGTTGCCCAAATGATTACTTAATGGTATATTTACCTTCTATGTTGCCCAAGGACACAAAATACATGTTGCCTAGTACTCTATTAATGATACCATTGACTAACATACTTACCTTAAACACGTGTTAATTTGCTGTGGAATGGGTACCCTCAATCTGGCTCTGCCTCTACAACAAGGCTGCAACAACTCCCACAGTTACACTTACAGCCTGTTGTTCTCCAAAGTGAACACACTCTCTGCCTAAGTCTACTGCCTGCAGCATCAGCTGCAGCCTGTAGAACACACATCTGTATGTAAATGTAGCTGCTACAGATGTACTCTCTGCGATGACATAGTATCTTGAACCCAGTAATGTCCAGCACAACATATCAGAAAGTGCTTCTAATCTACATGAAGGCCTTATATCTTGTTAAGTGGTTGCATGCCATTGGCAGATTATACTGCAAATCAGTGTTGGTTGCAATTAACATTTCAGAACCACAGATTGGTTAAGAGCCAATCACCTGGTAATAAAAACCATGTTAAAAAGGCAAACAGCTGTCTAGGGGAACCATTCTGTATGAGACTTTCTTCACATAGTAAACGCGTTGCCAAAAACTTTATATCTGCACATATCAACAGAGGAGTATTGTACTCCATCAGGTATGTAACCTTTTTGTTCACAACATGATCCATATGTGTGAATATACTTAGGGGGAATGGGATTACAGCATTAATCCTTTCTTAGAACTGTAATGATAACATGTCATTGATCTCCAGATTTGTTACACCTATGGAGGACTTACAGTACATCAAGGGTGGAATGTTTTTTGTCAATGAGGCACACTGTTCTCATTGGAATGTCACTTTATAGTGATTGTAATACACTGCTATTTCTTTGGCACTGTTGTTTTGACATATTATGGGGGTTTACCCCCAGGAGCCACACTACAGTGGACTTCTGTGTTAGGTGTCTAATTATACAGCAGTATCTGTCATGGCAGAAACAGGAATAGCTGACTATTGCTAGTATCTTAGTTGTATCCACACCCTTAGTATGTTTTGCACACTGTGGAATATGATGTGTGATAAAGCAGTGGATTCTGCCAGCCATTCTGTTCTTGCTGTATCTCTACATAGTGTATTTCCATGTATGTGATCTTGACATGTGTTCCCATTTTATTGTCTTTCAGAAAACATGTATGCAAGATGCTGTACCCCTTTTACGGATGCTGAGAGTGAAATAATCCTGGAAGGCCTCCGTCAACACCATGAACTCCTACTGTCCAGGGGGAGGCAACTCAGAGTACAGAGGGTAGCACTGTAGGCTGACCTTGTCCATGATGTTAATGCCATAGGTCACCAGAACAGGACATATGAGCAGGTTCAACACTGTGTGACAGATATGATAAATGCTGCAAGCAAAAGAGCAGCAGATGTTGCCAGGGACTGTGGTGTTACAAGAGGAGGGCCTGCAGTAGAACAACCATTGTCAGCCTCTGAGGAATTCCTGGTGAACCTAGGAAGAACTGACAGCTCTCAGGCATCCATTACGCCATCTATTGTGGATGTTGGTGCCACAGTTTCCACGCCAGAGGAGCATAGAGGTAGGCTTAGTTTGACCCAGCATTGGAATACTGTAGCATTCAGTGCATCAGGGTGTACATAATTTTACATGGCTGTCAGGCATTTGTTTTTTGAGGGGAGTTTAACTGCAGTTTGAATCTCATTCTCAGATTTTGATCAACATAACAATTAAAGTAGCAACTGTAAATTTGAGCTATATGGATGTATTAACCTGTTATAGTGCAACATGTAGTGGTGTTTACATAACTCTCCCTCAACTTTTCACAGGTCTGTCGGGAATTGGACAAGGCTGTGGTCCTGCTACTGGTAAGCACAATGCTGTTTTGTTATTGATGTAGATTTACTACAATGTATTTCCTAAAGTGTCATCCCAGGCCTGCTGGCTGAATTGCTTTGTTGTTGGCATGATTGCCAACTGCACATATATTTTCTGACTGTACACACTTTATAGTCATACCTATGCCTTGTAGGTGTGACCACACTGATAGATATGACAGTATTGTCAGGACATTACAGATTGCAATGTGTGTCAATTGTGCAGAGTCTTCACAAATGTCAACAGTGTACCTCATTGTTGCTGCTGAGATTGCTGTTTAAAGAGCTTTTGTTTACAAGTAACTACAGATGTTTGTGGGAAATGTAATGTCCTCATGTCCTACTATATGAGGTTGGGGGATAAACAGGTCTGTAATAGTGACAACAGTGAATACAACTTTACATATATTGCAACATAGTACTGCAGAGAATAATAGTGCAGGTATTAATGTACTGCTTTTCTCTTTTTATCACAGGTGACTGGGGGGGAGGGGGGGGAATTGGTCTGTCTCCTACACAACCTGATGTCAGTCTCTCTTCAGACTCTGATTATGATGGTGGCCAAAGTGAGGCAGGTTTCAGGGGATGAATTTGTCCTAGAGGTTTACATCCCTCTTCTGCCCTCATTATCACCACACACAGTCAGTATGCTTACACATACCCAGTCTCAAGAGGCCACAGATGTTGGACAGTCAGAGGGTGGGGACATTGAACAGGAGAATGTGGCAACTATGGCTGCAGTGAGTGTCGAGACTGGCCATAGCCAAACAGCTGATGAGGTTTCACACAGGCAGGTTGATAGGAGTGCTCATAGGAGGCCAGCTATCCTTCCATCACCTGTTGCAGGTGTGTTATCACGCATTCCTTAGTGTATGTTTCGGGCTGTCTTGGAGGCACAGGCACATTCCAAAAGGAACGCCTTATGAATGGTCAAGGTTATGGATGCAGCACAGTCTGACATCTGTGACTGCATCCACCACATTGCTGATACCCTGTATTGGTTCACTGATGCAGTGAAAAGATGTTGGTCTGAGACAGATCGCAGAACATCTGTCTTGGAATGCACATTGTCTGTGATGGAATGTCTGCTTGGAGTTGAGTGTTAGACTCGTGGATGTAGGTCAGCAACTCCATCTGCTGAGAGTCAACGTGGCTGTGGACAATTACGCTCCCATAGTGGCAGTACATCCAGTGCTCCAGAGGGGAGTGTGCTGTCCACACCAAGACATAGCAGGCCATGGGTTCATGGTCCTGGGCATTCCCATGGAGGACACGGTTCCAGCAGACAGCAGTCACTGTCAGGTACTAACACTGCTTCTGACTTTGACCATGGAGGTGCCAGTGCAACTCCTGGCAGAGACAGTTCCCATGTTCGGGGGCGGAGACGATGAGCTCTTAGCTCTACCATGTACTTGTCTAACATAAATACATATAGGGCTAGCACTGAGCTTGACTGTGTTCATGCACACACTCACACAAGACTGTCAAAATCAGGTCATCTACAGACACACACAGCACATCTTCATGGTCCATCTTGCCTGTGTCCCTTCTTGACTCACACACATGCTTTTAACCTATTGGGTCAGCCTAGGACTCCTGCACCTCCACACAACACCCGGTGCAAATGATGATACCCATGCCATATCCCTGTCATCCTCATCATCGATGCAGGGAAATTAAGCTATGTGTCTGATGAACAGGGTGACTATATAAATTAATATGTAATTGTGTAATCCATTGTTGCCTGTGCCATGCTACTTGTACTGGTCACTGACATACTGTATACTAACATTTGTAATGAGTAAGCTGCATTATTTTGTGTACCTTATGTTGTATGATGTTGTAATGGCTGTATGCTTACACAATGAAATGAGTGTCATGGACCTGTTTATGTTTCAGTTTCAGGAGTCTGTGGGGGACACCTATGGATACATACTAGCAATAAACCCATAAACATCACAGCACAGGATGGAATCTCAGCACAGAAGAAATATGTCTTCAGAAAGGTACAACATTATAGGTGCATGGCTCCATAGGTTCATATGTGTATAACAGGCTGCCAAGGACAATGGCGTCATTCAGCCTACTCATGCACCCCTAATCTCTGAAAAGGTCTGATACCCTTGATAAGTGTCACCAGGGTTTTGGGAGCTAACACATCTACAAGCTGTGGTGATGGTGATGACCCATCTACAATTTCTTGAGTCTATTACAGACATTTGTCCTACACCAGTACTGATTGTCTTGTTCTGCATCCCATTATGCAACTTGCACATGATGTGCATTACAGCAGATGTCTGCTTCACATGCATGGGGAGCCTGTTAGATATAGGGTGCATTGTCTGGGTTACATACCTGTCTCTCCAGCACGTACTGTTTATACCACAGTGAAGGTGTAGGCGTGTAAAACAGGCAATACATGTGTTAGTCCTGTATAGGATAAGTGGGAGGTACACAATGGAATTTGACACCTCCCTGTATGGCAGCCATACACTTCCCCTCTAAAGCATGTAGGAGACACACTGCACATGTACGGCCTTGACATGGTCTGCATAGGACATGTTATCTACAATATGAATTGGTTTACCATGGAACCTGTGTGGCTGCTACAGTTGTAAGATATGCCTGTGTAGTGACATAGCAAAGGGGCCACTGCACGCAATGATAGGTGTGATGAGTGCAAAATACAGTACAATAATGACAGTCTGGGATTTACATGCCGTACCTTTCTGTATAGGTTGCACAAAACTGAATGGATCCCCACATCTTACTGACCAGTGAAAGTCAAAGGCTACATTACTCTCTGTGTCCATAAGTCCCTGAATAACGGCTCAACTGTGTGCAATGTGCAGATACTACTATATTTTCCAGGGGTGGATGACTTCCAAAAGGATAGTCTTGTGCAGTCCTTGGCATTTACTATTTTTCAGTAGCTCTGACAACAACTGAATGTGTGTCTCTGGCCATCCTGGATAACTGTTGGGTCTGTGTTTGCAACCACCTGCTAATGTAGACAGTCAGAGGTCACTGACAGAGGCCGTGACTGCAGAGAAGGGAATGAATAGAAGGGGTACTCCATTAATGATGTCTGAAGGAAGTCCACTGGTGACTGAAGTCATTTTAGCGTTGGACTACCGAATGCTATCTTCCCAGAATATGGCTATCAGACACTTGGCTATCCACCAGCTGACATACTACTTTGTGAATAACCAACACAGTTTTCAGCAAGGACCAATGCCACAAAAAGAAAAATACCCACTGGGTCCAAAACTAGTAAGAAACAAAAGGAACCACATCCAAGGCTCTAGGCAGAAACTTTTCATCCAAATGCATCCAAAGTCACCAACTAAGCGCTTTCACCATAACAAATGGCTTCTTCAGAGTGAGTGAAAAGCATCCATACCTTACATTAAATACTCAACCAATCATTCAATCATCCAATGAGAAACATTACTGAGCAATTATACAATAATTACAAAAGTTTAAACAACTGAATGTGTCCACGCACAGTAGAAAAAATATGTTATACATACCCTAACAAAAAAATAGTTAGAAAAGCATCCTGTCTATAATTATAATGATATCTCTCAAAAATCCACTAGAAAAACATTTAAATAAAATGCAAATAAAAAAGTTTTTAAAATAATTATGTTGAAATTGTATACAACTTAATGAAACAAGTGTGTAGAAAATACATAATGTTCACCTATTGAAACTAAATTCTGTTGGTCCTATCCTTCAAAACAGGCTTTAAGGAGATGTGTTCATTCAGGCCTGGTGGAGTAGTAGCATCCAGTGTTATTTGCCATCTATATTCCAATAATTCCACCCTCAACCTGACATCACCACCCCTTTCAAGACTTCCTACTCTATCGATCACAAAGAAAATGCATTTCTTAAAGTCTATACAGTGTGTACTATGCATATACAATGCATTGTGTATGTCGTGATTTTTAATGGCCCTCAGATGTTCTGCAATCCTGTCCTTTAACCTACGGACAGTTTTGCCCACAAAGAATGTGTTGCAGCTAACACAGGTGGCAATGTATACCAAATTCTGTGTGTTGCAACTGCACCTAACAAGGCACCCAATGGTCTTAAAATAGTTAGTCACCACTACATAAGGTCCTTCATTAATGAACCTACAAAATTTACAAGTTCCACACTTGTACATCCTGGAACATTTGTATATAATTCTATTTCCTTCCAAGATTTCTCTGATGTTCTTCCCCCCTGAGTATATTATCTTGGGGAAACTTCCTAAATCATTCCTCAAAGTTTCATTAAATATTGTGTCCCATATTTTGTTAACCACTTCAACAACACCAGACATTTGACTATTGTATCTCAAAATTAATGCCTTGCCTTCAAAGGTGTTGTCCTTCTCCATTCTCTTCTCCTTGTCCAGGAATACTGAATTCTTGGAAGAAGGATTTTGTGGGGACCAATCACCTTTTCACCTCAGAAATTCAAGGATGCCTCTGAAGGAGACATCATCTGGTGAAAATGGGGGGGGATCCTTCTGCTTCATCAAAATCAGTGTCTTTGGTTAAGGACTCCAAGGGGGGGGGGTCCACATGCCTCCTCTTGCACTTTTTCTTCTGATGAACCTTCTCTGTAGAGTGCTCAGGGGGAGAATCAGAAGAAAGGTGGACCCCATGCATTGTAGTAACCTGGAGGCTTACTGGGGGGGGGGGGTGGCCAATGGCAGGATAGATGGACTCAAAGCTCGGATGACATGACAACTGGGTAGGATCTGGAGGATAAGGAATCGCATCTCTTGGTCTTCCAAAAGACTGCTCTGCTATCTGGAAGGCTGACAGGCCTAAGGAAATTCCCCCTCCCCCCTTGGAGCCAAAGCTACCAAAGGAGGGAGAGTGGAGTCCACCCCATATCTGAAACCTCCAGACAGAACCAGGCCCAAGCTGTAGAAGACCAAGGCTCCCAGGGCAAGGGTCAAATCCAACCAGGTCAGGACTGAACCCAACCCCCCCCCGGAGGTGGGACCTACATCTGAGTTTCTGGACCCACTCCTATCCAAGGATATTAGAACAGAGCCAGTCCAGGAAACAGATGGAGTCAAAGAAAGACATATCAGATCTGAGGATGACTCTCTCAGGAAAAAACAGATCCTGGGATTCTGAAACAGTAGGTAAAATCGGAAGAGGAGCTTGTAGCATGGGTGTTGGAGCTCTCACAGATCCAGGGTGGGAAGGAGATGATAAAAACCCCATATGTATCTGAGCTTTGAGAAAACTTTGCATCATCCTGTCCATCTCTGATTGGGAAAAGTTCTGAGAAGACCTAGAGGATGTTGTTGAATGTCTGGATTTTGCTGGTGATGGTGTGACCCAAGAGAGCAGGGCAGGAAAAGTGGTGTGCTCTGAACTTGGGTATGGCTCCAAGACTTTGGATCCTAAGGCTTAGGATACAAGGGAGGCCTGATAGGGGAAGAAGTACTCTGTAAAATGTCTGCCACATCTGAGACTGCACTGGGATCCGAAGTGGTAGGATCTGAGGATGATCAGATCTGAGGGGCAGACTTGTCTGCTGGTCTGGTATCTGTTGGATCTGAAGGGGCTCTTGGATCCAAAGATCCGAAGTAGTGAGATCCAATAATTTTGGACTTTTTTTGTCCTGAGAAGACGTAATCCCTGTGGAAGCTGAGAGGTCTTGTTTTCTTGTGCTCTTTTGAGGTCAAAGGCTTGAAGGAGTTTTGAGACCCCAGAAGAAGGCAACAGACCTCTCAAAATCAGTTTATTTCTCCTGTCTGAAAGGGCACAAGAGTTGAAGGCTGCGCAACTTATACAGTCGGCGTTCAAATGACCTGGCCCAAGACAGAAGACACACCTCCATTGCGCATCAGAATTTGGAATTTTGTGCCCACAATGTTGCATTTATTTTAAACGTGTAGGCTTTTCTGACATTGTGAAGGAAAAGAAGTCACTCTCATACACAGAAAAGAACAAGTTCAGCTCTATGACACACTCACATACCAACGCTATCTAAGGAGAGAAGATAGAAATACATTTTTTTTTATAACAAAAAATATAAAGGAAGAAAATGAGAAAGTGCCAGTGGCACTATAACCCACAGAAGGCGAAGGTAGTGAGGAAAGAAAATGACTCTACTGCCAGCGGACTAACTAACTTAGGAAGGGAGTTAAAGGATAGCTAGACAATTGAAGAGATTAGAACTAATATTTTCTTTTTTAAAAAAAAGACTAAGAGAAAAAGATATTGAAATTCCATAAAATAGTAACTCACAGTTAGAAAAATGCTCAAGAGTAATGGACCACATCTGTGCTGGATGGTGGCAAATGAGATCTGAGGAGTTAGGGAAGGTATGATGTATTATGGGAAAGGAAGGATCTCGAGACTCAGATCCTAAAGTCTTGTGAATGCAACCGAATAATATCAGAGGTAGGATCCGAAGTCCCAACAGTGAGGCAGAATGAAAACAACAACAGCAGATCCAGTGTTCTGCCTTTGATTGCCCTATCATCAGATTTCCTCCCTGGAACATTAAGCAAAAAAAAATGTATTCCACTGTTGCAGCCTGAAAAACAAACTTAAACATTTATTGCTAAAGGAAAACTTTTCATTATATTCAGTGATCTCATATTTACTTGTTTCTACTTAAAATTTGTTATTAGATTAAGCAAGGGTCTTGATCCAGTTGTTCAATTATGCAAAAGTAAGAGAAAACATATCAGCTCTACATATATTATGATCTGTGTATTTTTACACCCCATCTGCCACTTCAACTACCCAAGATCACAGCCTGTTAATGTAAATGTGCTTTTGTCTAGCATATCTTTTCTTTCTGCACCATAATGCCTAAATTTCTTAATACCAAGAAAGAAGAATCACAGTGATTTGAGAGTCTTTTGTAGCAAACATAAACATGATTACTTATGTATGGCTGTCATGGAAATCTATGCTACTGTGAGTGTAATTTTGAGCACCTCTTCTGAGCAAAACTGGTCTTGGACAAAAATGTAAACAGATATCGACTGGCTCTTTGTCAAAAAGGTTGCAGACCTCTAGATTAAGTTAAAGTTAGCGGGTCAAAGAGCTAACAATTTGAATAGCAATATTTGACAGACTGACAATATTTAAAACATCAGAAGGGACTCAAGGAATTAAGTTTGCAGTGGAAAGATAGACAGTCAAGCAAATGCTGACATACAGTGAGGGGTTGCATGGTCAGCATTTATATATATTTACATTTGCTTATGGTATGTTTTATGCTGGCTGTTAAGGGATAAGGTAATTATTTTAAGAAACTAATATACAGAACAGCAATGGTTCAGATCTTTTGTATTCGTTGCCATGCCTCTTGCAGCTTTATTAGGCAACAAAGATACCAGGGGAGTGGTTGTTAATGAGAATGTTATTATGCTGACATTGATAGTATCAAGACTGGATTATCCCTCAGTGCCCCATTTAGTTTTCTTCTGTTATGGTGGATAATAATGAAATATAATAATGAAATGTCTGATGCAGTAGGGTAGCAGTCTTTTGCCCTAAGGGTTTCATTTAGAGTATAAGGATTAATGGTGGATGGGAAAGCAAATTATTTAAGTCTATGAAATGAAAGGAAGATACACGTTGATGCAGGAAGAAAAGGGAATGTAAAGCATGTAGGAGTCCTTTACCTAGTTTCTATGGGGAGACCTTTCAGTTTTTTTTTTTTTTGCTGTTCAGATGACACAATGCTTATCACTGGCAGCAAAGAAGACATGCTGTATCTATTGAGAAAAGTCAATGCTGAAAGTCATAACATGGGACTAGAACTGAACATAAACAAGATGAAGATTATGAACACAGAAAATGGTGAATACTTTGAGCCTGAAGATGATAGACGCTATAAAGAATTTTAATCTCTTGGGCTGTTTTGTAAATATGGAAGCAAATAATGGGGAAGAAAAACTTCACAGAATAGCAGTTGGTCACACTCCAGTGAAGGCTCTCAACATAGTATTCAAAAGCATGGAAATATTGCTCAAAATGAAGATCAGACTTGTCCATGGACTTATTTTCTCAGTTGTCAATTATGGATGCAAAAGGTGGACACTACAGAAATGGGTCAGAAAAAAGATTAACTTATTCGAACTTTGGTGCTAAAGAAGGATTCTATGAGTGCCATGGACTACCAGAAGAACTAACAAATCAATTTTGTAATAGAACAACACCAGCCATGTCAGTTGAAGCTCAAATGATGAAGTTACAACTGTCTTATTTTTGTCATACCATCAGAAGAGAGAGATCACTAGAGAAGGACATTATATTTGGGAAGATCGAAGGAACCAGGAGAAGAGGACGACCTGCAACTAGATGCCTGGACATGTTAACAACAACCACAGGGATGATGCTGAAGGACCTTGCTGGATTAACACAGAATTGACTTATTTTTGGATCTTTAATTCTTCAAGACACTAGGACTCAAACCCGAGTCAATGGCACCTAAAGAGAGATCCAAAAAAGAAGTCTGGAAATATTGTGTAATATTAAGTAATTAACCATTTATCCTTTTCTGATTGGGACTTAGTGACTGATGAGCAACTTAAGCAATTCTATAATGCATTGTGAGCCATGAAAAAAAGAAGTTATGTACCTACCATATCATTCCATATTAGTTGTCTTCTTCTCGCCTTCTTTCTTGCTGGTTGGGGTTCGGAGCCGATTCTTGGCTCTGACTCAGCCATCTTCAAAAGCTCAAGAGCTGCTTACTGGCTCGAGGTCCCCCTATATCCCATGATGCCTGGCGCTAGATACCCAGATCTCATTTGGGAAGTCTAACTGCAGACATAATAATAAAGGAATCCTATCCTAGAATGCATAAATCCTACTGGAGAGACTATTAGTCAGAAAGGAATAGCCAGAGGAGACTCAGCCAGTGAAAAATCAAGAAGAACTCTTCTCGGTCCACTAGAATAGGGGGATGGAGGGTGGGACGCAAGAAAGAAGGCGAGAAGAAGACAACTAACATGGAACGTTATGGTAGGTACATAACTTCTTTATGTTAAGTTGTCTATCTTGCCTTCATTCTTGCTGGTTGGGACAGCGTCCCTAGCACCTAAAATCCTGGGTAGCTCATCGGAAAAGACTCTTCTGAACAGTGGAACCAAAATCAGCTCTGCTCCTGGAAACCAAATCCAACTTGTAATGCGAAATGAAAGTATGTGGGTTGGCCCATGTAGCCGCAGCACAAATAGATTCCATGGGCAACCTGGCCTGAAAGGCCACAGAAGTAGCTAAAGCTCTGGTGGAGTGACCTTTTGGTTTAACTGGCAATTCTTTATTCCTCAGTTGATATATGAATGTGATGATAGAAGTCAACCACCTGGATAAGGTTACTTTGGAGACTGGAAGACCTTGTTTACCTACTGCATAAGACAGGAAAAGTTGATCAGATTTTCTAATGCCCTTGGTTCTATGCAAATAAAAGCATAGCTGCCTGTGAACATCTAACTGATGCAACTTGTATTCCGCCCTGTTGGAGTGGTTAGGGAAAAACACAGGAAGGTCTATGGACTGATTCAAGTTACTCTCTGAAGAGACCTTAGGAAGGAAGGATGGGTTAGTCCTAAGAGCAACCCTGTCATTGTGGAACACGAGGTATGGGGGATGGATAGAAAGAGCCTGTAGTTCCAAAACTCTTCTGGCTCAAGTAATAGCTACCAGAAAAAGGGTTTTCCAAGATAAGAACTTCAATGAACAAGAAGCATGGAAGAGTTCCGCAAGAAATTCCAAAATGTAGTGTACAGGGGCTGAAAAGGGGTCTATACTTTTAGCCTCTGCCCAGGAAGAAAAACGTTTCCACTTACGAGGGTAAGTTTTTCTAGTTGTAGACTTGTGTGATGACAAAATGATTTTGCGCACAGAGGGGGAGATATCTAGAAGCCTGGCTAAAGTTAGAAGTGGAGCAATCAAGCCGTGAGCTGGAGAGAATGCAGGGATTGGTGCAGCCTGCCTGATTGATGAATCAGGAGGTCTGGAACTAGGCCCAGAGTCCAAGGCTGCTCGAAAAGATGGTAATGCAGGAACGGGAACCATATTTCTCGAGACCAGTAAGGAGAAATGAGGATCATTTTGCAGCCCAATACGGCAGCTTTCTGAATTAGCTTTTGGATTAGGGGAAAAGGAGGGAATGCATAAAGAAGTCCCTGAGGCCAATTGTGGACTAGAGCGTCTCTGGGGGAATGCCCTGGAAGTGGAAGGAGAGAGAAGAAATTGCTGCACTTGCTGTTGAAGGGAGTTGCAAAAAGGTCGCAGGAAGGTTGGCCCCATTTGTGAAAGATTTGGTCCGCAACTACCTGGTTCAGAGACCACTCGTGAGGCATGAGAATTGCTCTGCTCAGCCTGTCTGCTATGACGTTGGACCTCCCAGGGATGTGCGCTGCAATCAGAAACTGTTGGGAAGAGATCACCCACTGCCAGAGTCTGAGTGCTTCTCGACATAGGGGGTAGGACCTGGTTCCGCCCTGCTTGTTGATGTACCACACTACAGACATATTGTCCGTTTGAACTGCAATGGTCCCGGAAGGAAGAGAGTCCTGAAGAGCCTGCAACGCTAAGAGCACGGCCCTCATCTCCAAGACATTTATGTGCAGATGGTACTCATGAGGTTGCCAGGTGCCTTGGACTGTTCTGCCCTGATAATGCCCCCCCACCTGATCAGGGAGGCATCCGTGGTCACCGTAGCAACTGCAGGGGGGAGTACAAATGGTCTGCCATGAGGCACTGATGTGGAGACCATCCACCACGCAAGGTGCTTCTTGCATGCTTGTGTGATCATAATCATGTAAGACATGGGAAGCTGCTGGAAGGACCATTGGGTGAAAAGAAGCCACTGGAGAATTCTCATATGAAAATGAGCTAGAGGGACAAGTATGATCGCAGCTGCCATGAGACCCAGAGTTTGAAGGACAAACCTGGCTTGAATTCTTTTGCATGCTAATAAAACCTTCACATCTGATAGATCACTAACACCCTGTCTGGTGGGAGGCTCGCTAACATGTCTTTGGTATTTAAATTTGCACCTATAAAGGTGATAGAGTGACAGGGTGACAATGCAGACTTTTCGAAATTTATTGTGATACCTAGCCTGGAGCAAGTGTCGATAGTGCAGTCTCTGGCTCGCAGAAGGTAATGTCTGGTGGTAGCAGTGAGGAGCCAGTGTTCGAGATATGGAAACACCTTGAATCCTTGCCGTCTCAGGTGAGTGGTAACTACTGCATACATTTGGTAAACACCTTGGGGGTTGTGGTGAGACCAAAGGGCACAGCTCTGAACTGATAATGGCTGGCTCCCAGCTGGAAGCGAAGGAATCTTCTGCAGCATCTGTCCATTTTGATGTGGTAGTACGCATCCTGAAGATCTATAGAGCACATCCAATTGTCCTGACCCAGGAAGGGCAAAATGGACTGTAGCGTGACCATCCGGAACTTTGTTCTTTGTACAGACCTGTTCAGTCTGCTGAGATCCAGAATGGGTCTCCAGTCCCCTGTCTTTTTTGATACCAAAAAGAACCTTGAGTAAATTCCGGATCCTTGTTGTTCTGCTGGGACTTGCTGGATGGCCCTTTTTCTTAGCAGTTTTGAGACTTCTTGAACTGCTTGGTCCCTTAGATTGGGTGGAACGTCTGGAAGGGACTTGTTTGACCTTAAGGGGGTGTGAACGAAGGGAATTCTTTAGCCTCCGGATATGACGGACTGTACCCATTTATCTTGTGTTATGTCTTGCCAGGCTCTTGGGTACAGCGATAATCTTCCCCTGACTGCCCCCAGAGGTGGGCAGCCGGGCAACCCTTCAGGGATGCTAGAAGGGCTTCTCAGAGAAAGATTCTCTGCTGCCCTGATTTTACGGACCCCTCTACCACGAGGGCGGCATCTGTTATTGTTTCCTCCTCTGCCCCTGGATGGGAACTCACCACGTGTGTCCGGCAAGGCGCCCTGGGATTTCCAGAACCACATCTTTCCACTCTTCTGACCCTTAGGATATGGTCTGGAAGGAGTGGAAAAACAGACTCCTACAGCAGAAAGAGTTTTGCCTTCCTGCTCATACCTGGTAAGGGTATCTTTCAGCTGTGATCCAAAGAGAGAGGAACCATCAAAAAGGGTGTTGGTGAAAGACGCTCTGAAAGGTTCCGCAAAGTTACATAGCCGCATCCAAGCGTGCCTCTTTAGGGCCACGCCTGTGCCTGCGGCTCTATTCGCACCATCGGCTGCATGCGAAATGAGCCTCATGGAGGAGTTTAATCACTGAATTAAGAGTCACCAGCTGGGAGGCTGCCTTAGCCTGGGCCCCCTCAGCTGATGGATCTTGGAGGGTATCTCCAAGCTCTTTCAGGAGATCCCTCTGAAGATGGGTAAAATGGCACAGGTAATTCTGTGACCGCATGGAAAAGGTCGCTGAAGAGAACATCCGCTTCCCATATCTGTCCATCGTTCTGGACTCCTTGTTAGGGGGATGAACAGATGAAGAAGTTTCAGCCAACTCCTTCTTTGTGGCCGCCGCTACCACCATGGCATCAACGGGGACACCTTTGGTCAAGAACTGTTTGTCCTGCGGAGCGGTAATGAATTTGGCAGGTCTTCTAGGGGTCGGTTCCACTGTGTCTGGAGCCATCCACGCCTTCCGAGCCACCACAGACATCAGTGGGTCGAAAGGCGGAGACACCCAGGAGGTGGAAGGTCGGGATCCAAACGTGTCCAGGAATACCGACTCATCCTTGGAAGGGCTTAGGGCAGTCCAGTTCCCCCTCTGCCTAAGCATCTCAAGGATGTCTGAGAAGGAGACATCTTCAGAGGGGGATCTTGGGGACCCTTCTGACACCTCTAAGTCAGTATGTGACAGACTCGGGGGAGTCAACATGCTTCCTCTTGCATTTCCTCTTGCAAGGTGGCTCCTCTGAATGATCAGGGGAGGCCTAGGAAGAGGAGGGGGTGTCCTGGAGCGCTGGATCCCCACACTTGGGGTCTGGAAGAGGGGCAGAGGCTGATGCAGGGAGAGGAGCTGATGGGGTCAATCGTGGGACTGACTCGGGGGCCAGTACACACTTCATCACCTCAAAGGCATCCCTGCCCGGATGCAGAGAGGGCTCCGGTTCCGAAGAAACCAGAACCCCTCTCCGCACCGAGGGGGATGGCTCCGAGGCAGATGTGGGAGCTGAGCTCACCTGAGCCGAAGCCCCGAGGGGGAGAGCGGGGTCGGACAAGGGTCCGATGCCACTCGCCCCCTCGGAGCCGATGAGGGAGTCTCGGCGCCTAGATCCCTCCAGGGAAGGTACCATGGAAGGGATCGGAGCCGACGACAGAACCAAAGGAGAGGGTATCGGAGCCGATGGTTCCACGACTCGAATTCCAATGAACTCCAGCTCCAAGCTCATAGGATGAGTCGGAGGAGGAATATCTACAGCTGTGGATGGAGCCGACACCTGACGAGGGGGGCTGGACAACATTTTGGCTAGGGCCTGCGATTTTAACAGCCTACTGACCACTCTTTCCAAGTCATGGTCCGAAAGTCTAGAGGACCGAGAAGAGTGGGATGAGCGATGACTACGCCTGAATTGGAGCAAAGGCGACTTCAGAGCCGAAGTATCGACTCCAGAGAAGGAGACCTATATCTTTTCCGACTCTCAGACGGCTCTGAAGAACGTGTCAGAGCCGAATGGGAGGGAGGAACATCGGTTCCAGCCAGAGCCGAAATGGATTGTGTGGCTTCACCCAACGACGGCTCTGAACTGGAAGCCGAAGGTTTAGGTGGACTGGAAGATTTCACGGGTTGAGCCTTCGCCGGTGAATCTTGGGGTTTAAGTAAACCCCTCAGGATCAATTTGTTTTTGCGCTTTTGCAGAACTCTTGGACTGAAAGCATGGCAAATCGAGCAAGAGTCCTGCAGGTGCATGGCGCCCAGACAATAAACACAAGAATTGTGACCATCTGTCAGAGACATCTTCTGACAGCATGAGTCACACTTCGTGAATCCAGATGGTTTAGGATCCTTGGACATCCTGGAGGAAAACCAAGGACAAGAAACACACACACAGAAGGTTAAGTACTAACCACTAAAAATTGCAGACTACAGTTACCACAACCAAAAAACTACAAGCAGTACTACAAACACTACAGATAACTATAACTAAACACTAACAGTGATACTAAGGAAATTATAATATATATATATATATATATATATATATATATATATATATATATATATTTTTTTTTTTTTTTTTAAGGTAGATATAAAGAAAAGGTTATCCTCTAACTAAAACGGAAATCCTTCCTGAGGTAAGGAAAGGGAGAGAAGGGGGGAGGGGAAACTCTCTAACTTAAACGAGTTTCTTGGGGAGAAGTAATCGGGCTCTAGAGAAAACTAGCTACAACACAACAGTCTAATCTAACGACTAATTCTACACTAAAAACTAGCAGTTTTGACAAGAAAAATACTATAACAATAAAGTTTTATACGACCTGAGCCAGTAGAACAACCTCGTAGCAGAAGTGGCAAACGAGATCTGGGTATCTAGCACCAGGCATCATGGGATATAGGGGGGCCTCGAGCCAGTAAGCAGCTCTTGAGCTTTTGAAGATGGCCGAGTCGGAGCCGAGGATCAGCTTCGAACCCCAACCAGCAAGAATGAAGGTGAGATAGACAACTTAACATGAAAAAGTTGTTCAAATTATTAAGGCCCCAAAAAGTGAGAAGTGTTATAAATCAGTCTTTCATTTCATTTTAGGTGCAGAAATTGAATGAATGTTGCTATTTTGGTAAGGTAAATCACATGCACTCCCACAAAAGCCTCCAACTGTTATATTTAGTAGATTTTCAAGGAATGTTGTGATTGCATGGTAATTCTGAAGTACATGCATAATTTTGTTATCTTTGGTATGGATATGAAGACACAAGAAGCATGACAGATACTTCTATTTACTTTGACAATGAGCTGGACAATGCATGGCTGAAGGGAGAACCAAGTGACCAAGAAAGACCTTCTTTTAAACAGCGCTAAATCATAGTCACTGCAACATCATGTATTTGCAGTAAGATAAGCTGCAATAGCTACAAAGATTGATATTTAAGCAAGCAGAAATAAAGATCATGACCCAGGATAACTGGAGGATGTATTTGGCCACCTTTACTTCATGTCCTGGCTAATCAGTCATGAAGAAGAAATATATCACATATCTCAGAAGAAGGAGCTATTTTATTAAACAAAAAAGAGCACCATTTTTTTGTTACTGTCCCCTGGATTAATTAAGAATGACCTGGAAAGTTTATGATATTTCTTATGGTGATTCAATATGATATTCTCTTGGTAGGTGAAAAAGCTGACAAAGGGATTTGGATTTCCTGAGGTGAAGCATGTCCTTTAATTCTGGGTTGGACATGGCTTTATACATCAGACACAGATCGCCTCTGAGTAGGCGGTAAGCAACCGAGTAGAGCTGGAGTTTCTTTAGTCGAACTGCATAGGGCATCTGTTTGAGCCTCTTGATCCTCTTACTGAGGTACTTTTGGGGTCTTTCCAGTTGCTGCAGGTGTCGGGTAAGGTACATCCCAAATGGGGCACTATATTCAATTATGGTTCTGATAAGTGATGAGTAGAGGGGCACAGTGACCTCTCTTGATCTAGATGTGAACCCTTTAGTGATAAGGTGGGCTGTATAGAATGTCTTTCTAACCACTTTGGCAACGTGATTGTCAAAGGAGAGATTGCTATCTACTTGGGTACCCAAGTCCCTAATTACTTCTTCCGTACTTAATGGATTACCACCTATGTGGTAATTTGTGGGCACTTTGTTTTTCCCAAAGGGGATGACTATGGACTTTTTGGCATTTAGATTTAGGCCATGGCTCTGGCACCAGTTATCCATCTCTGTGAGGCCCTTTTGGAAGATGCTTGTGTACTGACAGGGCAACAAGGCAGATTTTTGTAAGTTGACTGTTATGCCTAACTGAGCACAAATTTCCAAAGTCACATCCCTGGCTTGCTGGAGTAGATGCTTGCCTGTGGCAGCTAGGTGCCAGCCATTGAGATATGGAAACACTTGGAATCCCAGATGCCACAAGTGAGCCGTGACTACTGCCATACATTTGGTGAACACTCTTGGGGGCTGTAGTGAGACCAAAGGGCAGAGATCAGAACTGATAATGACTGGCTCCCAGCCAGAAGCATAAATGACTCCTCGATGCTCTGTCCATTTTTATGCAGTAGTACGCTTCTTGGAGGTCTATCGAGCACATCCAATTGTCTTTCCCTAAGAAGGGAAGTATTGACTGCAGTGTCACCATTTAGAACTTTGGCTTCTTTACAGATTCGTTTAACTTGCTTAGGTCTAATAGGGGTCTCCAGTCCCCTGTTCTTTTTGGCACCAAAAAGAATCTTGAGTAAGTTCCGTATTCTGTTTGGTCTGTGGGGACTTCTTGGATGATTCTTTTGTCCAGCAACTTTTGGATTTCTATAGTTGGTTGCTCCCTTAGATTGGGTGGAACATCTGGGATGTTCTGATTTGTGGGGCAGGGTGGTAAAAAGGAATGGACTATCCTCTGGATATTATTCTTAGTACCCACTTGTCTCTTGTGATACCTTGCCAGGCTTCTGGGTACAAAGACAAATGTCCCCCGACTGCCTTCAGAGTAGAGCAGGCAGGCCTCCTTTCAGGAGTACTGATAGGAACGTCCAAGAAAGGAATCACGGTTAGCCTGGTTTTGCGTACCCCCTCTGCCTCTAGGATGATGTCTACCGTTGTTACCTCCCCCTCTGCCCCTGGGGAAGGATTCACCTCATACATCTTGGAAAGCTCCCTGGGATCTTTTGAACCACATTTTCCCACTTGTCTAACCTTTAGGTTAAGGTCTTGATGGTACAGAAAAATTTATTCCAATGACAGAGAGAGTTTTCCCTTCCTGCTCGCATCTGGTGATTGTGTCCTTTACATTGGGTCCAAAGAGTGAGGAACCATCAAAGGGGGTGTTAGTAAAGGTAGACTTAAAGGGTTCTGCAAAATTGCACAAGCACATCCAGGAGTGTCTCCTCAGGGAAACTCCTGAAACCGCTGCCCTGTTTGCTCCATCCGCTGAGTAAGATATCAGCCTCATGGAGGAGTTGACTACAGAATTTAAGGTGGATAGCTGGGAAGAGACCTTCTCATTCACCTCCGCATCTAATGTACCTTGTAGGGTATCTCCTAGCTCTTTCAGGAGATCTCTGTAGGCTTGTAAAGTGAGTTAGGTAGTTCAGCGATCGGAGTGTAAGAGTCATTGAGGAAAAGACATGCTTCCCATATCTGTCAATTGTTCGAGAATCTTTGTTCGGAGGATGGACAGATGAAAATGTCTCCAAGAGTTCCTTCTTGGTGGCTGCTGCCACCACCATAGCATCTACAGGTACACCCTCTGTGAGAAAATCCTTTCCAGTAGGGGTTGAAAAGAACTTGTTTGGCCTCCGAGGGACTGGTTCCATAGTGTCAGGTGACTCCCATGCCTTTCGACTAACCAAGTCCATTAGTTCATCGAAAGGCGGAGACATCCAGGAGGCTGAAGATTGAGCTCCAAAGGCCTTCAAGTACACCGACTCCTCATCAGAAAGGGTGATGGTTTTCCAGCTGCCTGTCTACTTAAGGATCTCTAGGGTATCTGCAAATGAGATATCATCAGAAGATGACTGTGGGGACCCTTATGACTCCTTGTGGTCAGTATCTGAAGTGACAGACTCATCAGGGGAGTCTATATACTTCCTCTTGCAGGTTCTCTTTTGAGGGGGCTCCTCAGAAGGGTATTCTTGGGAGGCCTCAGAAGAGTGGGGTTCAACCAGTGGGGGATCCTGAGGCTCTGGATGGGGTGGTGCTGAGACAGTGGTCAGTGCCTTAGGGAAACGAATGCCGGTATTCTTATGTAGAGCTGTAGAGGGAGATAGCATACTCCTCATCAGCTTGAAAGCAGACCCCGCCAGCTCCAGAGATGTCTCAGGCTCTGAGGAGACAAACGACAGCCCCGGACCCAGGGAGATTGGCTCCAAGGCTGACGTGGGAGCTGAGCTCACCTGAGCCAAAGCTCCAAGGGGTAGACTCGGCACCGAAGAAGTTTGGGCCTGAGGGTCCCCCTCAGGGCCGGTCGGAGAACCCTGGCCCCCATACACTCCTGATGGTGCTGAGAGAGTCAGAGCAGACGTCGGCTTCATGATCACCAAAGGGGGACCCGGAACTGATGGTTCTACAGTAAGTGGTACAAGGCACTCCAGCTCCAAGGGTCCGGCTTGGCTCGGAGGAGGAACAACTATGGATGTAATGTTTTTAGAAGGCTCTGAGACCCGATGGGTTGGAGCCAAGAACAATTTGGCTAGCGCCGGCGACTTCAAGAGCCTGCACAACACCCACTCCACAACATCATCAGATAGGCTCCTAGTGGACCTTGAGGATAGAGAAATAGAATGAGACCTCTCCAAAATGGGAGATCTAAGAGTAGGAGAGACTGGTGGAATGTCAGTGGACTGGCTCTGAGACACGGCATCTTGCGGCTCCGAAGCCCTTGGGGCCAAAAAACCAGACTTGTCAATGATGATAACCTTGGACTGTGGACTAAAGAGGTGGATGTCTTAGAAACTTTAGACAATTATTCTGGAGGCTCCGTCTGAGCCATAGAAACAGGTAATGGTCTTTTGGAAGGTTTATCCCTCTTTGAAGTATAAGAGGATGAAGAAGAAGAAGCACTCTGTATAGCTTCCTCAAAGGTTGACTTCAAGAGTCCTTTGAGAATCAGTTTGTTTCTCCTCTCCTGTAACACTCTTGCACTAAAGGAGTGACAGAAAGTACAATCCTCCTGTAAATGAATAACCCCTAGACAGTATACGCAAATGACATGTCCATCAGTAATTGACATCTGGTGTACATTTTTGACAATTTTTTAAGCCCGAAGGCTTATGCTCTCTCTCGAGTGTTTAGACATGATAGAAGAGAGTTCCCAAAAACAAATCACAATGTTTCAAACTGTGATATACAACATACTCTAACTAAACAACACTGCACTTCTAAGTAAAGATAAATTTGCACTCTAATCTAATAAACGCTACACATCTAAGTAAATATAACTAGAGAACCTTTGACAAGAGTAGCACTACGGCCTCTAACTTAAATGGACCTAGATACCAGGATAACACACACTAACTACTAGAACTTCCAGGCCTCTAACTCAAACGGGTGATTAGCTGTCTAACTTAAACGAGCTAAATGTCAACTACTGCTAAATACTGAAAAAAGGGAAATAGACACCACTACAATAAACTACGGGATACAACAAGGCCTGCGAAAAAAACGACGGACAAAAGCAGCAACCAATGGCAGAAGGAGATAATATTAACTACACGCTTCATCTATCTATTTAAACACACTAGGAAACACTATAAATGCAAAACTACTAGAAATTTTTAGCTACTAGAATGAAAAAGACAAAAACTGAGCCATGGCCAAGAAGAGCACATCCAGCCTTGTAAAGTGGCTAATGAGATTTGGAGAGTTGCACTACTGCATCATGGTATACCTACCTACCTCGAGCCAAGTTTGACACTTCCAGCTGTGTATTCAGCTGAGTCAGAGCTGAGGATCAGCTCTGAACCCATCCAAGTAAGAATGAAGGTGAGATAGAACAACATAACATTGAATATTATGAGTTTTTTTCTAGCAAATACATGTATGCTCATTAGCAGTTCTGCAGCTGGTCTTTATGTTTCCATGAAGGCAGTCTGATAAAGAAAACTGGCTACTGGCTGGTGGAGAGCGTTTGGCTAAAGAAAAAAAAAAACTGAGAAGAGAAATTGGCTAGGACATAATGTTCTCTTTAAGCATCAGGGGTTTTCCCAGATGGGAATGCTATAAAGAAAATACAAACTCAATTAGCACTTAGTAAAAGCACAGGCTGCACCATGCATGTTAGCATGTCTTTGTGGGGTCCCTATCAGCATCTCGAACGCTGACAATATCGAATTTGATATTGTCGCATCAAGAATGCCGAAAGTGCAGAACGTCAAATGGGTAAACAGATATGTCTGTAAGGGGAGATTTCCATTTACCTCAATGTAGTGCAGTCTCGGAGTTGGTATATTTAAATAGCGATGGGTGTTGGGGGTGCAGGGGGGCTTGCCCCCCCCTTACTACACCAGTTAGTTCATTTTTTGGTTTAGTTTTTTTTTTTTTTTTTTTTAATTGGCATTCAAAAATTGGATAGTTTGATCATGTCAGTTCGACATTTAGTGATTCGAACTATTCAGTTTTCGAAATGCTGATATAGACATGTTTTTGTGAGTGTGGCTATCAGTTTTGGACTTTTGTTCCTTTTAGGAGGGTAAAACTTCAGTATCTGATTTTGTGTGTTAGCATTAAGTTAATAGATTATAAGGGGTTATTGGGGATGTGTTTGATTTTTTTTTTTGCGTGCTTTCAATAAAACAAAAAAAGTTTGGTAAGATGTGACATAGGATAAAATGGATATGACAAGAAACAACTGCATTAAAGTTCAACCTGTCATGCATGTAACATAAAAGTTGGAACTAGACATTTAACAAAAAAGTGTTATACATAAAGGGTGAAAATAATAATTTTTTAATGCAATGATGCTTTCTGTAAATAACAATGGTCTCACAGAAAAATACAAAAAAGAAAGAGTAGTGAACTACATTAAAAAAATGTAGAGTGCAAATAGCTATGTTACAGGAGACACACTTAGAATGAACTGAGCATGTGAATTTGATAAGGAAAGGTTTTCAGGATGGTTATTCAGTGAAATACCTGGGACAAAGGAAGAGAACAGTACTTAATATTAATTGCAAGAGGAGCTCCAATAGTGACAGAAGAGGATAAAAAAATAATAATGGCGGATTTGTAGTGCTAAGGGGCTACTGGCAAGGGAGGAGGATTACATTGGCATGTATTTATATTCCAACTAAAACTGCTAAAATGGAGCATAAGTAAACTCTGAGATAAATAATCAGTTTTCAGCAAGGAATATTACTTATAGGTTGGGACTGGAATTTGATGTACAACATTGAAGATGTATCTGGGGGGCGCAGAAGGGAAAGTATAACAAAGGAAGTTGGATGCTTGAAGACATTTCTGAAAATATTTGGAAAAGAAGAAGATGTAAATGCAGAGTTCAGAGTGAATTTATATATTATTACCCAAGATAGGCTGGACAGAATTTACATTTCCCAGGAACTTGTGAATTTAATTGAAGGTCTTGATATGCATCCAAAAACTATTTCACATCATGTGCCAATAATAACAATAAAAACACAGGGTAACAAAATAAAAATGAGACACTGACGCTTTCCCACCTATATGTTGAAAAGAAAGGAATTTAAGGAACAGATAGTGGAGGTTATTTATGAGCTATTAGAGAGAACAGAAACTTCTTATGAAAATATAGCTAGGAAGTGGGATAAAATAAGGTGGAGTTGAAAAATAGGCTGGAAATAAAATAAAGAGAGCTATGGTTAAGAAGTAGCAAGAATCATTTTGAGGGGCTGACAAATGTTAAAGTACTGCAGAATAGGGGGAATCTCACAGAACAAGAAGAGAATCAACTTGGACTTCTAAGCAGAAAATAAGAGATTACCTCAATAATATGCACAAGTTTAGAAAGATTGCTGTTAAGCAACTGTTTTTTGATAATAACAGAGCACAAAAACTTTTAGCACAACAACTCACACAACAGAAAGTAGAAAGGGCTGTCACCAACCTTAGGGAGCCTATAACACGGAAGGTAAGAAGAGATCCTCTAGAGGTATTAGAAATAATTTGGAAATTATATGGAAGTCTGTATAAAGCACAAAAATATGGAAATTAAGAAAAGACACAAATGGAAATGTTTATGGAAGAATTAAATATGCCAGGTTAGAAGTAGACGAGGCTCAATTATTGACGGTTATGACAGGAGGAAATTAGATAAAAATTGTGATGTATAACCAATCTACAGGAAAGTCCCCAGGAATAGAATGCATTCCTATGGAAGTTTGGAAGCTAGGAGGGAAAAAACTGATAAAGGTCTGGAAGGTTTTGTTTAACAGTATTTTAAGAGGAGGAGAAATACCCACATCCTGGAAGAATGCAATGGTAGCTGTAATACCTAAAGAGGGTAATGATCCATCAGATCCAGCTTCATACAGGCCTATTTAAATACTAAACCATGATTATAAAGTGTTCATGTCTTTAATGACTAAAAGAATGACAAAAGTAATGCCAAAATTGAAAGATATGGATCAATGTGCTTTTGTGAAGGAGAGTCAAAAATTTCACAATGTTTACAGATCAATGATGATCCAGAGGGAAGCATAATGTAAGAAGATACCATTGTTGTTGGTGGGTGTCGATGCAGAGAAAACATTTGATGGAGTAAACTGGGACTTCATGAGTAGGGCAATGGAAGCATTTGCATTTCCATAAAAATTATAAGGTTGATTAGGAGGCTATATGAGGGATCGAAGGTGAAAATTAAAGTGGGTGGGTGTCCTCTCTGATAATTTCTGCTCGAGCAGAGGAACCAGGCAGGGGTGTCTTCTTTCCCCTTTGTTGTTTGCATTACATTTAGAACCATTGGCAAAGAAAGTAGGGGACTCCGATATTCAAGGATATAATTGGTATGGTAGTCAAGAAAAGCTGGCTCTATTTGCACATGATATTATTTTATACCTGACAAAACCAGAAAGAGATATTACAGTGTTGTGGAACATTTTGAGACAGTTTGAAATCTTTTCAAGATACAAAATTAATGAAGCTAAAACAAAGGCGATAGCGGTAAATTATGTACCCCACACATGAATTGGTTCAGCAATATCCTTATTCATGGGGACATGATAAAATGAAGTATTTAGGAGTATGGATTAAAAATAATTCTGGTGTGGCAGCTAAGGATATGTGGGAAGAGACTAAACAAAAGATAATACAAAAACTGAGAAAATTGAAGCTTTGTTACATGGATATGGATATGGATAGTAAGATACAAGTAGTCAAAATGTTTTTAGACCCTTTAGTCTTATACACAGGTCAGGAATATTTTTATCAACTAGAGGAGAAGTTGTGGATAGCAATTAATAAACAGCTGAAGGACTTTATCTGTGAGGGAAACACAGCAAGAGTCAAGTGGGATAAGTTGATTATTCCAACAGAACAGAGCAGATTTGGATTACCCAATTTGAAGGGGTGTTTCAGAGCTGCACATTTAAGGTTCCTATATACAGCACAAGCAGAAAACTATAATTCAAAGTAGAAAGGAGTGATATTGAAACAGAGGAAGCTCAAGGGACAAGGAGAAACTGGTGTTTTGGATGCAAGCCTTTCAGGAGAATAACAATAATCATACAGAATATTATATCCATAAAATAGCAGAATGTATTTTAAGAACTAAGCTAACAGAAGAATGGAGAAAGGAGATTCTGCCCATACCTCCCAACTGTACACATTTTTGCAGAATGTCCAGATTATTGCACATATTTTTGTCTGTTTCTGGCATATCACTGATGTTTGAAGTCAGAAAATCATGACAGACATTTGAGTTTCAGACTTCATACCCTTCAGAAAATTAATGATAATGTAAAATCTGTTGTTCTACCAATTTTCTAAGTTTGTAATACTTTAAAATTGTCCCTTTTTGTGCCTTATCCCACCATGGTTTATGGCTTTGTCCAGATTTCTTGCTTTAAGAAGTTGAAAGGTATGATTCTGCTGATAGGGATGACTGCAATTAGGGATATAGACAATAGACAAGGGGGGCTGGAATTTATTGGAGAAAAGTGGCAAAGGAACCAAGGTATTTGGAGCAAATAACTAGAGAGGGAAAGGTAACAGAATGGGAAGTGGCCAATAATGTATTTGGACTGCAAGTTAAAGATGCCCTTCCCTATCAAGGATTGATAACAGAGTATAGACAAAGAGAAAGAAATAGGGGGTCCTAAATGGAAGAACAGCACTGGTAGAGTTTTTAGTAGAATCTAGAACAGAAGCTGCCATTAAAAATGAATAATTAATAGAGCATATAAAATATTGCATAATAACTATAAGAATCAATCAGAGGAGGTTAGAAAGGATTGGGAAGAGAGACTGGATAAGCAATTCACAAAGAAATAATGGGAGGATATATGTATGTCTCCCAAATATGGAACAAAATCTAGAAGACTTAGGATTTTTGTTAGGAAATGTTTACATAGATATTTTATACTCCAAGTAGACTCCAGAGAATATTTCCTCAGGTAGACAGCAAATGTTGGAGGTGTGATTGGGAAGAAAGTGCTACTTGGGAACATATTTTCTGGAGTGTGGCGGGTTGGTGGACTTTAAGGATTCTCTGCCAGATGCACTGTCAGAGATGCTGGGTGGCTGGATTGGTGTGATGACAGAGATGAGTTTTCTGAGCTATGACACAGAATTGGAAATGCCTAGACATAGTAAGACCTTGCTGTGTCTAATTATGGTGGCCGTCAAAAAAAGCATTTACTAGAAATCAAAATCTAAACCAACTATATTGGAAGCAGTGAATATAGTAACAGAGATAAAACAACTAGAACTGAGATCTTTAGAAAAGGGTAGGCGCAAACCACATAGGAAAATGGGAATTGTGGGAACAGTACAAACAGGAGAGCAATGTGGTTTAAAAAAAGTCAGGACTTAAGCTATGTAATGTTTGACTGAAAATGATTAGGTAGATTATTAGTGATATATAATGTTTGCAACTAGGAGTGTTTCAGTATGATTTGTGATGTAAAATGCTTGCAACTAGGATTGTGTCAGTGTGGTTTGTTTTCATTAATATAAATGTATGATTGCTTATGTCATAAGTGATGGCTTAATAAAGACGTTTCTTGTTTAAAACGGGTCAGAAATTGAATAATTTATGTAATGTTGTTTAGGTTATATGATATATAGCAACATATGTGAAGTATAATGTTTGTTAATGTTAATTTGTTAATATAATTTGATTACTTTTGTGGGCAGCCGCAGTGATGCAGCGGTTAGCGTTCCTGCCTAACAGCAAGAGGTTCTCCAGTTCAGTCCTCGGCTAGGGTGCCTGCTGTGCGGAGTCTGCATGTCCTCCCTGTGGTCACGTGAATTTCCTCCAGGTGCTCCGGTTTCCCCCCACATCCCAAAGACATGCTGTAGGTGGATTGGACACTCTAAATTGGCCCTAGGTGTGAGTGTGTGCATGTGTGTGCCTTCTGTGGAAGGCTGGGCTGGCAACTCGATACCGTAAAACTCCACTGTCAATCATGAGCGGACAGGTGATCCGCTGTGGCGACCCCTAACTGGGAAAAGCCGAAAGAAGAAGAAGAAGTTTGATTACTTTTGTATAAATGTAAAACTGATTATGTCACAAGTGATAATTCAATAAAGATGTGTTTAAAAAAAAAGACAGGTCCGATAAGGAAAATGAGTTCTACTATAAAATACTGAATGGCGAAACCCCCGAGTATCAAAAATGCTGAAAATTAATGCCCGAAACACAGACTGATGAAAAATTAAAGTGATGTGTTTCTTGCAAGAAGACAATTGCCTTTGTATCCATCGATGTGGAACAAAGTATCCTGACACACAACAAACTTATAAATACTAACCGCACCAACATCATGAAGGGTGAAATCTCTCAAAAGAAGGGAATCACTGCTAGTGTTATTATTAAGTGCACCAGCAGTGATTTCCTACTGAAACCTAAATCAGTGCTGTTTTCCTTAATGTGCTTTGAGCCACTGACACTTGTGAAATTTCACCTAGGCCTGTTGATATACAGGAAAAATCAATTAACTGAGATGCTGAATTAGAAAGCAAAAGGAGAAACTCACTAAGTAAGGCAGAGACAATCAGGATGACCAGTGTCACAATTTATAGCTTTGGTTATCCAGTTATGCTCTCCTCTTCTGTTAATAATGGCATTAGACATAGGTATTCAAAGTCATACAGCAAATTTAATAACTCACAAAATGGCAACATATCAAATGCAGTTAACATCCCAGTAGCTTGTCCTCCACCGACGCACCAAGCACTAAAAGTATTATGGGTATTTGCAGTCTTAACTCATTTAATACTGAACAGCAGGAGGCTAACACCTTTGCATCCTGAGATTTTCTAAACCATTTGCTTCCTGAGAGCTTTTCTCTAAATTACTCTACTGAAAACATCCTACATCAAATTTATATCTGTTAAATAGTGTGAGTTACAAAAATATAAAATATGATAAGCATTTAATAGACAATGGGCTGTACATTGGCGTCAATATCAAAGGTCTGTCAGTAGATACTGATTTTATATGGCAGATTTATGAAAGTAAAACTGTGTTTTGTTTGCCAAGAAAAATCTTAATTTTATCATCAGATGGTCATATTTCTATAGTCTTTTGGCATCTGGCTTAGAGGGTTAATTTTGTGAGCAGTAGTTTGTGTGGTATAAGGTTTGGTTCCCTCAGCCCTCATTTATCTACTGCATGACCTTGGACCAGACATTGCTCCCAGGTCACCCGTGAAAAGGAGCAGTGTGTCTAGTAGGCCTACCTGGTTAGCAAATGGGTACTAGGAATCCCCATCCATGTGAAACAGAGTCCATCCCTAATCCTATTCAAATGTACCCTTGGCCATTGTATAGGAAATTATAAACTCATGCCGGCGCTGGCCGCCATGTCTCTTATAGACAAAGGCTACCAGTAAACATTACCTAACTCACCCCCCACATAACTTTTTAGCAACCACCTAACATACCCCTTTTAACTAACATAGTCCTCCAATTTAGATGCACATGTTACAAGGGGATGCAACTGAATTGGGTTGTGTCACTAGAGTTATAGAGGCCCTGGTGGTCATTAGCCTAGTATATACCCATGAATTTATATGTCTACAACACAGACACAAGATTTCATTACCAGAATTATTCATCTTTTTAGGAGCATTCCAATGATGTATTACAAGACAGGATAGTATACCACTGTTTTGTGTTATAATACCTAATCTGTGCAAATAATATAATGTAATAATGTCATAATATTTCAGCACAACAACAATCTACAAAACAATTTGTATTAGATTTAGATAGCAAGCATTATTGGCAACATTGTGTGCCTTAATGTTTTGTATAAGTTGGCACCATTCTTTCACCTGTAGGTCACACAGCTTTTATGGAATTAATGCAGTAATAAAAATAAGGGCAAAAGTCATAACTGCTTTCCCAAAACAGCATTTATAGCACAAAAATGTCTTTACATTACCCAGTATGTTTTATATATTTTTTTACTAATATCCACTGTTTGAACATACCACCCCAACAAGACAGAATCGCACTCTGTTTTTGCATTAAGCCGTGGTGGTGCAGAGGTAGTGTTGTCGCCTCACAGCAAGAGGTTCTCCCATTCGATTCTCAGCTGGAGCACCTTCTGTGTGGAGTCTGCATGTCCTCCCCGCGGTCTAGTGACGTTCGAAAGACATGCGTGGATAGGCGTGCCTTAGTTGAAGGTTGGGTGTTGGGCTGGCACCTCGGCACCATAAAAATCGACTGCCAATCATTAGCGCCCCCTAACTGGAAAAAGCCGAAAGAAAAAACAAAAAAAAATGTAAACATAGAAATATGCCATATTTTTCATTACTTTTTGAAAACCCTCCTTAATAACTCTGACTCTGCATATCCTGTTGACCATTTCACTGGCGTGCTTAGCAAATCATGTTACCTTGTAAATGCCATATTTTTATGTATTTACCTTTAGATTTTAGTATACTCATTTTGGGAGTACAGGGAAATCTCATGTAAAGACAACTATACCCTAACAAGATACAAAGGAAGTCTGCTTTGCTGACGACTAAGGCACATGGGCTATAATACAGATTCACACATATATTTACATTTAAAGTTATACATACTTGTATCCATCCATCCATCCATCCACAGCCCCTTTTTTTCTGATTTTTGCACATGGGGTCAGGGTGTCACTTCAAAAGGGACAATCATCTACAGTCAAGGATTACACCATTGGGTGGCTAGCCTTGCCGATGCGATTCTTCCACACAACATACTCACATGCACACTCAGTCCTATGGCTAATTTAGAGCATCCAATCCATCTACTGCTTGTCTTCAAAATGTGGGAGGGTATCATCACACCCAAAAAATGAATATTAGGTATATTATTTGCGAATAATAAGAGATGCATGCATCAGTTTCTCTTTGCTGTACACATGTCCTGGAAATGGTCTCTTGTGCAATGACTTGCTGTATCTTTTACAGGGTACATGCAACCTGTGCCAAACTATTATGCTTGTATTTTCTGTGATTACCTGCCAAAGAAAAAAATACAAATAAAATTGCTTCAGAACATCAAAGTTTATTAAAAGCAGCTCCAAATTTCCCAAAAATGTAATCAGGACCATCCAGCCTCTTAGCTAACAGTTGCTTCATATTATGTCCCCCCTCGTAAATGAAAATCTGTATGTATTAGGAAATATATTACAAAGAACATTGTTGGCAAACAACTTGGACCAGTGAGAATCAGTAATGTTTCTGATGGCATTAAAATTGCTACATTTCTACCTTATATATATATATAAAAAAATCAACCTGAGGTCTAACAGAAAAAGCATGTCTAGCAGACATAACTTGTTGCATGTTGTAACCCCTAAGAAAAAAAACATGAGTTAAGTCAGGAGCCATAACCTCATAGATAAGGATACTCTCATAAGAATAAAGTGAGATTTAGGAATACCTTTAAATTCATGTTTAGGATGGCAACTTTTAGAATGCAGCACAGCACTTTACTAAATGTTTTCCTGTATACACTAGAGACAAATGAACCATCCAAAGATCTGGTAACATTAACATCTAAAAAACTGAGGTTAAACAATTGTCACTTGCCAGTTACCAAATTCATTACAATTCAGATATTTAATAAATTTATTAAATGAAAATTGTGGGCCTTTTAAATGACTGAACAATCTTCAAGGCATTGTCGCCACACATCTATCTGATTGAGAAAAACATTCTTGTTGCTGTCATACTTTAGAACCTGTTCAAAATATCACATGAACATATTGGCATATAGGAGTGCAAATGCCACACCCATGACAATACCTCTTAGTTGTAAAAATCACAAATCATTAAAATAGAAAACATTGCGAGTTAAAATGAGTTCAGATAACTGACCTAAAAAGTCATTAAACTCAAACATGACTACAAACTGGCTTCAGTAAGGCAGTATCTAAAGACAGCCAAACTACCTTCAAGGAGGACAGAACTATACAGTGAATTAACTTTCAAAGTACACTGTGGCCAATGCCCTACTATCTGCACATCAGGGAGCAGTTGTAAAAAGTGGGTGGTATCTTGCAGTTGAGACCTGATCAAAGGACTCAGACATTTAAGGTATTTCTCCAAAAAAACAAATAGGTCTGCCAGGAGGCAGTTCACAATTTGTATGCATTTTGAGAAGAAGATAAAAAAAATCTGGGGGGTGCAGAGAAGATACAACTGTTGTCTAAGTTCAGAGGAAATTACCTCAGATAACTCAAAATATTCCAAAAAACAATCAACCACCGATATGAATTCATGACTAGTGTCAAAAGGTTGAGAAGAATAAAAAGAAACATCAAACAACTGTTTTGTGGCTTTAGTGCGATATAACATCTTATCCCAAACCACCACTACACTACCTTTGGCGGCATTAGTTGCAATGATGGTATCATTATTTTGTAATTTAACTAATGACTAAAGTTCACCCCCTTATAAAAATATCCCTAAAATGTAAATGTAGGTCTGTAAGAACTCCCTCCACAAATCTACAAACATCTGGAACATAAGTTGGAGAAAATTCAGATTTACCAAATTTAAAGGGCACAATATCAGAAATACTAATGTGCTAAGATAAAACAGTTTAAAATAATCTACCAACTGATATCTAGTAGTAAAACATGTAGGTATAAAATGTAAACCCTTATTTAACAAACAGATATTAGAATCAAAGAGAGAAACATGAGAAATATTCACTACTAAATTTTGTTCAGTTTGACATTTAATGATAAGCTAATGGTTTAAATTTATGAAATCTCCATCTATCTCCTGTGGGTTCACACTTTCTTTTATGATTCCTTCCTCTCCTTTGCCTCTATCATGTCCAAGAAAGTCCCTCTTGTTGAAAAAATATGCACCTTAAACATTAGACAATGAAGTATTTATGGATAGGTAGCCTTTTATAACAAGAATCCTGCCATGATTCAGCATCTGTCTTTGTATAAGAAGAGCCCTCCTCTAAAGTTGAGGTTTCATATGACTTCAAAACAGATTTGGGAATATAAAAAGAAGTTATGTACCTACCATAACGTTCCATGTTAGCTGTCTCCTCTCGCCTTCTTTCTTGCTGGTTGGGGTTCGGAGACAATCTTCGGCTCCGACTCGGCCATCTTCTAAAGCTCAAGAGCTACATACATGGTTGAGGCCTCCCCATATCCCATTATGCCTGGCGCTAGAAACCCAGATCTCATTTGGTGAGACTAACAGCAGACAAAGTAATGAAGGAATCCTATCCTATCATACCTAAGCCCAACTATAGAGACTACTAGGTAGAGTGGGATAGTCAGAGAAAACTCAACCAGTGTAAATCCATAGAGAAACTCTTCTCGGTCTAGTAGGACAGGGGGATGGAGGGTGGGACGCAAGAAAGAAGGCAAGAGGAGACAACTAACATGGAATGTTATGGTAGGTACATAACTTCTTTATGTTAAGTTGTCTATCTCGCCTTCATTCTTGCTGGTTGGGACAGCGTCCCTAGCACCTAATATCCTGGGTGGGTCAGTGGAACAGACTCTTCAGAACAGTGGAACCAAAATCAGCTCTGCTCCTGGAAACCATGTCCAGCTTATAATGCGAGATGAAAGTATGAGGATTTGACCATGTGGCCACTGCACAAATAGATTCCATGGGCAACCTAGCTTGAAACGCAACAGAAGTGGCTAATGCTCTGGTGGAGTGGCCCTTAGGTTTAACAGGCAATTCTTTCTTCCTCAGCTGATAGATAAAGGTTATGATAGAAGTCAGCCACCTAGATAAAGTTACTTTTGATACTGGTAGGCCTTGTTTGCCCTCTGCATAAGAGATGAAAAGCTGATCCGATTTTCTGAAGTCCTTAGTCCTATGCAAATAAAAGCGCAGTTGCCTGTGAACATCTAATTGATTTAACTTATATTCTCCCCTGTTGGAATGTGTTAGAAAAATCTATACATGCTGCTTAGAAAATATATTTACATACATACTGTCTAGAAAAATATATTTACAATGTGTGCTGCTTAGGAAGATGTGTATTTAAACATTCAAACATATATAAGTTGTGTGATCAAATATATAGAGAAATGTGTGCTTTAGTTAGGAATAAATGTACTTAAACCCATAATAGAGAACAAAAGTATATAATGCATTTAATTCTGTCTTATAAACCTGCATATTATTGCTTGAAGCACAAGCTGCAGTGTAATCAGAAATTTGACCTTGGCAGCTTGCAAACACAGCCTGGCTCATGTCTTTCAAGTAAAGATTATTTTGCAAAGTTAGAAAATAATAAATCTGTTCGCATGTGTGTCCTCCTTCCTGCCTCCACCAGGAGAGTAGCCTTTGTCGCGCTATCTCTGATAGTGCTGGGAACGAGAAGACAAAGAAAGGCATTAAGGAAGACATACATCTATTGTATTTGAACTAATCAGAGAACCTTGAATTGGCTACATCCTCAGGAGGTCATCGTGACTGACCAGCTGCTTGCAAGGCTGTAACATTCTCATGGGAAAAGACTTTGAAAAACACAAATTCAGCACTTTTATGAATTACTGTGATGTAAAGACCCTGTCACTGACCACACCAGTGAGGTGGGCAAAACTGATAATGACATGTATAAAACAGGTGTACTCTGTGAATAAAGTTAGACAAAATTCTGTACAAACTTGTGTATGGTTTTTTGGCTCCTAATGTACATTAGAAGTTTAGATACTCAAGCTCTCCTGCATTATTGTTTGTTATTGATTAACATTGTTTTTGAATAACTCAATGATTTTTACAGTCTGACTCTAACGAATTTATTTCACATCTTGGTCCTAATCGTGCCGGAATTCCCTTGGTAAGCTACAGGTCAGAATATATAGGTGGTACTGAAGTCTGCGCAGAAGAAGGAAAGACCTCCGACTGAATTGTCGTGCCCAAAGAGGCTGTCCACTTGTCTGATCTGTGGCCGAAAAGCGGAAAACTGGGTCCTAAAAAGCCTATCAAACATAAGCAGGAGGCTCGGTAAGCAGAATTCCTCTCTTTGTTTTTGTTTTAGATCGGGGACCAGGTTACACTGTGCTATTGCTAAGGTTTGTGATAGCAGGGAGAGAGGTAGTCAAGTATTGTATCTTGAGTCATAGATCAGGAAATAAAACAAAGCAAAGTAAACAGTCATTCTAGACACTACTGTGAATACGGGAATAAGATACCACGTGGTACAAGAGAAAGGGTTACGAACAGTTCTGTTGTTTTCTCTCTCTCTCTCTCTCTTTTTTTTTTCTCTCTTTCAGAGACATGGGAAATGAATGCACTAAAGGGTCACGTGACCGCCCTAACAGAAGATGCAAAATATATGCAATTACAGAGAGCAGATAATGTGAGATATTTTGCAAAATGGGTTAACAAGTATGACTTTGATGGTAAATTGGATAAAATGTCATTAGTAAAACTTTTGAGACAGTTAAAATCTGACGCAGAAGGTCAGGCAAAAACAACGACAGTTGGGTGTTCCTCAAGCACATAGGTGGATTGAGGAAGCGAATCAAGGGAACAGAAAATAAAAATGCAAAGGCATTATTTTTAGACAAAGAGGATAATAATAATAGTAGCATCGGTCCCTCCCTACCACCACCGATGCCTTACTCAGAATATGAAGCGGAGGGCGGCTGAACCCCCACGCTACCCAGAGACAACAGGGATATTAAGACAACCATTTGTAAGAGAACCTATCGACTAGATCCCGAACACGCCAAACGCTTATAGATGTTCAACCAAGCGGAAGTTTATTAGATGAGAGTGAGGAAATCTGTCCATTAATAGAAGTACCAAACCCACAGGCAGGACAGGAGGGCCAGGCCTCAACTCTCTTAGTGTATAGACCATGGACACCGGAAGACATCCGAAAGCTACAGAAGGAATTCCCATCCAAAATTAACTTTGAGAAATTTCTACAGGATTTACAGGGTATGAGATTGAGTTACCACTTAAATGGGGAAGAGGTAGAAAGAGTAGTTAGACAAATTTTAGGTCCAGACTGGCACATGATTTGTGGCGCCTGGAATGCCCGTGACGCAACACAGGCCACTCCCACATAGTGACGCAGAACTAGATGCTAGATTGAAGGGTCTTACAGACCGCATTACTGAAAAATGGAAACCTAGGGCAGACTGGACTTGCATTAACCAGTGTGTACAACAAGATAATGAAACTGTGGATGCATACTATGGTAGATTATTAGAATGTTTTAATAACCATAGTGGCATGCCTGTTCCTGAAAATCAAAAGAATGATAGCTCATATGAACAACAATTGAAGAATGCATTTTTGAAAGGTTGTATTGCCCCTATCAATAGCTTCATCACGAAGCACATGATAGATCACCGAACAAGTAGGCTTCAAGCCTTGTTAGAGTATGCTAGACATGCCGAAAAACATTTTAACAGTAAAAAGAAAGAAAACGCAGGTCTTCACAGCTGAAGACGGTGCGGAAGTTTTTGTAGTACAAGCAGCCAAAAAGGGTAAGCAAAATACTCAGGGTAATAAACGCTCTGACAGAAACTCAGAAATTTATGAGAGCAGAAAGAAAAAGGTGAGTGCTTCAATTATGTAAGAAGGGACATTTAAGGGATTGCAGGAGCAAGGCACCTCTGCGGAAAAAGGATAATGAAGATGAGGATTGACTATATGACAGTTATGCTGCTCAGCAGTCATCAGGAGAGACTAATGAGCAGGGGGATGATGTAAATACCTTAGAAGAAACAAATGACATGCAACCGGATGTAGAAGTTGGGGAAAGTGAAGTTTTAGATCTGGCATTACTGAGCTTGGAGCTCTATTTAGCAGACACGAAACCGGAAGTTACACTTCTGGTGGAAGGAGAGAAGTCAAATTTTGTGTGATTCAGGAGCATCACGAACTTTGATACACCCTTCAAAGTTACCGGAACATTCTGAGTCACCTGATTATATATTAGTGAAAGCAGCAAACGGACAGCTGTACAGGGAACCACTTTCCCATGATATAGCAATAACTGACCCCGTCTCGGGCATGACCCAAAGAAGTAAAATAGTACTTTCTGCCAAATGCCCCATGAACTTATTAGGAAGAGATCTTATGCAACTTTGGCATAGCAGTAGTCCCTACCATGAACGGTATGGAGGCACAGAGACAAACTGATACTTTTGTAATACGGTCGGAGGGTGAGGCTTATTACTGGTACAGCCAGGATCTGGTTACAACCGGTCCAGGGGCAGTGACCAAGGAACTGATGAATGTAGCCACCAGCAAGGTGCTCCTCGATGTTGACCAGCAACATTTATTACATTGTACCCTATATTATTGTAGCACACCAGGACCTGATAAAGAATACGAACAAAAGTTGTTCAGGAATCCTGCAAATAGACTGATACTACGGACCCTATACTGGGACACTGAGGGCAACAGTGTAGTGAGTTGTTCGTTACCTCAGGAGTTTTGGAATTGTACAAATCCAATAAACTACCACACGTTAGCCTAACCAAAACAAGAATGTTAGGTGGGTAGACTTGGGTGACAAAGTGACAGGATGGGAGAGACTAACTGACTCAGAATTATCGGACTTAGGAGTACAGAAACAGAAATTGAATTGGTTAGGCACGCCCAGCTGTACACTTACAACAGAGTGAAGACAGCTGATTGGCGTTCTTGATAGAAGAAGAAGAAAAGCTTTGAGTGAAATACCAAATGTTCTTTGGTCAACAGGAAAATCAGATGTAGGACTTATTCAACAGCAGGGCCAGTAGTTATTACACCAAAATCAGCCTTTAGACCAAGAAAAGACAATATCCTTTGAGCAAGGATGGAACAGGAATCAAACCTATCATAATGGCATTACTTAAGGAAGGGATACTGGTGGAATCTTTAGATTCACCATGTAATACTCCTCTATTTCCTGTAAAAAGCAAACGGGAATGGCGGATGGTACAAGATTTACAAGCTGTAAATGATGCGTAATACCAAGAGCACCTACGGTGCCAGACCCACATACCTTATTAAATGATTTGAAGCTTTAACAAAAATATTTCACCGTGGTAGATATTAGCAATGCATTTTCTCAATACCTATTCACCCTGACAGCCAGCATTGGTTTGCATTTACATTTCAGGGCAAAAGGTATACTACCACAGGGATATAGTGAAAGTCCAACAATATTCGACAAGAGATGGCTAGCAACCTGGCAGGGTTTTCTCCACCAGGGGGCAGCCAAGTACTACTTTATGTAGATGACATCCTGCTTGCAGCCCCTACCCAGCAGCAGTGTAGGGAAGATACAATAGCATTGTTGAAATTTTAGCTGAACAGGGCATAAAGTGAACAAACATAAATTGCAACTTTGGAAAGAACAGGTTAAATACCTGGGATATGTGATATCCAAAGAAGGTAGAACATTAGATGAAGATCGGAAAACAGCTATCTTACAAGCACCTAAACCAACTACCAAAAGGAAATGATGTCCTTCTTGGGAACGACTAATTTTGTCAAGTTGGATACCAATTATGCTTTAGAAACGGCTCCATTGGCTGATTTAATATTTAAAACACCAATGGCAGCACGAGAAACACTGCACTGGACTCCAAGCAGAAGCAGTTTTTGTAGACTAAAACAACTGATAGCTTCATCATTAGTTTTAGGGCTCAATTACCATAAGACATTTTTCCAAACTGTAGATTGTAGGGATATATGACGCCAGTACTGACGCAACAACATGGCGGCAAGCAACGCCCATAGCTTACTATTCATCACAGTTAGATCCGTGGCACGATCATTACCACCTGCGACAAGCAGTAGTCGCAGCAGCTATGGCAGTGCAAGCTTCAGCCTCTCTGGTGTTGTTTCATCCTCTCACGCTGAGAGTACCTCATGCAGTTGCGATAATTTTACTGCAAGAAAAATAGCATTTTATCCCCTGCCAGACATCTTTCCTGTATGACCATACTATTGAGTCAACCCCATATGACAATTGAACGTTGTACAACATTAAATCCATCGACATTACTTCCGATTCCTGTGGATGGCACACCACACAGCTGCCTACAGGAAATGGAACAAATAACCACACCCAGACAAGATCTTACTGATGTACCTTTAGCTGACGAGAGGTGACATTTTTGTGGATGGGTCCTGTAGACGAGGTCCTACAGGAAAACCTAGTGGGCTATGCAGTAGTGACTGATGACGAAATCATAGAAGCACAACCCCTGCAACATAACCTGTCAGCTCAAGCAGCAGAATTGATAGCTTTGACACGTGCTTGTACTCTGGCAAAAGACAAATGTGTTAACATATATACTGACAGTCAGTATGCTTTCTCCACAGTGCATGTCTTTGCACAACAATGGAAAACAGGGGAATGATAACATCTACTGGCAAGCCGATTAATCATGCACAATTGATTTTGAACCTGCTAGATTCTATTCAGTTACCCACTAGAATAGCTATCTGTAAATGTGCAGCCCATACCAAACAACAAGATAGGATTTCAAAAGGAATGTCGGGCTGATGCAGCTGCAAGCTGCCTCAGACCCAGAAACTGTGCTTTTAAATGAAGAACTACAACCTTCTGAGACTCTTGATTTAGACATGTTAAAACAATGCAGACATTAGCTACAAAAGCAGAAAAGCAAAAGTGGATAAAACGAGGAGCAATCCTTGAAGAGGGACTGTACATCTCCAAAGAGAAGAAGCCTATATTGCCATCTAATTTATTTAGATATGCAGCTTTGTTGAGTCATGGGCAGAGCCATGTCTCAACAGGGGGGATGGTACAGTTAGTTAACAAAACATTCCAAACATATGGATTTACGAATTATACACAAAATTTTGTGCAACATGTCATATTTGTAGCAAACATCATGCACAGGGAGCATTTAAACCAAAGCGAGGGAGCTTTCCAACACCACCCTATCCGCTCCATACCATTTGTATGGATTTCATAGAACTGAACAAATGTGAAGGGAAAAATACTGTTTAGTAATCATAGATATGTTTTCAAAATGGGTAGAAGCTTTTCCAACTAGAAATCCGGATGCAGCAACAGTAGCAAAGGCCCTAGTGAAAGAAATCATTCCTAGATTTGGCATACCGGAAAGAATCTATAGTGACAATGGAACACATTTCGTAAACCAGACAATACAACAGCTTGGGAGATTTTTTGGGATTTCTTTGAAAAACCATTGTGCTTATCACCCTCAGTCAGCAGGGCTGGTGGAAAGGTACAATGGAATTTTGAAAAACAAATTGAGAAAATTAATGAGTGAGACTCAAAAGACTTGGATTTGCTGTCTGCCTTTAGCACTGCTGAGCATGAGAACTGTCCCAAATGTAAAGGGCTTGACCCCTTTTGAGATAGTGTTTGGAAGGGCATATTATGTGCCACAATGGAAGGCCCTCATGCCTGCAGAGCTGGAGGCCGATGGCTCATTAGCTAGTTATATGAAAAGGTTATTAACAAATAAGACTGTTTTGCAGTTGAACTCTTTTTCAGATAAACAAGAAGCAAAACCAGAAGCCGTGCTGACCCCGGGGTCCTGGATTTGGCTGAAAATCATAAAGAGAAAGAACTGGGCGAGTCCAAGGTGGGAAGGTCCGTACCAGGTACTATTGGCAACACCCACTGCAGTGAAAATTGCTGAGAGATCATCTTGGGTTCATTTAACCCATTGCAAACCTGTTAAGAAATTCAGTTTGGACATACCACAGGAACAGGATGGCCAGAGGCAGAATGAATAAAAATGTGAAACAACCCCAGAGACATTGGTTCACTGGCCTACTGATCATACACTTAATAACTATGTTTGTAGTAACCTTTTTGTTGTTATGGTTTTTCTTGCATATAACTACAGAAGTGAAATTAATAAAACGAGATGAAAGACTGGCTATAGACTGGCACCCAAACTTTAACACATACCTGGCTATGAAACGAGTTTATGTAGAGACTATGAACGTTTCAAATTGCTGGGTTTGTACTGCAATACCCACAGCATATGGAGGACTTTTGATGTCTGCTGTCCCCTTGGGAATAAATGAAACTTGGGAAAACCTGTTATTTGACACAGGCACTGTGAGATCACAAGACAAAGTGGCATTACATTTGCCTGTTACTCAGAAAGGAATTGTTTGTTTTGTTAAAATGATACACTCCAGGTTGGTTGGAGTAACTGTAACATAACTGTGTCTTACAAATGTTATATAAAACCCATAGACCAAGGTACCAGTTGTAGCACGAATTATGATTCATATTTAAGCTTGATGAAAACAACATTGAGAAATGTGCAAAATCTCCTGAAATATATAGACAATTCTCTGTTATAGATAAAAATGTTTCATTCAGGGTTGACCGCATCAGTACAAAAGTAGAAAACTGTTACTTTGTTTGTGGGAAAAAGCCTACAAATGGTTACCTGAGAATTGGTCCGCAGTTGTTTTTTATCTGGTTCCAGCCATAAGACATACTGCAGAATTGCCCCTGGGTAAAATACGTAATGTAAGAGATGTAGCTCACCAAGCTGAAAATACAGTCAGAAAACCTACTAATCCAGTGGGTAAGATTGAAGCAAGCTGGAAGGATCATTCTGTGAAGGACAAAGAAATGTTGACCCATATGGACTTGAGTGACAGTGTTATATCCTGGGCTGGAATATTCCCAACCTATGGAGCAGTCAAATCGATTTGGGAACTGAGGAAATTGTCAAAACTCCTCAAGTAATGAGCAATGCGACTTTTTCCGCTCTTGAACTTGTGACTGATGAGATGAATGCAATGAGAACAGTCGATTACAGAACCGAATGGCTCGACTTCACCCTAGTGGCGAGAGGTGGTACGCGCGCTTATCAAAGAAGAATGCTGTGCATATTCCAGACAACCAGCATGAAATCAATGATCACCTGGAGGTAATACAGCAGGTGTCAGCAATGGCAGAACCAGGCCCAAACCCACTGACGAACTTTTTCCAGAATCTGTTTGGGGGGTGGGGGTCGGTCCTTATGAACATCCTAATTGCAATTTGTGTGGTACTGCTCATAATTGGAGCATGTGTCTGCTGCGGGATACCCTGTGTGAAAAATTAGTAAAAGACTTAGTTGATGTATCAGTGACTGAAACCATGTACCAAGATATGGAATTGAATTTGTTGATACCAAGTGAAAGCCTATCTGAAATATAAAACAAATGACTTACTTAGCTGAAAGTCCTTGAAAGGAAAAGGCTAAGAAATGAACTAATACTGTTTATGTTTCAAATAAGCATTAAATGCATTAACAGGAGGGAGAATGTTAGAAAAATCTATACATGCTGCTTAGAAAATATATTTACATACATACTGTCTAGAAAAATATATTTACAATGTGTGCTGCTTAGGAAGATGTGTATTTAAACATTCAAACATATATAAGTTGTGTGATCAAATATATAGAGAAATGTGTGCTTTTAGTTAGGAATAAATGTACTTAAACCCATAATAGAGAACAAAAGTATATAATGCATTTAATTCTGTCTTATAAACCTGCATATTATTGCTTGAAGCACAAGCTGCAGTGTAATCAGAAATTTGACCTTGGCAGCTTGCAAACACAGCCTGGCTCATGTCTTTCAAGTAAAGATTATTTTGCAAAGTTAGAAAATAATAAATCTGTTGCATGTGTGTCCTCCTTCCTGCCTCCACCAGGAGAGTAGCCTTGTGCGCTATCTCTGATAGTGCGCAGCTGGGAACGAGGAAGACAAAGAAAGGCATTAAGGAAGACATACATCTATTGTATTTGAACTAATCAGAGAACCTTGAATTGGCTACATCCTCAGGAGGTCATCGTGACTGACCAGCTGCTTGCAAGGCTGTAACATTCTCATGGGAAAAAGACTTTTTGAAAAACACAAATTCAGCACTTTTTATGAATTACTGTGATGTAAAGACCCTGTCACTGACCACACCAGTGAGGTGGGCAAAACTGATAATGACATGTATAAAACAGGTGTACTCTGTGAATAAAGTTAGACAAAATTCTGTACAAACTTGTGTATGGTTTTTTGGCTCCTAATGTACATTAGAAGTTTAGATACTCAAGCTCTCCTGCATTATTGTTTGTTATTGATTAACATTGTTTTTGAATAACTCAATGATTTTTACAGTCTGACTCTAACGAATTTATTTCACAGAATGGTTGGGAAAAAATACAGGAAGGTCAATGGACTGGCTCAAGCTATTCTCAGAAGAGACCTTAGGAAGGAAGGAAGGAATAATTAGTCCTAAGAGCAACCTTGTCTTTGTGGAACACTAGGTACGGGGGATGGATACAAAGAGCCTGCAGTTCAGAAACTCTTCTCGCTGAAGTAATTGCTACCAGAAAAAGTGTTTTCCAAGATAATAACTTCAAAGAGCAGGAAGCTGCAGGCTCGAAGGGGGGCAAAATTAGAGAGGATAGAATCAAATTCAGATCCCACGGGGGTGGAGGATCCCTAACCGGGGGCCTGAGCAGAGTGGTTCCTTTGAGGAAGGCCTTACAAAGCTTATGAGACATTATACTACTTTCTGAAAGGCCAATGTGAAAATTTGAAATTGCAGTTAACTGCACTCTAACTGTAGTGGAAGTGGACCCAGAATGAAAGAGTTCCGCAAGAAATTCCAGGATGTGGTGAACAGGGGCTGAAAAGGGGTCTATATTCTTGGCCTTTGCCCAGGAAGAAAAACGTTTCCACTTACTAGCATAAGTTTTTCCAGTGGTAGACTTGTGTGACGATAAAATGATTTCATGCACTGATTGGGAGATATCAGGAAGCCTGGCTAGGGTTGGAAGTGGAGCAACCAAGCTGTGAGCTTCAGAGATTGTAGGGAATGATGCAGCCCACCTGATTGATGGATCAGGAGGTCTGGAGCTGGGTCCAGAGTCCAAGGCTGCTCGATAAGATGATGATGAAGGAACAGAAACCATATTTGTCGAGGCCAGTACGGAGCAATGAGGATCATTCTGCAACTCAATATAGTAGCTTTCTGAATCAGCTTGGGAATTAGGGGAAAAGCAGGGAATGCGTACAGAAGTCCCTGAGGCCAATTGTGGACTACAGCGTCTCTGGGGGAATGCTCTGGATGTGGTAGGAGAGAGAAGAAGTTGCTGCATTTGCTGTTGAAGGGGGTGGCAAAGAGGTTGCAGCAAGGTTGCCCCCATTCGTGGAAGATTTGGTCCGCTACTACTTGATTCAGAGACCACTCGTGAGGCATGAGAATAGCTCTGCTCAGCCTGTCTACTATGACGTTGGATTTCCCAGGGATGTGCGTTGTGGTCAGAAACCGTTGGGAAGAGATTGTCCATTGCCAGAGTCTGAGTACTTCTCGACATAGGGGGGTAAGACCTGGTTCTGCCCTGTTTGTTGATGTACCACATGACTGACATATTGTCCGTTTGAATTGCAATTGTCCTGGTAGAAAGAGAGTCCTGAAGAGCTTGCAACGCTAAAAGCACAGCCCTCATCTCCAAGACGTTTATGTGCAGATGGTACTCTTGAGGTTGCCAGGTACCCTGGACTGTTCTGCCCTGATAATGCCCCCCCCCACCCGATCAGGGAGGCATCTGTGGTCACCGTAGCAACTGGAGGGGGAAGTACAAATGGTCTGCCCAGGGTAACTGATGAGGAGACCATCCACCATGCAAGGTGCTTTTTGCATGTTTCTGTGATGATAATTATGTGAGACATGGGAAGCTGCTGGAAGGACCATTGGGTGAAAAGAAGCCATGGGAGGATCCTCATGTGAAAATGTGCCAGCGGGATGAGCAAGATTGCTGCTGTCATGGAGGACAAACCTGGCTTGAATTCTCTTGCATTGTAACAAGACCTGGACATGCTGTTGAATGACTAACACCTTGTCTGGTGGAAGGCTGGCTGACCTGTCTTTTGTATTTAAGTTTGCTCCTGTAAAGATGATAGACTGGCAAGGCGACAAAGCAGATTTTTCGAAATTTATAATGATACCTAGTCTGGAGCACATCTGGATAGTATAGTCTCTGGCTTGCAGAAGGTGATGCCTGGTGGTAGCAGTGAGGAGCCAGTTGTCTAGATACGGAAACACCTTGAATCCTTGCCATCTCAAGTGAGTGGTAACTACTGCCATACATTTGGTGAACACCCTGGGGGCTGTGGTGAGACCAAAGGGTAGAGCTCTGAACTGATAATGGCTGGCTTCCAGCTGGAAGCGCAGGAATTTTCTGGAGCGCCTGTCCATTTTGATGTGGTAGTATGCATCATGAAGATCTATGGAGCACATCCAATTGTCCTGACCCAGGGAGGATAAAATGGACTGTAGCATGACCATCCAAAACTTCCTTCTTTGTACAGACCTGTTTAGTCTGCTGAGATCCAAAATGGGTCTCCAGTCCCCTGTCTTTTTTGGTACCAAAAAGAACCTTGAGTAAATTCTGGATCCTTGCTGGTCTGCGGGGACTTGCTGGATGGCCCTTTTTCTTAGCAGTTTTGAAACTCCCTGAACTGCTTGATCCCTTAGATTGGGTGGAACATCTGGAAGGGACTTGCTTGACAATAAAGGAGTGTGAACAAAGGGAATTCTGTAGCCTCCAGATATAACGGACTGTACCCATTTGTCTTGTGTTATTTCTTGCCAGGCTCTTGGGTACAGCGATAATCTTCCCCCAACTGCCTCCAGAGGTGGGCAACCGAGCAACCCTTCAGGGATGCTGGAAGGGCTTGTCAGAGAAAGATTCTCTGCTGCCCTGGTTTTGCGGACCCCCTCTGCCATGAGGGCGGTGTCTGTTAGTGTTCCCTCCTCTGCCCCTGGAGGGAAACTCACCACGTGAGTCTGGCAAGGCTCCCTGGGATTTCCGGAACCACATCTTTCCACTCTTCTGACCCTTGGGATATGGTCTGGAAGGAGTGGAAAAATGGACTCCTACGGCAGAGAGAGTCTTGCCTTCCTGCTCACACCTGGTAAAGGGTATCCTTCACCTGTGATCCAAAGAGAGAGGAACCATCAAAAGGGGTGTTGGTGAAAGACACTCTGAAAGGTTCCGCAAAGTTACACAGCTGCATCCAAGCGTGCCTACTTAGGGCCACGCCTGTGCCTGCGGCTCTACTCGCCCTATTGGCTGCATATGAAATGAGCCTCATGGAGGAGTTTACCACTGAGTTAAGAGTCGCCAGCTGGGAGGCTGCCTTAGCCTGGGCCCCCTCAGCTGATGGATCTTGGAGGGTATCTCCAAGCTCTTTCAGGAGATCCCTCTGAAGGCGGGTAAAGTGGCACAGATAATTCAGGGACTGCATAGAAAAGGTCGCTGAAGAGAACATCCGCTTCCCATATCTGTCCATCATCCTGGACTCCTTGTTAGGGGGATGGACAGATGAAGAAGTTTCAGCCAACTCCTTCTTTGTGGCTGCCGCTACCACCATGGCATCAACGGGGACATCTTTTGTCAAGAACTGTTTGTCCTGCGGTGCAGTAATGAATTTGGTCAGACTTCTAGGGGTCGGATCCACTGTGTCTGGAGCCGTCCACGTCTTCTGAGCCACCACAGACATCAGTGGGTCAAAAGGCGGAGACACCCAGGAGGTGGAAGGTCGGGATCCAAATGCGTCCAGGAATACCGACTCATCCTCGGAAGGTCTTAAGGCAGTCCAGTTCCCCCTCTGCCTAAGCATCTCAAGGATGTCTGAGAAGGAGACAACTTCAGAGGGGGATCTTGGGGACCATTCCGACTCCTTTAAGTTCGACGTGACAGACTCAGGGGAGTCAACATGCTTCCTCTTGCAAGGTGGCTCCTCTGAATGGTCAGGGGAGGCCTCGGAAGAGGAGGATACACCCAAGGGGATATCCTGGAGTGCTGGATTCCCACGGTTAGGGTCTGGAAGAGGGGCAGAGGCTGATGCAGGCACCCTAGGGGGAGGAGCCGATGTGGTCGATTGTGGGACTGACTCTGGGGCCAGTACACACCTCATCACCTCGAAAGCGTCCCTGCCCGGACGGAGAGTTGGCTCTTGTTCCGAAGAAACCAGACCCCCTCCCCGTACTGAGGGGGACGGCTCCGAGGCAGATGAGGGAGCCGAGCTCACCCGAGCCGTAGCGCCGAGGGGGAGAGCGGGGTTGGACAAGGGTCCGATGCCACTCACCGCCACGGAGCCGACCAGGGAGTCCTGGCACCCAGATTCCTCCAGGGACGGTACCATGAAAGGGATCGGAGATGATAACAGAACCAAAGGAGAAGGTATCGGAGCCGACGGTTCCACAACTCGAACCCCAACGAACTCCGGCTCCGAGCTCATAGGATGAGTCAGAGGAGTAATCTCTACAGCTGTGGATGGAGCCGACACCTGATGAGGGGGACTGGACAACATTTTGGCTAGGGCCTGAGATTTTAGCAGCCTACTGACCACTCTTTCCAAGTCATGGTCTGAAAGTCTTGAGGACCGAGAAGAGTGTGATGAGCGATGACTACGCTCCAACTGAAGCAGAGGCGACTTCAGAGCCGAACGTATCGACTCCAGAGAAGGAGACCTGGACCTTTTTCGACTCTCAGATGGCTCTGAAGAATGTGTCGGAGCCGACTGGGAGGGAGGAACATCGGTTCCATCCAGAGCCGAGATGGATGGTATGGCTTCACCCAACTACAGCTCCGAACTGGGAGCCGAATGTTTAGGTGGCCTAGAAGATTTCACGGGCTGAGCCTTCACCGGTGAATCTTGGGGTTTAAGTAGACCCCTCAAGATCAATTTGTTTATGCGCTCCTGCAGGACTCTTGGACTGAACGCATGGCAAATCGAACAAGAGTCCTGCAAGTGCATGGCGCCCAGACAATAAACACAAGAAGTGTGACCATCTGTCAGAGACATCTTCTGACAGCATGAGTCACACTTCTTGAATCCAGACGGCTTAGGATCCTTGGACATCCTAATAGAAGAAAAAATCAAGGAAAAATCACACACACCAAAAAGTTTAAGGTAACAAACCACAATAAAATACACTACAGTCACAGAAATACACTACAAAAACTATACTGAACTATAGCTAAACTAACTAACCTTAACTTTTTTTTTTTTTTTTAAAGGAGATAGGAAGAAAAAAAGGTTATCCTCTAACTTAAAAGGACACCTTTTAGATGTAAGGTTACCCTCTAACTTAAATGAAAAAAACCTTAAGAGAAAAGAGAAAGGGGGGAGGGGAAACTCTCTAAATAAAAATGAGTTTTTGAGGGGAAAAGACAAGGATTCAGACACGAACACAGATAATTACCAAAGATCTATCTAACGATAATTTCTATGCTAAAAATAACTAGTTTTAAGACAGAAAAAGACACAATATAAAAGTTTTATACGACCTGAGCCAGTAGAGCAACCTCACAGCAGAAGTGGCAAATGAGATCTGGGTTTCTAGAGCCAGGCATCATGGAATATGGGGAGGCCTTGAGCCAGTATGTAGCTCTCGAGTTTTAGAAGATGGCTGAGTCGGAGCTGAAGATCGGCTCCGAACCCCAACCAGCAAGAATGAAGGCGAGATAGACAACTTAACATCCATGTTTATATTTAACTCTGAAATGCAGTTTATTAGATCTGGCATTCTGTCTTGGTTTACCCAGATCAGACCTAATAGTCTTATTATCAGAAAACCTGTTGTTACAATAGTCATTGCTGTCCCTTGCATATTTTTTTTTTATTTTGCGTTCCTTATACTCATTATCCAATAACTCAAGTCAGCTAGCAGGGAGTCCTGGAACACAAAATGTTTAGTTGTTGGTTTTGAAAGGAGGCAAACAGAACTACTTGAGATGTTCTCCACAACTGGATCACCTCCTGGAAGACCTCTATATTAGGTTCCATTCATAAGGGTCTGCCTAGGATCTGCTTAGCTTATTTGCCACTATGTTGTGCTCTGTCAGTATACACGAAGCTTGAAGAGCTGAGGAATGCAACAGAGCTAACTCCGAAGATAACATTGCCAGATGTCAGAGGAAGTATGAACTGGTGTCCCTGTGTTTGTTTATGTACCACATTATTGTCGTGTTGTCTGTCATGATCTGTAAAGGACCTGGGTTCCATTTAAACTCTATGGCACGAATCACTGCCAACATTTACTTTTCTGTGCTTTGAACTGTCTGAACTATGTCACAGTCATTGCACTTTTACCCCATTGAAACTACTCACCAAGCAAAATATGAGGAATCGGTCACAACAGATTGTGTTGGGGTTGGTGAAAAAAAGGGTAATGTAGATTGTAAACCATCTGATCCCTCCCGCAATACAGTTCTGACTTGGTAAAGCCCAAGATTGGAATATGAAAATCCATTGTGTGAGAGTGTTGGGTCAACATGTTGTTTAGGTAACACTGAATCTTACCTGGCAAAAGGCATCGTGAGAACCACAGAAGCCATATGGCATAGAATCCTAAGAAATTATATGGCCCTAACTAGAGACTGGTAAGAAAAGTTCAGGAAGACTTCCAGATACAAATCCACCTTCTATTGAAGCAGGAATGCCCTTTGAGACATAGTGTCTATTAGGCAACCCAGAAACATAATCCTGTTTGATGGGGATAGGACAAATTTTTGCAGATTTATCAGGAATCTCACATGTTCTTAGAGGGAGGATACATTTAAGGACTCCTGACAACTGGAAAAAGACTGTACAAAAATAAGCAAGTCATCTAAATAAGGAAAATGTGGATATCCTGCTATTTGCAGTGAGCCATTACTAGGGATAGATACTTTGTAAATATTCTAAGTGTAGTCGACAACCCAAAGAGTAATACGTACAACTGACTGGGTGGTGTGAGGGAATTTACCCTGAAAGGATGGGGCTTTTCCAACCATTGCTAACTATAACCCACTTGAACTTTAACAACCATTTTCATGAAACAATCTGATACAAAAAGGAAGCATTTAGAGTCAGTTTTCTTGAAAATGGGACAGATGTTGGAGCAGAATCAGGGTGGAGGGTGACCTGGCTCCCAACATAGTCATTCTGAGGAAGGCACCTGACCCTTTTTTGGAAAAGGTATTTTCTTTTAGGGTTTTCATGAGAACCCTTCTGCCATATCTTCCTAGGAGTCTATCTACTGGAAAAAGGTCTTGTTTATTTTTGTATCTTAAAAGGAGTCAAGGATTTAGAGGGGAAAGAACATGGGGACTTAAGAAAATCTTAGAAACCCCTTATGCCCACATAAAGCCTTCCTATCTAGAAGACAGTTCAGGATTTCAGACTTTAAGTCATCTGAAAACTTTTGGTTCCATACCCAGACAAATCTTCAAGACTGTGGCAGAAGCAGTAGCCCTAGATACAGTGCCAGCACAATAAAGCATGCCTTTTAAGGTATGTTTAGAAATCCAAGACAAGTTAGCCACAATCTAATTCAAGTAAGATCTCCCTTACTGACATAGAGAACCAGAAAATTCTCTGAAACTACTGATATATTTAAGCATAGATTTCAACATATAGCCCCAATAATTGAGAATTCTAAAAGTTAAAATAGAGGAAGAAAAAAATTCCCTTACCCATTCTATCCAGAAGTCTAACTTGTTTATCCCCAGGAATGGGGTAGAGGATGGTAAGGCTCCTGTTTGCATTAGGAGAAGTGGGAGGCAGCTGAGTCTCTTCTAAGAAGAGAAATCTGCCTTTTTTAGGATAGATAGTTGAGAGTCAGAATCACTGCAGGCAGCATTAAAAGCATCCTCCAAGATTGGCAGAATAGCAGGAATGGGTGCAGTATCCATGCCTTCTTTATTTTAATCATAATATTTTCTCAATATGGGGAACAACCAAGTAAGTATATCCTTCAATCTTGAGACAGTCTCAGAAAAGAGGACAGTCACAGAAAAGGAGAAAATGTAACTGTCCAAATTCAAACTCATTGTCAAAAGAATCACAGCCTTGGGCTGTGGTCCTCCCAGGTGACATTACCCTGTGTCTGTCTTAATCAGAATCCTCTGAACAAACAACTTCATCCTTTGGAATAGTGGAACAGGGAACAGCATGAGGCACTTGACATCCAGGATCAAAAGCCTGCCACAAACTCCACAGACTCATAACTAACTTAATAACATAATTTTTAGCCAGAGAAACAATATTCTTGTTGTCACAGTGATAAATATTTTGCTTTTTTTTCCTAGGGACATCTGTGGATGAAGACTGAGAAGGGGAAAATATATCATCTTTTGATCTAGAGGTCTCTTTCCCCGGCCACCTCGAAAAGACCCTCATAGGGTTTCTCCAGCAGCTAAAATGGATGGTTCTCCCGTACATACATTGGACACTGGAACAGCCAAAGATGGTATGTCTGACCCTGGATCCATAATGGCCAGCAAGGTGACAACACCGGGATTCAAGGAAACCAGTGAGTGAGCCAAGGAACCAACAGTGGCCACTGCAGAGACAACTACCATCAACTGAGGCACTGAGTGAACCTACACTAAAGGCAAGGGCTTGTGCTTTAACTGCTTTTTTCTTTTTAGGTATGTTGGAGGAAGGAACAGCAGGGCCAGTGTAAGAATCCTTGCTGTAGCCAAGAAAGAAGCCTTATTGTAGGTAAGGGTTGCTGGGAAGACTTGGTTGGAAGACAAGTAATCAGACAAGTCTTCACAAGTAGTACACAAAGTTACACTTTCCTATAAAATCCCTCAAAATTCAAAAGTAAAAGCACAAGACGTGCACAACCCTGTTAGAACTCTTATGAAAGAACCGATAGAAAACAGATGAAGAAAAGATGTCACAAAATGTACTCAGACAGCGAACATAAAACATATTTCAAGTCCTAAAATAGACTTCATTCTGTTTAAATATAACACCTTCTAGCAAAATGTCTCAAGCAGTAAAATAATGAAGGCAAGAAGTCATGAATTATACACAAGCACCAAAACACTCAGTGTTTTGAGTACATAAAAACATTTACCAAGTTTTAAATCCTTACACTTCAGTTAAAATGTCTCAAAAGCAGTACATTTTTCTAACAAAACAAAGGCCAGCATTAAATAATAAGACCTGTTCTAAAAACAGAAGTTTCCGTCAATGAACTTCTGATATTAATAAAATTGCCAGCATTCTTCAAAAAACAGAAAATATATCTACATATTTAAAAAGTTTTTAAAAAGACAACATTTTTAGTGTGAAAGGGATGTTGTAATGGGGCTTATCTGCCAGAAATGAAGCCTGTAGCCAATTGCCGTTTCCTGTGAAGCCACTCAGTTGTTATTTCTTAGGTGGAAAGAAAGTTCCAAAGACTTTTAGACACTGTCTGCTTATATAGCTCCCTCCAAAAAATGCTCAGCCTATAAACAGCCAGAGTGATAGTGGGAGATAGAATGAAAGCTTTTGAAAGCTGTCTGCTGTACATTTGGCCAGGATACTACTCATAGGCTACAGTACATTGAAACAACTCAGGCCCTGAATACAAAAAAGCATACAAACTCTAGTTCTGATCCACTTTCAAGGAACAAAGATCCAGGTCCTTCTTCTGGCAAACAGCCCTTGGTAAAAACATCTCTTTTCCAGAGTAGATGCTCTGGATCTCCAGTTCTCTGTTAACTCCACACTCCGTTTTCTGCCTCTTATTAGGGCTATACAACTTAGACTGATGCCCACTCAACCCAAAGTTAAAAAAAAAAAAAAAAAGAGAAAGAAATTCAACTCTGAACTGTTACTAACGTGGACTGTGCCAGTGCAGTATCAGCATCCATTTCTTTGTTCTACTTAATGTTCAGTGTTGTAGAACACTGATCATCTCATCCTCGACGATGTGTGGTTTGATGTTCTGCAACTTCAATCATTTGAAGTAGATCCATAAATTTATATACATATACGCACATATACATGGTTCCCCATTACATGATCAAAATTCAAACTGCAAAAGACTGAACCAAGTACACTGATACTTAAAATGCAGATGATTAACAGATCCAGATCAAAAGAACAACACTCTTCACCCTCTGCTCCACCTACGTACATGCTACATATGTGTGGAATCTAACCCTAACCATGTCTCTTCCCCCAACCCTACCTTAAAAATAAAAAAAAAACTTCCAGTAACACTACCACTACACATGGCATCTTGGACAAAAAAAAAACACATTCAATAAACAAGGACACACACAGACATACAGACACATAGGCACACATTTATGAACTAATTTAAACCCTACTATAATCCTAATACTTTAATAAGCCATCCCTTTGCCTAACCCTTACTCTAACCCTAACAGACACACACAAATCTATCACCTAAGTTAACACCAACTCTAACCCTAAAATTTACACACTTATAAGCTATCCCCTTATCTAACCCTTACTCTTAATGCTAATACACAAACATACACACATACCCAAACACACACTTCCCTAATTCCCCAAACCTACACTTACCTCCTAAATCCTGTGCATATGATCAAATGCACGTTTGATCTTATGGGCACAAATGTCCAGTTTTCAACTAAATCAATGTTCTATATTTTGCCAGTGACAGACACACACACACACACACACACACACACACACACACACACACACACACACACACACACACACACACACACACACACACACACTAGTGTGGGAACTCAAATAGTTTTGATGAAAGTTGTGTTGTTACTGTGAGATCTGTGAACAGTGAGGTTTAAAGAATTTTTCCTTTTTCTCACTGTTGTGTGATCTCAGAGTTTGTTATGTTTGGAAAGATAAGGTTATAATTCTTTGTAGTACATGAAACTTCATTTGGTCCAATACGTTGATAGTTACAGAATAATACAGTATAGGAAGTTGAAGTGTTACTTTGAAAGACATAAAACACTTCCTGCTCTTACACAGACAGCAGACATAAATGAAGTCTCCCTTTAAAAGCTGTTAGAAACTTCACTCTGCCACTCTTGTTTTCTGTGTGACAGCATGAAGTGTATAACAGCTTTTAATGGTGAGAAAATGCTGTGAACGTTGTTCTGTGGTAGCCGGTACTAATACTCCAGTGTGAGATTAGCATTTAACATGGCTGAAAAGTACTTAACAAAGTTCTCTCTTTCCTGAATTTGGACTGTTATGAAAACTCCACATACTACAATGAAAATCAAGCATGTTGTACAAAATTCCAGAACCCACTAAGAAAAACCCTCCTGGGCTATTTCAGAAATCTGATAAAATATTCTGAACACTACAGGAAAAAGAAATAAAATGAGAAGAAATATTTAAAAGCAGTAACATCATGATAAACAAGACATAATTCAGTACATTTATACAGAAACTGTACTTATTAAAGTGCTAGAACCAAAACTATCAGAAAATAGTCTGCTAGATGTGAACTTTCTAGCTGGAAAGTGCTGTAATATTCTTTTTAAGTATGAGAAACTTCACATCATTAAAATAACTTTCCTTTATCTCTTTTTAATATAAATTCTTGACATTCTATGAAGCACTTTCAGTCTTATACTGGGAGAGATCATTTAAACTATACCTGCAGTAATCAGAGCCAAACACATTTTTTTCTGTACACATACTGAAATTACTTTATTTAATGAACATGTCTTGTTGCCCAGGAAATATGATATTACGCTCTTTAGTGTTTTCTATCATTCTTTAACTAAGGATTTGCCATACTGTCGTACTGCACCACAAAGCTGATGTGACATTTTCTGCGCTTGGTATAAATGCCTGTCAGTCATTCATCTCTAGTTTAATTACAGAGACTAAGCTATACCATTAATGTGAAGGAAGGTGGAACCTCATATAGGTACAGGCAAAGAATGAACAGATGCACAAAACGATTTCTGTCCAAAAATCCATTCATCAGTACTCAGAGACCGTAGTCTTTGACATGTCCTTGGTAGTGGGAAAGTAATGTTGAAACCATAATATTAAGTTCCTGCTTAATAATTCTACACCATTCACTTGTCAGTAGGTACTGATGACATGCATTTGATATTTCTGACTACACTTGTAGGGTGACATTGTTTAAGTGCAAGAAAATCTGAGTAGCCATTCACTAGAAATGAGGGAGGTACTGAATCAACAAAGAAGCATTTTATAAGGCACCACTGCACAAAAGTAGAACTCTGAGCTGCAACTAAAGGAATATTAGAGTAACCTGTACTTAGGTGGAACTATGGCAAGAAAATAACATTTGGAAGAAAACATTACTTCATTTCTTTGAATATAATAAAACACACAATGAACTACAGATTGTTCTTATTTAAGTAAGATTTTTTTCAGGCCTTTGTTATTAAGGATCTTAATTAGATACCAGAGACAGTCAAATAAGGAGTGTCTGACTCATTAAATTTAAAAAACTGATTGCAGTGTGTTCATTTTCTTAGCTAACCACTGGTCTGATCAGAAAGAAAAATGTATTACCTCCAAAAAGGGATTAAAGAGAGTGTCCCACTGTTCCAGAGTTAAAATAGTAGTATTAGTAATTATAGTTAGTAGCAGTCAGTTGTACTGGCAGTTACATATTAGAGACAGAACTTATAAGGTCTGCCAGAACTCAGGATTCAGTTCAATAAAACTCATTGTTTTCATAATATCTTTACAGATGGTATGGTCTCAAGGTTTTTGTGGAGTCAAGCATATTCCAAGGTCTGCAAAACATACAGCAAGATCCAATAAAATTACATCATTAAACAAACTGATAAAGAAAGGAAAGGCAAGGTTATCAAAATGGATGCATAGCAAAATGTTGACAAAATCTTTGATGGAACTAATTATACTGGAAAAAAGTTGACGTTGCATGTTATCAACTGCAACTAAAAACTCCATAAAGACCCTAACATCTCTAAATATAGTAATTATTGAGACTGCATAACACTCCACACTGTCCTTGATTTTGCTTCATATTTTGCCCTATACTGCAGAACATTTCTGAATTTCTGGTAAATCACTGAGGGGGTACAGTCAGTCAACAATTTCAATGACATTAGAGTGCCAGAATACTTATTCTTCTAAAACTGCGTGTTGATGCAGACCATTAAACGAAATTCACAAAGACTTGCTCTACTTACACTGAGAGCAGGTGTTGTGTAGTCTGGCCTCAATGTATGCATGTTTATAGATAGGCCTTATATGGAAGTAAGTCACTTACCTTGAAAGCAAGTCTTTCTGAATCAAGGCAGGCTTTCACTGAGAGCAACTCTCTGGCTCAGTGTTCTATCAACTTTGTTCATAGGTTCATACTAGGCTATCTGCCCTAGGGCATTTATAAGCCTAGCCAGAGTGTGTTTGGCTTTCACCACCCATTTTAAATTCATTTTGCTATGCCCTTTTCGAGGTTAGTATACTGTGCCTCTGTCTAACAGTGACACAGTGATACCTGGGGTAAACCTACGATCTCCCATCCACTCATCAAAATTCCTCTTGAAGAGAGTCAATGAGGGACTCTGCCTAACCTGGACTGGGATTTTATTCCAGAGTGAAGGGAGCCTCTGGGTTATGAATCTGTCCCTCCAGCATGTCCTATTTATTTCAGTGCTGAGGTTCAAGTCTCTCGAGCGCGTAGCTCGATGGGATTTGGATTTTCTGAGGTGCAGCATGTTCATTATTCCCAGGTTGGACATGGCTTTATACGTCAGGCACAGATCGCCTCTGAGCAGGCAGTATGCCACTGAGTAGAGCTGGAGTTTCTTTAACCGGGCAGCATATGGCATCTGTTTCAGCCCTTTGATCCTCTTGGTGAGGTACTTTTGGGGTCTTTCCAGCTGCTGCAGGTGTCTCGTAAGGTACATCCCAAAAGGGGCATTGTACTCAATTATGGGCCTGATGAGGGATGAGTAAAGAGGCACGATGACCTCCCCTGATCTAGATGTGAATCCCTTCATGATTAGGTGGGCTATATAAAATATTTTTCCTAACCACTTTGGCCACGTGGTTGTCAAATGAGAGACTGCTATCAACTTGGGTCCCCAGGTCCTTAATTACTTCTTCTGTACTTAATGGATTACCACTTATGTGGTAATTTGTGGGCACTTTGTTTTTGCCAAAGGGGATGACTATACACTTTTTGGCGTTTAGCTTGAGGCCATGGCTCTGGCACCAGTTGTCTGTTTCTATGAGGCCCTTTTGGAGGATGCTTGTGTCGGCTGGAGAGTCGATTATGGCGCCCAGTTTGCAGTCATCTGCGAACTTGGTCAGCCACAGTCCTTCCATGTTGGCCTGAACCTCCGAGAAATATATACCGAACAAGAGAGGTCCCAGGACTGAGCCTTGTGGGATGCCACTTGTAATTGGTTTGGAGTCTGACATGGCTCCAGCAATTCTAACCATGTGGGTTCTGTCCTTGAGCCAGTTTGCAACCCATCTAGTGACATAGGGGTTTATATTTAAGCTGGTGAGCTTATCTATAATGCCCGAGTGGGGTATTGTATTGAAGGCTTTTGCGAGGTCCAGGTAGGCTGTGTGGACCACCTTCCCCTTGTCAATGGCCTTGGTGACTGTATCAAAGAAATCGACCAGGTTTAAGAGGCAGGATCTGCCCTTAACAAAGCCGAACTGGGTAGGATCCAGTGTCTGTAGGTCCCCAAAATCTTTATTTATGAGGTCCATGATGATCCTTTCCATAGCTTTGCAGACCAAGCTAGTCAGGCTTATGGGGCGATAGTTTCCAGGATCCATTGAGGCACCACCTTTGTGTAGAGGGACCACTGTTGCTGTACGCCACTCTTAGGGTACATATCCTGCAGTAAGGCTGAGATTGAACAGTAGTTTTATGTTTGGTTTAGCTCTTCTTGGATTTCATGTAGGACGCAGCCCGGGACACAGTCTGGTCCCATTGATGCTGTGTTTTTTTGTTTTGGAGAGGGCGGCTCTTACCTGAGCATCTGAGATGTCAGGGGGACAGCACTCTGCTGGGATAGATATTTGCCCTTTTGGTGGGGAGGCGGGGGAGAAGTTTGCACTGAACCTGTCAGCTAGGATGTTGGCAATGTCTGTGGGTTCAGTGTATTTTTTGTCAATTTGGACTAATTCTGAGCATATCTGGGAATTCCCACCAAGGTTCCTAACATAACTAAAGAAAGCCTTGTGATTATCCTTAGTGTCCTGTGCAATTTTTCTCTCGAAGCTGGCCTTAGACGATTTTATGACTGCCCGTAGTTTTTTGCTAATACTGATCAGAGATGCCTTCCCTTTTTGGGATTTTGCTCTATCATGTAGTAGCTTCCTCCTTCTATTGTATAGTTTGTTTATGGCTGGGGTCCACCAGACAGGACGTCTGCCTTTGGAGGATTGGGTCTTGGTTTTATTTGGGATTGCATGATCCATGCATTCCTGAAGGTGTTCATAGAATGAGTTTATAAGGGATTCTGCAGTCTGGGCTGTATTTTACACAGGCCTGGGGGCTTTGAAGGATTCCACCTCGGTTTTGAGGAGTGTGAAATTTGCTTTAGAGAAGTTTTTCACTGTGGTTTTCTGGGCAGGGGGTGGGGTCGGGATGTGAATATCCAGTGAGATTAGTTTATGGTCTGATCTTACCAGTGAGGGATACACTTCTGGTCTGGAGCATAGAGTCCCCATGTTGGTGATGATCAGGTCCAGTATGTTTTCCCTCTTGTGGGAGTGGTAACAAGTTGTTCCATAGCATTTGAGTTTATAAATTCTAGGAACCTTTGGGTTAGGGTGTTGGAGCTAGAGTAATGCTCCCAGTCTATGCTTGGGTAGTTGAAGTCGCCCAATATAATGGTGTTTGGAGAGACCTTCATATTTTCCAGTGTTCTCAGGAAGGCTGAGTGGGGTTCCTGGGTTTGGGAGGGTGGTCTGTAGCAGGCTATAAACTGGAAGGCAGTTTTACCCACTGTTAGTTGCACATGGATAGTCTGTGATGCTTCGTGCTGTGCCACCAACCTGGAGGTGTGGGTATCTTTGACGAATATTGATACTCCTCCTCCTTTTGTGGTTCGGTCCAAGTTTTGGGGCTGAAAAGCATGGTATGAGGTATAACCTGGTAGTGCTGGGGTGCTCTTGGGAGCCTTGAACCAGGTTTCTGTTACTGCACAGATATTGATGTTCTCCATGCTAAGGAGAGTTTTGAGTGCGTGCATCTTGAGGTTTAGACTTCTGGCGTTGAGTAGCATTACTCTTAGTTTCTTATCCCTTGTGATACCTATGGAGGTGGGTTTGTCTTTTGAGCCTTGCCTAAAAAAGGCACTATGGGGGTAGCAAGAGCCTTTGCCAATATCCAAAAGCCCAGGGGTGACAGGTGCAAGCCGTCCCTAGTGAAGCATCGTGGCTTGTCGAGCATGTCATCCCAGGCTGACAGGCATTGGATCCCCTTTGAATGACACCAATACTTAAGCCAGTTGTTGAAATTGATCATCTTGTCTTCATATTGTGGCATCATTCTTGGTGAGGGAAAGATGCTACTCAAGGTCAGGGTCATACTGGCCTGGGCTACATGCTCAGAGAGCTCCTCTATGTCTCTTTTCATGTAGTCCAGGGAAGTATGTCTCAGGTCATTCACACCAGCATGGACAATGACTTGAGTCATATTTGTACTTGCCTTGGAGTGACCTGAGTGCTTGTGTTATGTGGCGGATTCTAGCGCCCGACAGGCAGCTCACCGTGAACTTATCCTTGTTCAGCCTGGTGAGTGGGACGTCAGTGTGCCTGACGATAGTCACCTATTACAAGTGTATCAGGTGTGTTGTTTAGCCTTAAGGGCTGTGACTGTTCGGCACACTGGCTTTGTGAGCTATGTGTTGCACGTGTTTTGTTTTGGGGTAGCGGTTGCTTGGGTGTCTGCTTTGGAGGTCTCTGCTGCTTAGGCAGATTTTTATTTAGAGCCTCCGAGTATGTTTTTGTGTGTTTATGTGTTTGGTTTGCTGTCGTGGTAGGTCTGTGTGAGACTGGAATTGTAGTGAGTGTGGTTTCCTTCTCCTCCTGACTGGTTACGCCAGTACTGAGTTGAGAGAGCTTAGCCTCCAGTTTGGCTATATGGTTGCATCTCTCACATGTGTTGAAATTTGTTGGGAGGAGGAGAGGGTTGTCTGTGTACATGAGGCAGTTGTAACATTGCCTCAAGATTCCCAGATTCACCAGCTGGACAAATTCTCTCAGATTTTTGGGCCTTTGCCCCCCATTATTTTTGTCTTTGTCCCTGATTCTTGATCAAAAAATTGAAGAATTATGCCGCACAACCTTTGGGATAAGGAAAAAGTTTGCTATTGCAACTGTTCCAGAACCTCACTGCTTAAAATTGACAGTATTTAACTAAACAGGAGAATGATAAAAAATGTCCATTAATTCCCAATTTTACAAAATCCTACTCAGTGAAGAGCATGTCACCCATCAAAACAGATGAAAATGGGATGAAAAAATGGAAATGTGATAAAAAAAAACTTTAGAGAGTCTAGTTAATTTTGAAATTATAAATATAATTTTAGATTTTTTTTTATTTGTTCATAAAGGTCTAAATCTTGATTTGTTTTTTACTTACTGGGTGTGGCCAGAAAGTAGGAAATGTCTTCCAGGATCATAGAAAATTCAGTGGAGACTGTGATATTCAATTCTCTGTCTCCAGTTTATTGTTTGTTTATAAGCTATGACACTCAACTTAAATATAGTGCAATCCAAGGATTAACATGCTAGTGATCTAAACATACTTTGCAACTCTGGAGAGAAACTTCATAAGCAGAAAGAAGTGTGGCAGTCGCACAGCATATGCATACAGTGCTCCTTTGAATGGGCTGGAGTGCTGGGATACATTTCCAGACTGAATTATGACAAATGCAACTGAACACTTAGCATGAGCAGTCAATGAAATATTTCAAGTTGCCCTCAGAGCCAAGTGTGCTATACCGCAATGCAGAACATAACTGCCTCTGCAACAAAAATATTGGAAATGTTTTAAGATTAACATTACTAAAGACATACTTAAAAAGACCAACCGTGATGTTTAACACAGCAGCATCCAAAACCACCTGATAAGACCTATGAGGTAAAAAAGACGTAACAGCATGTTTTATCACAGTGGAAGGTGCATAACCTTAAAATAGTTAGTGCTCTTATGTGCACATCTTCCATCGGGATAAAACATTATTTTTTTCTCTTTCCAACATCAATTGAAGTGTTTCTACACCAAGATGCACTGCCTTTTAACTGGCTATATATTTTATACTTGTACAATATTTTGTTTTAAGCAGCAAAAATACTGAAGAGTGAAGATCAACAGTGTTATAGGCCAGTCAGTTCCCAAGCTGCCAGAAATTCAAAGGAAAATTAGCATGTATTGACTTGAAAATCTGACAGTATGTACTGAGGAAAAAAGGAACTTTTTTTTTATTTATATCAATACTCCTGAGAAAATTCTGTTCTGTTCTTCGGATGACATTGCCTGTGGCAATACAGCTGTTTTTCCATGTTGTATTTTTTTTCTAAACATTAGCAATATCAGTGGTTTTATTTCTACTTGGAACCAGATAGAGAACAAAAACTAGCTAAATGTAATTAGTTTAGTCAATGGGACAATACAGGCAGTTAATATTCTTTGTGAAAACTTCACTTACTGAAGTCACAAAAAATATTTTTTTTGTCAGTCATATTCTCCATACAATCTTCGATTTTGGCAAACTGAGTTGTACTATATTTGCATTTTTTTATGTACTCATTTACAAGTATCATTTTTGGTGAAAGTATTTTTTTAAATATATCCTGTACCGTGATAGAGGGAAAACCATGACTATATGACATGTATCACTGTTTGCATGAAAGCAGGGATTAAATTACTGTTCACTATGAATAGAAGGCCTCTTGAATTATATATACTCAAAAAAAAAATCTCATGTCAGAATGCCATTTTTCCTGTATGCAAGCCAGAATATGCAATTAAGCCATTTTTAGCCCATGTCTATCTTTATTTAACTGCTCATTCAGAACTCTCATTTAAAAGTGTGTCTTAAAGAATGAAGAAGAAAAAAATGCAATAAATAATCCTTGAGCATTTTACATGGTCACAAACATTGTTGAATTTGACAGGTAAAAATCTTTTCACTCAACATTTTTACGCATTTGTGGATGACAGCTGGTAAAATCTAATGCTAGCAAAATCTAATGCTAAACTTTTATCGGAAAAGTACTTCACAGGAAATGCTAACACTATATGCTTCTTCCAACAGCAAGAGGTTATGGTTAGTTGAGTAACATTTCATGTTTCCCACCATTTTGGAGGTCAACATTTTTTTTCTTTCTTAGTATGAAATTGTGCTCCCACCACATTCCAAACAAAATAGTTTCAATGAATGCCACTATCAAAATAATGTTACAGGTTGCTGTATGGCTTGTAATTGAGACCTCTAGCTTTGTGGTGCAGCAGTTAGCGTTGTTGCTTCACAGCAAGAGGTCCTCCCATTCGATTCTCGGCTGGAGCGCCTTCTGTGTGGAGTCTCCATGTCCTCCCCGTGATCGAGTGACGTTTAAAGACATGCAGGTAGGTGCATGCGTGAATGGGTGTGCCTTCTTTGAAGGTTGGGTGTTGGGCTGGCAACTCGGCACCATAAAAATCCACTGCCAATCATTAGCGGACGGGAGTTCCGTTGTGGCGACCCCTAACTGGGAAAAGCTGAAAGACTAAGACTAAGAAGCTTTGTATTCTCTTCTGGTTTCTTTATTCACTAGCATTCATACATCACATCGTATATCCATCTTTCCTATTAATTTGTCTTAACACATTCCACTGAATGTAAACATTTTGTACTCTTCCAGTGGCTGCATTCTGAGCCTTTTGATAAAACCAGGTTACATTCTCACAGTTCAAGCAAATGTTCAAATCTCTATAGCAAACTGTTTAACAAACTAATCTTTACATTGGTAACTGCCATGTACAGAAGCAGGAACTTCCAAAGCTATGTCTGTACAGTTCATAGTCACCAGATTGACAGTGTGGGTAAACAAAACAGGCTGGATGTCTGAAATTATATAAATAGAAATTAATTCAAACTTCATTTTCCTTAAATTAAACAATATTTAAGTTAGTGAATATTTAAGTTAATGAAATGTTAATTTAAACAATTTAGAATATTAACTGAAATAAAAATGTAAATATTTCTAAATAAACTTGTGGATTAATCCTTGTAGCTGCCTTGCTTATTTTCATTTTTTTTGAGCTATGGTAATGTTTCTCTATTTTTATGGACTTTTTATGTTCCTTGATTACTGCAAAACTCAGACTGGACTACTTTTTGCTAATCTGGTCCACTACTTCCCACCATTCTGTGCTCCACAATCTTATTATCCTAATTCTGACTAAAGCCTAGTCCTGGCAACCCAAATTCAATTAACAGCTCAGGCAGGTGCTGGTAGGGAAAGACAGGAGTCTCCATCTTGAGGAGGAGGAGGGAGGGGTACATGCATGTGGCACACTATTGTGGCTGATTTCCATGGTGGAGATTGGGGAAACAGTCACAAAGGTGTTACTGGGGTTGGGTGAAAGTATCTTGCTGATGTCAGCCCCTTGTGGAAGTGAGGAGTGGATCAGCTCTGACGTTCACAGCATATCCCAGACTTGGGGATGTACTGGGCTTTTGCATGGGGTTGGAAAAATTATACGTTTCTACTGACTGACAGATGAAAGATTCATGATTATGTCTGTCTCGTTTCCTAAATCTGATGTATTTGTAATGACAGCATGTGGGTTCTTTATGTTTAGAATGTAATCATGTTCTTCTGCATTTTTGGCAATTGCATTAACCCCAAATTCTTCATTTTACTTCCCACGACATTAAGTGATGGATGGTTTTATCAGTATATCAAGGACAGACATTTTTAACAGGGTTCTAATCTCTATTATCATTCTGCATTCAAGCATTCAACCATTATTTGCATAATCTCTCTTTCTAAATCATGATATGGCATTAGATGACTGTGTTTCTTACCATACCTAAGGCATTGGGGTCCTTCTTTAACCATCATTCTGAAGTATATGGTTCCACTTGACTCCTCTGTCTTTCACCCACACCACTTTGGTTTACATGGTATTGAGTATAACTTAGTTATATACTTTTCCAGAAAGGCAGGTGCTTACCATGGATCCACTTCTTAATTTCAAAATTTCACAATCCCAAAGCTCTAAATACCGATGCTCAGAACTTCGAGGTTGTGGAATCTCGAAACCTGTCAATGGAGATCTCTGTACAGTACACAACGGGAACTTTACCATTCTCCTCATTGTAGTACGATTTAGGGGTTGGTATATTTAAGTTGCAGGGGGTTGAAAGGCACAGGGGGGTTTGCCCCACTGCAAAAATGTGATTTGTGATGTTTTCTTGTTTTAGTTTTTTTTTTTTTTTTTTTTTTTTTTAATTTCAAGTTTCCAGAACCTCGAAGTTCTGAGCTTCAGTTTTTAGAGCTTCAGGATTGTGAAATTATAAAGTGGACCCACTTATCACATATATGAAATACCATTCCTACTGTTTCTAGCAAAACTCCTTTACTAATTGTACTTTCACCCACACAGTAATGGATTTAAAGATTTAATGGGTCTTTTGTTTATGAGGAGCATTCTTCATTTGATGTGTTAATAAAAAAATAAGTTATGTCTTACCATAACGTTCCATCTGTGTTGTTGATTTTCATTCATTCATTACTGATGGGTTATCGGTTCCATCCTCGGAAACCAGCCGGCCTCATGCCAAGCTCGCGTCAGCCAAAAACTTTTGAGCCAAGATCCTACCCAGAATGCTCTGCTCCCTGTTACCTCAGATCAAGTTTGCAAGTTGATAGACAAAAGTAGAGGCTATCTCTGGTCATAACAGACCTACAATAATGGGAAAAAGGAGTATATGAGATCAACCAGGAAACTCCGGAGGTGGACAGAGGGTGGGGAGTAATGAATGAATGAAGATCAACAACACAGATGGAAAGTTATGGTAAGACATAACTTCTTTATCTGATGTTAATCTTCGTTCATTCCTTACTGATGGGACATTCCCCAGCTACCTGTATCCCTGGGTGGCCCTCATGGAAGGACATTCCTGGGCACCATAGAACCAAAAGAAGCTCTACCTCTGGAGGCCAAATCCAATTTGTAATGAAGGATAAAAGTATGGGGTCTGGCCCAAGTCACAAATGAGCAAATATCATTGAGGGAAGCCCTAGCATGTAAAGCTGCTAAAGTTGCCATAGACCTTGTAGAATGAGCTTTCACTCTGTGAGGCAAGGTGATGTTGTTCTTGTTGTAGATAAAGGTAATGCAATTTCTAAACCATGACGCCAATGTAATGTTTGGGACAGGATGAACTAGCCTTGGTCCAGAAAAGGCCAGAAACAGTTGGCTGATTTACGGGAAGTTTTTGTTCTGTCCAGATAAAATCGTATTTGCCTGTAAACATCTAGGGAGTAAAGGCAATATTCTCCCTTGTTAGAATGATTAGGAAAAAATACTGGGAAGTCAATAGATTTGCTGATAGACTGTTGTGATACCACTTTTGGTAAAAAGGAATAATTAGTTCTCAGTGATACTCTGTCCTTATGGAAAATAAGGTAGGGATGTTTGATGCATAAGGCTTGAAGTTCTGACAAATGTCTGGCCGATGTGATTGCAAGCAGAAACAAAGTTATCCAAGATAGGTACTTTAAATCACATGAAGATGCAGGTTCAAAGGGGGAGCTGTTAGGGCTTGTAGAACCAAGGCCAAATCCCAAGGTTGTACTGGTTCTCTAAAGGGAGGATTTAAGTGAAAAACACCCTTCAAGAAAGTCTTACAGAGTCTATGTGACATGAGTGAAGAATCCTGAAAGACAATGTGGAAATTAGAAATGGCAGCTAAATGAACACGAATAGTAGAGGCTGACACCCCAGATTGAAAAAGATGTGATAAGTAATCTAAAGCCACCGAAACAGGGGCTGACAAGGGGTCCAGTTGTTATTTGCTGCCCATAATGTAAACCTTTTCCATTTGCTGAAATAGATTAGCCTGGTGGACGATTTATGAGATGCGATAAGAATATTGCACACCGGGGAAGACAGGTTATCCTGCCTGGCAAACATAGGAAGTGAAAAAAACAAGCTGTCAGCTTCAGGTTTTTAGATTGGGGTGAGTCAGACCCTGCAGATGGGAGATCAATGCTGGGGATGGATTGAGAATCCATGGTCAATCTAGTAGGTGAGGCCAGAGGAAGGGGAACCAAACTTGTCAAGGCCAATATGGAGCAATGAGGATCACTTTGCTCTTCAACTGCTGTGCTTTCTTCAGAAACTGGGAGATGAGGGGAAGAGGATGATAAGCATAAAGCAGACCTGAGGGCCAAGCGTGGACTACAGCATCTCTCGGTGACTGTCCTCAAGGGGAATCAGGGCAAAGTAGTTGCTGCACTTGTAGTTGGTTGGGGAGGCGAATAGGTCGCAGCAAGGCTGGCCCCAGTGGTTGAAAATTCCTGCCGCTATCACAGGGTTGAGGGACCACTCATGCGGTTGGAGAATGCACCTGCTCAGTTTGTCCACTATCACGCTGGAGCTCCTGGGAATGTGCATTGCAATTAGAAAGTGGATGGAAGCTATTGTCCATTGCCATATTCTCAAGGCCTCTCAGCATAATGAATAAGATCTGGTGCCCCCTTGCTTGTTCATGTGCCAGACCACTGACATGTTGTCTGATTGAGTCACAATAGTCTCTGACGGAAGGATGGAGTAGAATGCTTGCAACGCTAATAGCACCGCCCTCAGTTCCAGTACATTGATATGCAAGTTTTCCTCTGTCTCTGATCAGGTGCTTGGACCTAGTTTCCCTGACATAGCCCCCCCCCCCACCCAATCAGGGATGTGTCCGTGGTCACCGTGGCTTTCAGCTGATGGGAGCTGAAAGGGTGAGACCATTGTTGGGGATTTCAAGACATCCACCAGAACAAATCTTGCTTGCATCTCTGAGTTACACTTATCTGAAAAGACAAAGGATGTTGTAGAGGGTACCACTGAGTGAGAAGTAACCACTGGAGAAGTCCCGTGGAATCTGGCCAGAGGAGCAATGGTGATTGAGGCTGCCATTGACCCCAAGAGTTGGAGTATGGACCGAGCAGATGATTTGTGGTGACAGATTAGTGGCTGAACCTGTTGTCTTATTCTTTGTAGTCTGTGATCCAGAAGAGATGCTGTGCAATTCCTCATATCCAAAAGAACCCCGATAAATTCTAAGGATTGTACTGGGGTTGTGTTGGACATCTCCTAGTTTATAGTGATTCCCAGGCATTGTGCTGTGAAAAGAGTGTAGTCTAGGGTTTGTTCCAGTAGATGCTTGGTGGGGGCAGTGAGGAACCAGTCATCTAGTTATGGAAACACCTGGAATCCTTGAAGTTGCAGGTGAGCGATGACCACTGCCATGCATTTGGTGAGCACTCTGGGGGCTGTAGAGAGACCAAAGGGCAGTACTCAAAATTGGTAGTGACTTGCTCCTATGCAGAAGCAGAGGTATTTTCTTGAGTGCTTGTCCATTTTTATATGGTAATATGCATCCTGAAGATCTACAGAGCACATTCAATCATCTTTTTCTAGAAGAGGAAGGATAGACTGAACCGTGACCTTCCAGAATTTCTCTGTTTTTACAAATTTGTTCAGTGTGCTGAGATCCAGAATCGGTCTCCAGTCCCCTGTCTTTTTTGGCATGAAAAAGAACCTTGAGTAAAAAATGGATGCTATCTGGTCTGGGGGGACCATTTGGGTGACTTTTTGTAGCATCTTTCGGATTTCATGTGCTGTTGCTTCCCTTTGACTGAGTGGGACGTCGGGTAAGTCTCAGGGTGAGGTGGGACAGAGATGGAAGGGGATGCGATAGCCTCTGGATATTATCCGTTATACCCAAGAATCAGTGGTTATGTTTTGGCAGGCAGTGGGGTACAAGGAAAAATTACCCCCAACTGCTTCCAGAGGTGAGTAGTTGGGCAACACTTCAGGAGCGCTGGTAGGGTTGCCCAGAGAAAGAATCTCTGGAACCTCAGTTTTGTGGACCTCCCCTGCCCCGAAAGGGGCATCTTCCATTGGAGTTTCCCCCTCTGCCTCTAGGGGAGAACTCAGCACATGTCATGGAAAGAGCCCTGTGATTTTCTGTGCCACATCTTCCCGCTCCTCTGATTTCTGGAGTAGAATCATTGAGGAGTAAAGTGTTGGACACCAATGGCAGACAGGGTCTTGCCATCTTGTTCACACCTTGCCAGCATATCTTTAACCTTAGGGTCAAACAATGAAGCGGCCTCGATGGGGGCATTCATAAAGGAAGCCTTAAAGGAGTCATAAAGGCGCATCCAGGCATGACGTCTCGTGACTATACCTACGCCCGCCGCTCTAGCTGCTCCTTCCATTGCATGTGAAATAAGGCACATGGAAGAATTGGATATCAATTCTAGGGTCACTATCTGAGAAGCTACATTGTCGCTCACCTCATCAGAAACAGCTCCTGCCAAGGTTTGATAGAATTGGTTGATAAGGTCCCTCTGGAGCCTTGTAAAAAGTGTGCCAAGTAGTTCAAGGAGCTTACGGCAAAGGTCAATGAAGCAAACACACGCTTCCTGAGTCTAATGCCCAGGACTCCTTGTTGGTTGGATGGACAGTCTGGCTCTCTTCTGCCAAGTCTTTTTTGGTTGCAGCCACCACTACCATGGCATCTACTGGAAGACCTTTTGACCAATGGGCATGCTCAGCTGGGGAAGATAAAATCTTGTCAGGCCTCCATGGTCAAGCTCATCAACCAGCTGGGTAACCCAGGAGGTAGGGGGCTGGGCATGAAAGGCCTGCAGGATTACGGATTCCTCTGAGGAAGGGTTGGAGTACTTCCAGTCACCCCTCTGTCTTAGGATCTCAAGGATGTCACCAAAGGACACCTCATCAGAGGGTGACTGTGGGGACCCTTTCCCGTCATCAAAGTCTGTATCTTCAGTCAAAGACTTCTCAGTAGAGTCCATACGCTTCCTCTTGCACAAAACCTTGCGAGGGACTTCCTCAGTGTCCAGTGGTTGTGGCTTGCAACAGTTGTGGCACAGAGGGGGGGACTCTGACATGGAGGGTTTGCCAGCGGAGGCAAGCACCATCTCCATGGCCTGAAAGGCCAGACTACCCAAAGAGGGATGGGAGCCCGGAACAGAGCACGACAACCTCGGAACCAGGCTCACACCCCACCCCGACAAGCCGACCCCCAGACCAGGAGTCTCAAGTGGGCTGTGGAGCATGAGGGAAGGAGGATTCCTGGAGGGTGCCATAGAAAAAACTGGTGTGGAGCCAAGAATGCCTACCCCCATGGCACAGCCACTAGCCTGAGAAGAGCCTGGTGCCCAGTGCATCAAGGGCCACAAGGATGAATATGGCTCCAAAGTGAGGTCCACTGTTGTGGTCGGAGGAAGGGAAGCTGCTGTCAGAGGAAGGGGCTTCGATGCTTCCCTGGATGTTGAAGGAGGAGTGTACGTTGGAGTCTGTGGAGAAATACGGTCACCTAGAAGAGGGAACGTAGCTTTAGACGGTTGAGAGAGACCCCTGGCCACAAGTAACTGGTCGACAAGCTGCAACACATCCTGTTCTGAGAGGTTACTGGTCGAGCTCATAGAGAAACCTGAAGGCAATTCTGGCCTTTCTAAAAAAGGCTATATTGGCTTCCAACAAACGGATCCAAAGAAGGAGAATACTTAGTCCTTGCTAGTTCGTGTGGTGCAGAGCCCAGAACGAGAGTGTCTGTACCGAGGAGAATGGTGTCGAGAATATTTGCGCCGACGGCAGCGCCATAGGGGTTGAAGGTGTCTGCACCGTAAAGGGCGATGTGGCAAATGCCTGCACCAATGAGTACGGTGCTGTCGAGGAAGGTGTCTGCACCGGTAATGATGGTGCTAAAAAGACTGCACTGAACAGCATGCTGGTGCTGAATGTGTCTGCACCATAGAGGACAGTATCGTCAAAGTCGGGTCTGAAGAAGTTTGCACCAATGGTGGCGAAGGAGACTGTACCTGCAGAGATGGTGACAATAAAGGCTGCGACAAAACTGTCGGAGCCATAAGTGTCTGCACCAGGAACTCCGGTGTCAGTGGCGATAAAGAGGACATGGCTGGAGTAAGAATCAACTGGGGCGGTGCCGAGGCTGGGGCCGAAAGGACCACAGATGGCAGCGCTGGGCTCAAACTTTTTACCTTTTTGTGAGTCGACTCCTTGCAATTTCCAGAACAAGATGAAGTGAGTGTCCTCGAGGAGAAAGAAGAAAAACGCCATTTACGGGGTTTAGCAGGAGGCAGTGAGCCCTCTGACCCAGAGATAGCTTCGCAAAAAGGAGTTTTAAGGAGGCCTTTCAGAATTAACTTATTCTTCCTTTCATTAAGAGTCCTGGTCGAAAAATTTCTACAAATCCCACATGGGGGATCCCCTGAAAGGTGGGAGAAATTCAAGCAATAGACACATAAATCATGGCCATCAGAAAGCTGTAACTTATGGCTGCAATCCGTACATTGTTTGAAACCAATGCTACTTTTCTTGTCCGACATAATGAAATGAAGGGAGGGTAACAACAGTACCAAGAAGTTAAGAATGCTACACAGAGGGGTAAGAAAAGGAGAAAAGAAGGATTAACAACCTCAAAGGTAAGAAAAGAGTAATAAAAGGGAAAAAAATATAGGGAAAGAGTCTTAAAGTTCCAATAGGGTAGATGCATAGAGATATTAACTGAAAGCTTTTTAAACACTAACAATATAGAAACTTTCAAAAAATTGTTCACTTAGCTGAGAGAGAGTGGCTTGACATGGCTGTACAGCAATGCAGCAAAAGAGATTTGGGGTAACAGGGAGCAGAGCATTCTGGGTAGGATCTTGGCTCGAGAGTTTTTGGCTGACGCAAGCTTGGTACGAGGCCAGCTCAGTTATGAGGATGGAACCAATATCCCATCAGTAAGGAATGAACGAAGATTAACAGCATCAGATGTTCATGTTCCTCAAAGTTCCACATTGAAAGGGTCTGTCACACATTCAATGTCAGGATTTTTTAACTGTTATCAATTATTAAAAGAAATGAATCATATTATTTCATCAAAATATTTTTTTTTATAAGTAAAAGTAGCATATTTTAAATATTTTATGAGCTTTTCAGTGGAAGTTGTTATTAAGTGATCCACATTTAGCACATTTGTTCGACATTATGGGAGGTAGTGCTCCTCAATTCAGAGATGGAAGGTTGAGAGCTATAATGACGGTTCTTGAAGCTCTTCTAAGCAGTTCAAGTTCTCCACCTCAATGACTTTTCTAGGAAAGAGCCACTGAGCATTTTCAGGTTGCATTAGGTGGCTTGCTCGAATGCTACAAAATACTGTACTGTATTTAACAATGGGTCAGATCAGTGAGGTATAAAGTGATAACAGCTATCATCTTGGAGTGATCAGACATGCTGTTTACAATTAGCAGGGTAGATACATACTGGTCAAAAAAGAAGTCATGTACTCCCCAAAATGTTCCATTGGTGTTGTCCATTTTCATTCTTCCTTAGCTCTTGGGGTTCGCTTCTACTAGCTCATGGATCACTGAACACTCTTGAGCTCCTCTCTTTCCCATAATGTCCTAGTCCCTAACATACCTCAGATCTTGTTTGCTGCCCCTTACATATGTACAGCACTGTAAAGGAATAAATAAGTAGGATAACTAGCAAAATCTGGAACTCAAACACAGGAACAAGGTTTCTTCAGCATCTTCGATTCTTCCAAAAGACAACAAGGCGAGGGTTGGTGGGAGGGGAAGTTGAGGAAGAATGAAAATGGACAACACAGGTGCATAACTTCTTTATCTGATTTCAATTTTCATTTGTTCCTCAACGCTTGGGACAGAGTCCCCAGCTATCTAAACCCTGGGAGGACTCTAAGGAAGGATATTCCTGAGTACCACTGAGTCAAATACTGCTCTGCCCCAAGAGACCAGATCCAAGTTGTATTAAGCAATAAAAGTATGAGGACTAGCCCAAGTTGTGGCTGCACAAATATCATCTAGAAAAGATCTAGACAAAAATGCTGAAGAAGTAGCCATATATCTACTTTTTATGTACTCTTGGTTGTTTGGGTAAGGACATGCCCAATTTATTATAAACAAAGGTAATACAGTCAGTCAGCCATTTAGCTAATGCTATTTTACAGACTGATTTGTCCAATTTTAAATCCAAAAAGGATACAAACAGTTAATCTGTTTTTCTAAAATATTTCATTCTATGCAAGTAAAACCGTGATTGTCTGTGAATGTCCAATAGGTGTAAGATACACTTTCCTTTATTTAAAAAATTTGGAGGGAAGAGTGGCAGGTTGATAGTTTCACTGATATTAGGAATTCCTCCTTAGGAAGAAAGGAAGAATTGATTATCAAGGATACTCTATTTGTATGAAAATCAAATAAGGGGGCTTAGAAGACAAGGCTTGTAATTCTGAAACTCTTTTTGCAGAGGTAATAGCTACCAAAAATATAGTTTTCCCAGTTAGAAATTTCAGTTCTGTTTTAGCTCAAGGTTCATATGGAAACTGGATTAGAGCTTGCAAAACTACATTTAAGTCCCGAGGAAGAGTAGGGTCTTTAACTGGGGGAGTCTAAGGAGAAAAGTTCCTCTTAGAAAAGCTCTGCAAAGTTTGAAGGATGCTACTGCAGTTGGCAGCTAACTGTACTTTAACAATAGATGAGCTAGCTCCTTTATCGAAAACTGAGGCTAAAAATTCCAAAACTTTAGAGAGAGGAGTGGAAAAGAGGTCTAATTGTTTTATTTGCACCCAAATTACAAATCTTTTCCATTTTCTTTTGTAAAGTTTTCTAGTGGAAGCTTTGTGGGATGATAAAATAATGTGATGGACCAGAAAGGAAAGTCTGGGCTGTTTGGCAATCAATGGAACTGGATAAACCCTGCAGTTAACTTTAGGCCTTCAACGTCTGGGTGAATCAAATCTTTTGGGTGAGATAGAAGGTCTAGAGTTAGATCCACAGTCCATGGAAGATGAAGAATATGAGGCCAAAGAATGGGAAACCAAATTTGATGAGACAAATAAGGGGCAATTAGGATTATTGTGGTCTTCAACCGAGATACTTTCTGAAGAAATTTGGTTATTAGTAGTAACTGGGGATAGGCATAAAGGAGACTGGCAGGCCAATCATGAAGCACAGCATCTCTCGGGGACTCCCCCAGTGGGGGGATGAGGCCAAAGAAACTGCTGCACTTGTTGTTGTGGGCAGATGCAAAAAGGTTGCACCATGAATGACCCCATTGATGGAATGTCTTCTCCACCACTTTCATGTTGAGAGACCAGTCATGATGCATTACAATAACCTGCTTAACTTGTCTGCAGTCACATTGGACTTCCCTGAAATGTGCATTGCTATCAGAAATTGAATGGATGAGATCATCCATTGCCACACTCTCAAAGCTTCTCAACACAGTGGATAAGATCTGGTTCCCCCTTGTTTGTTGATGCACCAGACCACTAACATTGTTTGTCTGAATCGCAGTAGTCCCAGTGGGAAGAGCATCTTGGAAGGTCTGCAACAGTAGGAGGACAGCTCTCATTTTCAGGACATTGATATCCATGTTGTCCTGTTCCAGGGACCATGTGCCTTGGACTGTCCTTCCAAGGAAGTGCCCCCCCTGACACGATCTAGGAGGCATCCATGGTCACTATGGCCTTGGGTTGGGGAGAACAAAGGGACATCCTTTTTGCACTTGACTGGAGTGTATCAACCGCTGGAGACAGTTTTTGCAAGCCTGAGTTATTTTAGTTAACTGGGCAGGGGATGGGAAAGAATGGACTGCTCAGTTACCAATGTTCACTGGAGAATTCTCATATGGTACCTTGACAGCAGTACTAGGATGATTGTGGTTGACATGACCCCAAAACTTGAAGGATTAATCGAGCTGAGAGAGAAGAGTTTTGGATGATCCTTCTGAGCTGGAATGGAATAGTATGAACTCTTGACAAGGTGAGATATGCTGTTTATGTGATCGTATTGAATGAAGCACCTATGAATTCCAATGTCTGCAATGGTTCCAGATGAGATTTGTTGTAATTGACTGAAATGCCCAGATGGGAGTATAAATAGAGTATGTAATCTTGAGCTTGGATCAGTTGATGTCTGGTCAGAGCAGTGATGAGACAGTCATCTAGATATGGAAATACCTACAATCTCTGCAGCCTCAAGTGAGTTGCCACTACTGCCATACACTTGGTAAACACTGTGGGGGCTGTGGTGAGACCAAAGGGCAGAGCTCTGAATTGATAATGACTGGAAGTGTAGATATCCCCTGGTCTGTCTGTTCATTTTGATATGATAATATGCATTCTGAAGATCTAACCAGTACATCCAATCGTTCTCATGCAGAAAAGGCAGAATGGACTGAACTGTGCCCATCCAGAACTTTATGTATTGAACTGACTGATTTAGGCTGCTGAGATACAAATTTGGTCTCCAGTCCCTGTTTTCTTTGGCACTAAAAAAAATCTTGAGCAAATTCTGAACTCTTTCTGATCTGGGGGACCTCTTGGATGACTCTTTTTTCTAGCAGCTTGTTTACTTCTAGTGTTGCTGCCTCCCTCTGACTAGGTGAAGCATCGGGATTTTCTTTAAAACTAACAGATGTGGATGGGAAAATAGTATGATATAACCTCTGGATATTATCCTCCACACACCCACAAATCTTTTGTAATTTCCCACCAGGCTTTCTGGTGCAGGGATAAATAACCTCCGGCTGCTTCCAGAAATGGACATTCAGGCATCCTTTCAGGACTGTTGGTATTATCCATCAGAAAAAGCATCACTAGAGCATTGATTTTGTGGCTGTCCTCTGCCACAAGGGTGATGTCTTCCATTAGAGTCCCCCTGCATCCATGGGGAACTGTCGCCATGTGAATCTTGGAATGGACCCTGGGATTTCTTGAACCACATCTTTTGACCACCTCATTGATTCTTAAGAAATAGTCATTGAGGGGCTGAAAAATGCACACCCACAGCAGACAGGGCTTTACCTTCCTGCTCACACCTGGAGAGTGTGTCTTTTACTTTGGGGCCAAATAAGGGACTTCTGTTAAAGAGAGTATTGACGAAGGAAGCTTTGAAGGATTCTGCACATTCACACAAGTGCATCCAGACATGCCTTTTGATAGAAATGCCTGAACACGCTGCCTGTAAGGTACATTCTGACACATGAGAGATAAGCCTCATGGACGAACTGGAAATGGACTGAAGGGTAGCCAAATGCAAGGCAACAGTGCTCTCTGTCTCGAGGGGTATAGTCCCAGAGAGGGATTTGAAAAGTTCCTTAATCAAATCTCTATGGAGTCTTGTGAAGTGTGCCAGATAGTTCAGTAACCAGAGGCAAAGGTTACTGAAATATAAGCATGCTTCCCAAAACTGCCCATCACCCTAGGCTCCCTGTTAGGGGGGGTGGACAGAGGGACTTTGTTCTGCTAGTTTCTTCTTCATGGCTGTCATTATGATCATGGCATCCGCTATTATCATAGCATCAACAGGTAGTCCCTTGCTCCAAAAGATTCTGTCCTTAGATGGTGCCAGGAACATGTCTGGTCTCTTGGTTCAATGCTATCAGGGTCCTTCCATGCCCCAAGAGACCAAATCAATGAGCTCATTGGAGGGTGGAGTCACCTAGGAGGTAGACAGGTCATCAGCAAAAGCCTCCAGGAATACCAACTCCTACTGGGAAGGATTATCAGAAGACCAACCACCCCTTTGCTTTAGGAGTTCCAGAATGTCTCCAAATGAGATGTCATCAGATGGTGATCTTGGGATACTTTTCCCCCTTATCGAAGTCAGTATCTTCTATGATGGACTTTTGAGGAGAGTCCAGGTTCCACCTTTTGCACTTTTTCTTCCTTGGAACTTCTTCGCTGGGACGTTCCTGAGAAGTGTCAGAAGAAATCAATATACCCTGTTGGGTATCCTGGTGACTAACTTGGGCTGGCTGTTCTTGTGGTCAGGATGATTGAGGCTTAAGACTTAGAAACAAATGAGCTAGGTTGGCTGGAGCAGAAGAGGGGGGAGAAGTTTGAGCTCTAGGGATATAGAAAGCTCTCTCCACTACATCGAATGCTGAATGCCTCAGAGAGAAGGAAACTGATGATTCCAAAAAAGGATGCTTATGGGTCGTAAGTCCCCGAAGTCATAGCACTCAAGGAGGAAGTAAGAGCTGACCTGTCTAACACTGAAGCTCCAAGTGGAAGAGATGGCGCTGACAGCTTCAGCGTCAACTCCAGCACCTCAGCTCTAGTGCCAAAGCTACAGCTTTGAGAGTCATCCGGCTCCAAGGCACTCAGAGTTGTTCTACTCAGAGACTCCACCAGAGTTGAAGATGCCAGTATCTTTGGATCCAATGTGAATGACTCCAGAACCTTCAGATCCAATGACTCTGATACCATAGGTTGGATCAGAAAAGGAGCTACCAAGAGGGGGGGGTTGTACTAATACGGGTTTCTTGACCCAATGGAGTGGGAGCTGGGAGAACCTCCATTTGTATCTGCAATGAGAGGAACTTCCTCATCATCCTGTCTTTGTTGGCTTCAGTCAAGCTTTTGGAAGAGAGTGTTGAAGATGCTGTCAACAAAGGTCTCAAATGATGATGCCCTGGAGATTGCCCAAGAAGGGGGAAGGTAGTCTGGAGATAACTGGATCTGGGGCCAAGTGTGGCAACTGGATCAGAGGAGATTTTTCTGTTCTGTTTTTTGGAGCCAATGACCTTGGATCTGAGGTCTTAGAAAGTTTCAAAGGAAGTTTTGAACCCAGAGCCAATGAATTGGTTGGTTCCGGGGAATGTTTTCTGGAATCCTTCTTCTCCTCTGTATTTTTTTAGGCGTTTGAGCCCCATAAAATGCAGATGAAATTGTAGATTTAGAGGGCGGCAAGCCTCTGAGTATCAATTTGTTTTTTTTTTCTATTGATAAGGGCCCTAGGGTGAAAGCCCTTACATATATCACAACTAGTGACAAGGTGTGATGGGCTTTGACATTTGGAGTGTGGGTCTGACAAAGGAATGTTATGGCTACAGGCTGTACATTTCTTGAAACCAGAGGATTTCTTAGGCACTTTTGCAAAAGTGAAAAAGAAAGAATAAGGAAGAAAATATTTTTTTAAGGAAGGATGAAATAACAGTATACCAATAATGGTACTAAAGAAGTACAAAAAGTAGGAAAAGGTTACCAGCAATGGTAAAAAGTACACAAGTATTTTAGAAGTTTGAGTGGGAGAAAGGAGGAAGTGCAATATGAACTATAAAGATGCTAGAAAGAAATAAAAATGTAGCGATAAACCAATAGAAACAAACTCACAACATCCAATTCGCTAGAAACTCGAGAGCAAAACAGTGATCACATCCGTACACTAAGGCTGCAAATGAGATTTGAGCTTTCTTAGAGACTAAGGCATTATGGGAAAGAGAGGACCTGGAGAGTTTTCAGTGATCCAAGAGCTAGTAGAATGAATGAAAATTGACAACATCAGATATTTAAATTTTTGTCTAATACTATAACTACATTTTTAATAAGGGTATTGCATCATTTTATTTATTTTAAAATGTTAATGTATGTCCTTTTTGAGAAATTTTTATCATACTGTATTTATTATTATTAAAGTTGAGGTCATTAGTACTGCCCCAGGTGTGATTTTTTTTATAGGTAATTTTGGAGAGCTTTGACATCTTTTATTGGAGTAATAATGTTCCACAGTTTGCATTCATCATCATATCTGGTTATCCACAGGTCATTTCCAACTTTGAATTATATGCGAAGAAAACTGCAAAAAAAAGGGGCCTAGTTACAGAGACCTGCAAAATACCATCGTTAACCACTGTTGCTACAGACAGGTAGCCCCAACCCTGAGTTGTTGCTCAATCAGTGTTTTTTATATTTATTTACATGTGAACTGACTTTTAATGTTTATTCTCTTATGGAGAACAGTGTCAAAAGCCTTCCAAAGATCAAGATAAGCAGCAGTTCTTCATTACGTCTTGCTGTTACCTTGAGTGCTACAAGTTTAAAGGCGATACCTTTTTTAAAAAGCACATATTGTTCCATATCTAACAGATGTTGGTTCTCTGTCCTGGATAAGCTTCATTATGTTTATGTCCATGATTTCAGGATGAATACTGGCCAGACTGATGGGTCCACATTGTTCAGGTCTAGTGTAGTGCTCCCTTTTGTTACTTGGTATCAATAAAATCTGTCACCATAGGCCATATGCTCACTCTCTGTTTAACATGACTGAAATGGGTTTAGTTTGGTTTTTATTGATTTCTTAAAATAAATTACCAGGTATATAGCCTGGGTGCATGGAACCTATGTTTACAATTTATTTGTTTAAATTTATTAATGGGGTAGAGCAAAATCTTTCTTGTGATGGCAGCTACCATCTCTATAGTTTGTCAGGAGATATAGAGCCTTTTCACCGAAACCAGATAAGTGGGCTGGTCCAAAGACACCTATCGTTTATGACTGGGGTCAGAGTCCAGTTTGCTACAGAGAGCAAAATACTTAAAATAACACACAAATGTATTAAATAAAATATATTAAATTACACAGAAAGGCACAAAATGAATTTAATAAAATGACATGTTAAATCACAACTTGTCACACGTGAAAGGACACAGAAAGAATACTTATGTTAAACTAGACAAAAAAGAATATGAGGTACCTCACTTGACATCGGAGAGACCAGTACATGAACTTTAAATGTAAGTGACTACACTCCCCACAGGAGGGACTTAAATGACTAGACCTTACATCAGGTACAACCAGCCTTATTTGATAATAACCAGCCAAGACCTACATTAGTAGAGTCAATCATACCAACAGAATGAGTGAACCCTGACAAAACTGTGTCAGAAGAGAAAAGTATTAAAAACCTGCAGAGTGTTTGTGGAAAGTGATTATTCACTGCACATCAGGCAAAAGGAGAAGCAAATTTATGCCAGTAATCAGTGAAAGTTTAAAGTCAGGTGTTATATTCAAGATGGTGTATTCAGCTGTCTTCAGAATATTTTCTTGGAAGATCAAAGACATTTTTGGATGCTGAACAGGTTAAGGAGAAAATAAAAAAGTTTATCCAACAAAAGTGAGCATACAAATAGAAGAGGACTCTACTTCTCATTCTACTGATGATAAAGTTCATAGAGGTGCTTTGCCAGTGAAAGATGCTCCAATGCTCCAAAGGAAAATGCTTGAAAAACAGAAAAAAGTACAGAAGTTGACTTGAAGAATCAAGAGTACCTTGGACTTGAAGCAGAGTCTGGTGTAGAGAGATGGAGATGAACAGGAAGAAGACTATCAACAGTGAAATTAGTGAATAAATGGGACACTATAAAGCATCATCCACATTTGTGAAATATGGCTTTGCAAGAAAAAGTAGCTGAAAACAGCTGGACTTTTTTTGACATTGTCAAACTTTTGGGTGAACTCTAAAGCATATACCCCACTTTATGTCATTAAAGTTTAGAAATACATGAAAATGGAAAAACAGTAACTGTAAGTAAGACAGTTTTGTTCTTATTAGTATTTGCATAAAACATTTCATAATATAAACTGCAGGTTATATATAATGAAGCAGTTTTGTGTAGTATGTAGTAAGGAGTATTTTAAATATGAGGGAAGTATTTTCAGCAACTGTTGTATGTATTAAAGATATTAAGGTAAACAAGTACTTTTTTAGTTGTAAGAAATATACCCTTTACAGTATAACAAGAGAAGGAAGGCTGGACAAAAGCAAATACTGTTAACACACTGTGATCTTGGGCTGCTGGGGTGGGGTAAATGTACACTGATTATATTATATGTAGCATTAAGACAAAATATGTAGTTTTTACAACTGTGAATGTCTAGATTAATTCCCTTGCTTAAGCTATAAGCAGATGTTTTTTGTAAGCAAGTTGGCTTGGAAAATGGCACAAAATGATGAAAGCCATAAAAATGCTAAATTTCTTACATCTACAAAGGTATTAGCTTGTTTTTTTTTCCATTAGCCAATTACCCAATGTGCAGTGAGAGTCAGGAAGGTTAAAGACAGTTTTAGTTGCACCTTCTATTATGAGTGAAATTTACAAAGATTCATTGCTGACTACTTTTACATGGAGATAAACTACCTACAGGTGCAAGCAATTAATCTTGAGAGTTCTGACCATTTTTTTGCTGACAGAAATGCAACATTTAAAGGTACAATGGCAAGCTGTTCAGTGAAAAATAACAATTTACATTATAGTAAGAGCATAAGATATAACAGCCTTCACAGCAACCTTAATATCTAAATGCATTTAATAGAACAGTGAGCAATTTAATTTTACTTAAAGATGGCCAGTGCACTTTTTCTTAAGGTTAAAGGTCATTATTTTCTGAAAGCATACAAACTGTTTTTCACATCTGGGAGGTGAATAGAAATAAGATGATAACAGATAGCAATGAGTGTATATGGAAACACACAGTGTATTATGCATTTTACCATGGGTAACCCTAATTTTAGGGTAGGTAATGACTATAGGTGCAGGCTGTTGATATGCAGCAATTGTTCCTTTCTGGAGGATTAAACTTCTTTTTTTGAAGTGGTATAGAATTTTGTGTGTTTGTTCTAAGTTAAAAGGGGACGTGGGAGTTCTAAAAAATTAGTTAGCTTTTTGTTTAAGGGTTTTCATTAAAATACAAAGTTGAGAAAAAGTGACATACCTTAAAATGGAGATAATAAGAAACAACTGTATAAAAGATCATCCTGCTAAACATCAGTGCCTACACGTAAAACAAAAGATGGAAATATACATAAACAACTGTCATGTATAATATGTGGGAACAAAAGCTTTTTTATCACATTGGATACACTACTCATATTATCTTGGAACATAAATGACTCTTCAGGTATAGACAAAAGGAAAAAGTATGCAGTAAGCAGCTGCAGTTCCTGGTGTTGTGAGCTCCCATGTAGTCCCCCTCAAACTACCCCAGTATAAGACACTCCTGAATGAAAGGACATTACCCTGAAAAAACTTTACCTGTTACAAGTCTTTGAAGTCTAACCTGCAATTTGAATAAGGTAGTCCCCCTCAAACTACCCCAGTATAAGACACTCCTGACTGAAAGGACGTTACCCTGAAAAACTTTACCTGCTACAAGTCTTTGAAGTCCGACCTGCAATTTGAATAAGGTTAATACCATACCATGTACTAGTACCTTAACACTCTACCTATGTACTGTTTCATGATGACCTGGGTCTAAAGGCACCTCTAGGATCTTTCCACATTGTGTAACCTAGCTAGATTTTTCCCAAGGATCTTACCTTTTTAACCTACAAACCTAACCTGCACACAGTAATTTCATCTGCTCTCCTGCACATATCCCATAAAGGGTTCACTTCAGTTCACTGAACTTTCAATTCACTGACTTTCATTTCACTGACACCATTTCACTGAAATTCATTTCACTGAAACTTCATTTCACTGAAAGTTCATTTCACTAACAAGTATTATTACACAGTAAATGGAATATGCCCTCTTCCCCACTGTAGTGCGACCCTGGAGTTAGAATATATAGTTAGGGGGGTGTGGGGGGCAGAGCCCCCACATGGTGGTGGGGCAGCCCCACTTACTTTTCTTTTACTAAGCAATATTGCATCAAAACGTAAGAATATCATATGAAATTAAGTGGGGGGCTCTGCCCCCCACACCCCCCAACTATATATTCTAACTCCAGGGTCGCACTACAGTGGGGAAGGGGGAATATTCCATTTTATTGCTAATAATAGTTGTCAGTGAAATGAACTTTCAATGAAATGAAGTTTCAGTGAAATGAATTTCAGTGAAATGGTGTCAGTGAAATGAAAGTCAGTGAATTGAAAGTTCAGTGAACTGAAGTGAACCCCCCATAAAATATACCCGCAGCTCTTAATCTCTGCAAGGAGACAATCTATAGCTTAAAAATAGCCCATATATTTGGTGTAAAACTAAACCAGTAGAATACAACCAAAAAGATGCATATGGAGTGAAACTAAACTAGTACAATACAGCTAAAAAGATACATTTGGTGTAAACAGAAACAAGTGAAACGATACATTTGGTGTATAAAGAAAAGAAACAAGTAAGCCCAGGGATATAAGTGGAGTTAGTGTTAGCCATTGCTTTGCATGCATTGCCTGGTCTAGATCTGATTACACTGTATTATTTGCCCCCCCCCCCCCCCGCCTGACTGTAGTATTGACCCTCCCCCTCTAGTCTGTAAGAGTTTTTTTTTAAACCCTGGGAGCCATCTTTAAATTTCTCTAAGCAGCTGCAGTCTCTGGTGTTGTGAGTTCACATGTAAGCACTAGAATTTTTGATTATTCTTAATTGTTTTTTTGAAAATGTAAACCTTTATTTTAGCCTTTTTTACTGTTATATTTGACAGTGTAAACATTTATCAAACTGACTATCATCTTATGTTATAGTGATAGTGGCTGGAACTGTGTTTGTTTTTCTGTGTACTGCATGCTATTGGCTCACATACTACTACTTTATTTAAGTGCATGGTATCCTTGTCATAAATACTGTTAATCTTCTCCTTGCATTTTGTGGCTGGAACTGTTTGTTTATTGAGTACTGCATGCTATTGTTCTACCTACTACTGCTTTACTTAACTGCATATTGCACATGTTTCTAATGCAAACATAGCAAAGGCTATTTGTTAAGAATTACACTGTGGTGGTGAGAACGGATAAGAGAACTGCATACTATATGTCCAATTTTAGCCTGATTAGCTGCTTGTTTTTAAACTATACTAAGACTCCTAAACTTGGAATAGCAACTCATTACTTGTGATAAAATCTGTTAACAGAGCTGCTTACCATATGGCTGCTCTTAGCTTGTCTAGCTACCCATTCTCCTAAGGACTGCTTTTACAAGGAAAACATACTTGATAGCTGTTGTCCGGCATCTAGATTAAATGTTTAACATCAAACAAGGACACAGCATTATAGAAAACCTTAACAATTATTACCTGCATCATAGTCTGATTGTAAGAGTAGTCTATAAAGCTATTGATACATTTTTAACTGTTTGTTGACCATTTATGTAATTAAAAAGCATATACTGTGTTTCATAGCTGTACAGAGCACCTGTATTGTCATATATTACATAATTTAAGTGACAGTGTTATGCCTGCTTGACTGGTGGCTAGTTATTAGTGCTGATAAGGTCTTTCTCATCATAAATGTTTTCTTTCTAGGTAGTCCCCCTCAATCTACCCAAGTAAAAGACACTCCTGACTGAAAGGAAGTTACCCTGAAAAACTTTACCTGCTACAAGTCTTTGAATTCCAACCTGCAATTTGAATAAGGTTAATACTATAACATGTACTAGTGCCTTAACACTCTACCTATGTACTGTTTCATGTTGACCTGGGTCTAAAGGCACCTCTAGGCTCCCTCCACATTGTGTAACCTAACTAGATTTTTCCCAAGGATCTTACCTCTTTAACCTACGAATCTACCCTGCACACTGTAATTTCATCTGGCTCCCCAGCACATAGCCCATAAAATATACCTTGCAGCTCTTAATTAATCTCTGTAAGGGGACAAGCTATAGCTTAAAAATAGCCCATAAATTTGGTGTAAAACTAAACCAGTAAAATACAGCCAAAAAGATACATATGGAGTGAAATTAAACTAGTACAATACAGCCAAAAAGATACATTTGGTGTAAACAGAAACAAGTGAAAAGATACATTTGGTGTACAAAGAAAAGAAACAAGTAAGCCCAGGGATATAATTGGAGTTAGTGTTAGCCCCGCTGCGCTCTCCCTTGCTGTGCTCGGACTCACTCCGCTCCTCTCCCTGTCCCTATTCTCACCCACCCCCACTAGTGATACATTTCAACTAAACTTAGACACTCCCCTCATGCTAATCAATCACTGAATCTGCCCCACCCCTGTACCAATTTCCTTCTCTTCCATTGTTCCACATACTGTAAAGCACAGTCTTCCATCTAACTACCTTACAATCACAAACACCTCTCATCATCTACCACACCCACCCCATCCCAAGCAGATCTCTCTCTCTCTCTCATGACCAAACCCAACCAAACCATGCCCAAACTACCCAAACCCACATACATACACTTCTTAGTATTGCTCCTAGGTGTATCCACCCTCCCACTGCTAACTTCTATCACCAACCACCAAAGCAACTTAATTTTATCCACATACCAAGAAAAACTACTTCCACTAACATTATTACAACAAACCCTTTTACTCAACTAGTCCCATATCACTACCAAACCTTCTTTATTCACCACTATACACACATATTACAGCCATCACACTATCAGTCCCAAACAACTATAAAGAACTTTAAGACCCTAAACAAACTACTCAAACTCTATTTTTACCTCAAAACCCAACTCATTAGCTGCAGTGACATACACCCAAACCCAGGCCCACAAAATCTAGGAGCCCCAACCCTCAACCTGAATGATACCCTATTCTACAGAGACAAATCAACGCTCCTCATTTTAAATTTAAATGACAGAAGTATACTAAACAAAGTCCACAACCTTCATGCACTACTCTCCTTTTATCAAACTGAGATACTAACAGAGATTTGGCTTAAACTAGGCAACCACAACAATGAAATCACTCCACCAGGTTACAATATAATTCGTAGTGATAGAATAGGTAAAAAGGGGGGGGCGTTGCTATAGTGTATAAATCTCACCTCATCCTTGAGAAAGTAAACATAACAACCCCAGACCTCGATAAAGTTGAACTCACTCTAACAAAACTAAAACTTAATGATAGTAAACACATCAACATCATAGGATGCTACATCCCTCCAGGCAACAATATCCCCAATACAGGAAAACTCCTTGAATGGATATCTAACTCCCTCCCCCATGAAAGCATAGTATTAGGAGACCTTAATACTGACTGGCAAAACTGTTCCAGTCATAACCCACTCTCCCATATTAACCTACATGGCCTAATCCAACTCATCACTTCCCCCACAAGAACAGACAAGGGAACCAAACACCAATCCACTCTAGATTGGATACTTGTATCTCACCCATCACTGATATTCCTAGCAGGCTGTCTACAAGACACCCTGAGTGACCACCAAGCCACATTCTTACTCAGATCAAAATCACCACAACTGACCCAAATATCTACGTGCCTAATTAGAAACAAAAAAACACTTTAACCGCTCCAGCTTTATAAATTACCTAAAATGTGCAACTGGACCCCCCTAAAAACTACCTCTTGATGAACTGTACTATATTTCAATACTACCTTCTTATACACCATTAACAGTCACGCCCCCTCCAGAACAACAAGAATTGAAACTAAATATGCCACCTGGTTAGCCCCAGACACAAAATCCCTCCTCAAAAAAAGAAACAAGGCCTGGACCAACTACCTCAACAGTAAATCCCAATTGAATAAACAAATATATGTTGAACTGCGTAACAAAGCCAAAAAACTCACCAAAACAGACAAAACATCTTACTACCAAAAGTTACAGGATAAGCACAGGAACAATCCATAAAAATTTTGTGCAGCAATTAACTCTATTCTACAACCAGGTAAACCAACTACCCCAACCCCAAAAATAGATAACCAAGAAGACATCCCCACTCAATTTAATAAATACTTTACAGAAACTATCCAGACCCTTGCAAACAACCAACCCTATGACAACATCCCCACCCCTGCAAATCTACCCTCCACCCCCAAATAACAATTGCCCCAGGTTCAGCTTCCACCCAGAACCAACCAAATCCATTGAAAAACTACTCCACAAGCTCAAACCAACATCTCTAACTGCAGATAAATTACCCGCTGAATACCTACACCTGGCTGCAGAAGCCATATCAAATCTTGTCTCCATCCTAATTAACAGATCCATCTTTGCGTGTATAGTACCCAAGCAATGGAAAATGTCACATATCATCCCACTGCATAAAGGGGGAACCTCCCTGGAACTCAATAACTACCACCCTATAGCCAAACTACCCCCTTTATCTAAAATTTTAGAGAGGGTAACAAACAAGCAACTAATGAAATATCTGCTAGAAAATAATCTAATAGCAACACAACAACATGGCTTTAGACTCTTCCATAGCACCACCACCGCACTAACAGAATTCACCAACATTGTCAATACTCACAGAAACAATGGACTCCTTGTATCCACTACCTTCCTTGACTTGTCCAAAGCATTCGATATAGTTAACCTCAATAAACTCCTTCTTTCACTAGCAACTTTAAACCTTACCACCCCTGCCATCTCCTGGTTCAAAAACTACCTAGAGGGAAGGAAACAAGCTGTTATGTGGCTAAACCAACTCCCCCCTCCCTACCAGTCTCCCTAGGAGTACCATAAGGCTCCACCCTGGGGCCACTTCTTTTTACCCTCTTCACCAATCAGCTCCCAAACAGTATTCCTAAAGCCTCAATAGTGCAATATGCAGATGATACCACCATAATATGCGTAGCCAAATCAATTGGCATCCTTCACTCCCTAACACAAGAATGCTTTTCCCTAGCAGAAACTTGGATTACAAACCAAGGGCTCATTCTGAACCCAAGTTAAACAAAGCTAGTACTCTTTAGCTCCCGCAGAGCCACACCTCCCGCTGATTCTTTCTTCGTCTCCTCGTTTAACAAGACCACAATTGCCCCCACAAATCATACCAAACTCTTAGGGGTAGAAATAGATACACCTTAGATTTGACCTACATATTTCTATAAAGTACATAAAAAACCTGGCCTACTGTATCGCAATAAAAAAATTCCTCACTGACCACTCCAAAACTACAATAGTGAGGACTCACCTACTATCCACCCTACTTTATGCCTCCTCCATGCTTACAAATCTCCCCAAATTCGACCTAAACAAACTTGATAGTTGTTATAATAAGATAGCCAAATTCGCTACAACCTCTCCCATCAGAACACATCACTGTGAATGCCTAAAAAAACTCAACTGGCTAGAACTATCACTACTACTTCAACTTAATCAACTATCACTAGCCCAAAAAATAATACACATCTCTGATAACACCCAAGCCCTACAAAATCTTTTGCAACCCTATACAACCTCCAGGCCCTTGAGGTCTAGCACACAAAATCTCCTCAAAGTAACCAAATATAACAATGAAGCTGGTAAGTCTGTCTACAGCTACTGTATAGCAAAAACCTGGAACTCCCTTCCTGCCCACATAACGGACAACAAATCCCCATCACAGTTCAAGAAACTTGTTAAAACACACTTTTTAAATAATCGACTGTGCTCCTGTATTCCCCCTGGCTAATGTCTCATTAGAACACTTCACCTAACTTAAGTAACTCTGCCAAGCCAACCAATCATAGTACTGTACCCACTTAGGACTGTTAATCTACTGCTCATCCCATCTCCCTAGGAGTTAGGGAAAACTACCCCAACAATGTTGTGCTTTCCATAAACAACTAAAACCAGGAGAAGACATATTGTAAATCAATTTGTTATTCTTCTCAACTAAAACCAGGCGAAGACATATAGTAAATCAATGTGTTATCCTTCTCAACTATAGCGAGCATCATCTGCTCTCTCGGAGCCTTATTCTACATCTCTCTGCTTTTACTCTGATAGTAAATCTATCACAGGAATTCTAAACTTAGGAATATCTTCTAAAATGTAATATATTATAGAGAACAAATGTATCCTATCTGTTAGTTAATATGTATGTCAAAGTCTCTTCTATGGAAATTTTATGTCAAAAGTCTGTCCTTAAAGCTATGTTTTGTAAAAAAAAAAATGTTCTCTTGGCTTTTCTCCCCGGGCCTCCACTGAAAATGGGTTTGTAATCCAGTTGGACTCTCCCGGTCAACAAATGTAAAATATAAATAAATAAATAAAATAAAAATGCAAAGCGCGAAAAAGCAATGATGCAGGAGACACAACTGGAAAGATATGAACACATGCATGTCACAAAGAAAGGATTTCAGGATGAATATTAAGCAGAATATCAGGTACAAAGAAAAAGGGGAGTAAATACTTTAATTGCTAGAGGGTCTCCAATAGTGATAGAAGAGGGGAAAAAAGACAATAATGGTAGAGTTGTGATAGTAAGGGTATATTGGCAAAGGAGGAGGATTACACTGGCATGTATTTATATTCCACCAAAAACTGCTATTACGTATCTACAGAAATTTTGAGGACAAAATAATCATCTTTCAGCAGGGAATTTTACTTATAGCTGGGGACTGGAATGTGATTTATAATAGTGAGTATATATCAGGGGGACCTAGAGAGAACAATATAAAAAAGAAGTTAGATTTGTGAATAAATATATACAAATATTGTATGTGGAAGATGTAAATTCATTAGAAAGAACTCTGATAGAATTTACATATTCCCCAAAGTACAATAACTGGGCTAGAAGAGGTAGAAATTACATTTCACAGGAAAATGTGCATTTAATTGAAAGCTTCAACATACATACAATAATTATTTCAAATCATGCAGTGATAAAAGCTAAGATAAAATTCAGGGACTTTTGAGATAATGAAGTAAAAATGGGAGACCAGTACTATCCTATTATCTGTTAAAAAGACATGGATTTAAGGAATGGGTAGTGGAAATTATATGAGAGTTATTAGGGAAGACATAAATCTCTTGAGAAGTAACAGCTAGTAAGTAGGATAAAAATTAAAATGGAATTTGAAGACAAAAGACGTAATAGGAAATACTTAGAAGGACTGACAAAGGATGCACTACTGTAGAATAAAGGGAATCTCAGAGAACAAGAACAGGTGCAAATACAGAGAGCTAAACAGAGAATAAGGGAGTACCTGGATAATATGCATGAGTTTAAAAATACTGCTGTTAAGCAGATATTTTTGGTAACAACTCTAGATGACAAATTAGCATAACAACTAAGGCAACAGAAAGTAGAAAGGGTTGTCAAAACTTCAGGAGCCTATAACAGGAAAATTACCAGAGATCCTTTAGAGAATTTAGAGATATTTCATAAATATTATAAAAATTTTATAAAGCAGAGAAATTAAGAAAGAGCACTAATGGAAATATTTATGGAAGACGTAATTTTGCCAAGGTTAAATTTAGATGAGGCTCAACAATTAACAGCTAAAATAGGATGAGATGTGATAAAAATGGTGATGCATAATCAATTTGCAGGAATAGATGGCATTCCTGTGGAAGTTCAGAAATTTGAATGGAAGAAAATTATAAAGATCTGGAAGATTTTGATTAACAGTGTTTTAAAAACAGGGGAAGCACCAACATGTTGTGGTGTGGTTATTACCAAAGGATGGTAAAGACCTATCAAACCTACCTTCATATAGACCTATTTCAATTTTAAGACATGATTATAATGTGTTTATGTCTCTACTAGCTAAAAGAATGGCAAAGGTTTTGCCAAGATTGATACATATGGGTCAATGGTATTTTGTGACAGGAAAGCAAACATTTGATGACATTTATAGAACAATGATAAGCCTGAGGAAGCAGAATGTAAGAAAATACTTCTGTTGTTTGTGGGTCTTGATGCAGAGAAAGCATTTGACAGAGTAAGATGGGATTTTATGAATATGCCAATGGAAGCATTTGCATTCTCTGATTCAATAATAAGATTAATTGGGAGAATATATAAAGGATCAGGAGGCAAGAATCAAACTGGGAGGGTTCTTTTCTGGTAAAATGTGTTTGAACAGAGGAGCCAGGCAAGCTGTCCTTTGCCCACTTTCCCTTTATTTGCTTTATATTTGGAACTGCTGACAAAAAAAATAAGGGACTCAGAAATGCAAGGAAGAAATTGGTATGATAATCAAGAAAAGTTGGCCTTATTTGCATATGATATTATTTTGGACCTGATAAATCCAGAAAATGACATCTCACTGTTGTGGAACATTTTGAACACCAAGTATATACTGCTGCAGAGTCAAAAGTACAAAGCACAACGAAAAAGTTGAGGTAAAAAACACACCTTTATCAAACACAAAGCTTTCAGGTACAAGACCCTTTCTCAATGATAGACCATCATTGAGAAAGGGTCTTGTACCTGAAAGCTTTGTGTTTGATAAAGGTGTGTTTTTTACCTCAACTTTTTCGTTGTGCGTGGAACATTTTGAGACAGTTTCAAGTCTTTTTGGGATATAAAATTAATGAAGATAAAACAAAGGCTATAGCTCTAAATTATGTACCTGCACATAAATTGGTTCAGCAAAACCCATATTTATGGGGACATGATAAGATGAATTATTTAGGAGTATGAATTAAAATGTCTTGTGCCATGGCACATAAGGATATGTGAGAAGATACTGGCAAAAGATAATAAAAAAACTGAAAAACTACAAGCTGTTGTTTATGGATATGGATATGGATATCAAAATACAAGCAGTGAAAATGTTTTTAGTCCTTTTAGTTTTATATACTGGTTAGGCATATTTTTTTATCAACCAAAGGAGAAGTTGAGGGCAATAATTAATAAACAGTTGAAGGAGTTCATCTGGAAGGGGAAGATGGCAAAAGTTAAGTGGGTTATGTTGATCCTTCCAAAAGAACAAGGTGGTATGGATTACTTGATTTTAAGGGATATTTTACAATCACACAGTTAAAGCTCATATACATAACACAAGCAGAAGGTTTTAATTTAAAATAGAAAGGGATGATGATGAAGGGATGGGGGTATTTCAAGAAATAGAGAGTGGGATTTTGGATGCAGATCCTTAAGGAGAATAATAACAACCATACAGAATATTATATTCATAAAATAGCAGAAACTATGCCAAGAACTAAGCCAACATGAGAATGGAGAAAAGAGATTTTGCCAATATGGATGACAGCAAGTAGGGGTAAAGAAAACAGGCAAGAGGGGCTGGAATTTACTGCAGAAATCTGGCAAAGGAACTAAGGCATTGGGAGCAGATAACTAGAGAAGGAACGGTAGTAGGGTGGGATAAGGCAAGAAGATGTTTTGACTGCAGGCTAGAGACGGTCTTCCCTACTAGTGTTTGATATCTTAAGTGAAAGACCTGCTTTGGTGTAGTTTTTAGTTGTATATAGAACTAAAGCTTCTGCTAAAAAAGGATAATTAGTATGGCATATAAAATATTGCATGATAACAATTCTCAATCAAATGGGGTTAGAAAAGATTTAGAGGAGACACTGGAAAAGCAATTTACAAGAAAACAATGGTCTGATATATTATGGCTCCCAAGTATGCAACAAAGTCCACAAGGTTTAGAACCTTTGTTTAGAAGTTCTTGCACAGGACTTTTAATTGAATAATCCCATGTGACATAGTAGGCAAACTAGTTTGCAAAGGTCTTTTGTACCCCAAGCAGACCTAAAAGACTTCTTCTCCTGAGACAGACAGCAAATTTTGAGGTGTGATGGGAAAGAAAGAGATAACTGGGAACATATGGTTTGGGAGTGTAATGAGTTGGCAGATTTTAAAACCACCCTACAATGTACTGTGTCAGAAATGTTGGGTGAGCTAATAGCTGTAACTAGGGAAATATTTTTTGAGCTGGGACACAGGATCTTAATTACTTAGACATAGTAAGGCCTTGTTAAGTTTAATTCTGTTGGCGGCCAAAAGAAGCAATTACTAGAAAATGGAATGCAAAGTCTAAACCAACTGTATTTGAAGTATTGAATATTATAAAAGAGATAAAAGACCTGTAAGAGAGATCTTTAGAAAAGGGAAGGAGCAAATTACATAAAATTAATGGAATTTGTTGAAACAGTACATATAGAATAATGTTCAGGAGGAGGAAGAGTGAGGTTTAATAGAAGATACGAATTCAGCAATCTATACAATGTTGAAGTGATGATAGTTACATAGAAAGTAAAGATACGTGATGTATAATGTATGTAAATGGAAAAAATATATGTTTGTTTTTCTGTTAATGTATGTTTGCCTATGTCTTAAGTGATAATTTAATACATATGTTAAAAAACAAAAAAGAAAACACTGCACTAAAATAGCATACTGCACACTGCATGGCTAATGAATCAGTGTCCAAAACTGACACAGACAAATGCCAGAAACTTCAGCTGGTCAAAAAAGATAAGATATAAGCAACCAGAATATGCAATTAGATAGGGCACTTGAAACAAATCCTTAATTTACATATAAATGTATTTTTAAAAATTAGCACAGAAGAATAAGTCTGTGGGTTCTTAATGAGCATTTTGCTGTGACTCCATCTTTTGATTCTCACACCCTCCATTTTCCTACTGAGTGACTTTGAGCAAGATAATTAACCAGACAGTGGTCATTAGTTAAATCTCAAAAAGGTTAGAATGGATTAGTGTCCTAATCTGGTCAACAACTACCAATTAATAAAAACTGCTCCTCAAGACCACATCATTGACTAAGTGCTGAAAGCAGAAATAATCACCACTGTCTGATCTGTTTAGGAGGATCCTCTCTCTACAAACATGGATACTAGCAATTCAAAGAGATTTACGTCTATCAGTTCTATTCAATGAATCCGATCAGTATTCTAGAGCTGCTGTCTCATTCTTTTCTCTTTTCCATCTGTTACTAATCTTTTCTCAGAATGCCCACATTTTTGCCTCTTATTTTTGATCTGTTCCTCTTAATATTTTTCTGACAAATCCTTGAGATTGACATTACCAAATAATGACATACATTTGAGTTTCAGATTTCATATCATTCAGAAAATGCATGCTAACACAGAACCTGTTATTCTATCAACTTTCAAATTTAATATGAGCAATATTTCAAATCTGTCCCTGATTTTGGAACTTTGTTCCCTCATTACTTTTGGCTTTGTCCATATTTATTGTGCTTTGAGGATGAGATGTATGGTGGAGTTCATTTCAACCACTGGTTTAGGTAGACAGTTTCAGTAGCTCTCTTTCTAATAAAACTTCCTCATTTTGGATTTGAAACTACATCCTTTGATTTGACATCTGTTCCACTCCTCCCCCTTCATTTTTTTTCTCTTTAGTGCCACTTAGTTGCTCTCTGCCAATGTGATCTTGCACATTCATGCCACATCCCATTGTTTCATATTTTTCTCTTCAGGTCACATTAACTTGTTCAGTCTCCCTGTTCACCATCTTTGTTGCATTTCCCTGTGCCCTTTCCTCTAATGCCACTTCCTTTTTTTCTGTAGCATCTTAATGTGATACCATAATAGGACTCTACAGAAGCAGGACTCTGCCTTATCATTTCTTGAGTCTACCAGCCAGCAGTGCACTCTAGTACCTTGCTGGCTTTAACTAATGCACTCTTACATTAATACAATCGGAGACACCCAGATCCTTTCCAGCAACTGTGCTTCTTAGCCCTACTCCCATTTACTGCATGCATCCTGGCATGCTGTTTTACTGCATTAACCTTATATTTGCTCATAGCTGGCAACAAATTCCACTTCTCTGCCATTGTGCAGGTCAAGCCACAACCTTGCTTAGGCTATTCTCTCTACCTGCTCAGCAACAAACTTTGCATCTCTGGCAAATATATCTATCGGCACTGTGAGAGTTTGCATCAAAAAGGGAAGGAAAAAGCATTTGAGTTTTCCTTGTATATTTCAATTGAACTTAAAGCTGCCTGGGACTTAATACTGTTTTTGTACATTTAAGCTGTTCTGTTTGCTTTTAACCTAAAAAGTTACTTGTTTGAAAAACTTGCCTTGTCTGATGCCATAGTCTTGTAGTTGAATTCCAAGTAGTGGAAGAATTGTGATATACTGCAAGTTCTGTGCTTCATTTACACATTTGCACATCTTTAACTACATTTTTGCTATAACTACATTTACTTGTAATTTCTGCCTGGTTAGTTGCCATAATCTTGCAGTTTTATTTTGCTTTAGTAGCAGTGTTGTGAATTTTGCTGCAGGAACTGTGCCCATACAAACTATTATTTACTTGTCTGTTTAAGCCACTTTCTGTTTGTTACAACTGCTTCTGATTTCCCTGCTCTTTGACTTTTACATTCTTACAATGCCTCCACTGATATATTAAGTATTGCTCACCCTGCTGCTACTGCCAGGATGCTACAGTAACCACAAATTCACAGAATTGTGATTTGTTACTGTTGCAGAGCTCCACTGGCTGGATTTATTGGCTTTTTTGGATTGGTTCCTCTGTAGCTTGTCTTCTATAAGCTGTGCTAAACTTGTCCAGGGTCTCTTACGAGTCTGAGAAGCATGGAACGCCTTGAATTGTGAGATTTTTAATCAGAAAGGGAATAATAAAACTGTTCTGAGTTGGACTAGCTCTATAGTGGGTTGGCTGCATAAGTCTTTTTCTCTATAGGAAGCCACCCTAATTCATACCTTAGCAATCTAATCAAGCAAAGAATAATCACAAGTTCTTTTTTCATTTATGGTCATAATCTGTGGAGCACAATTCAACAAAGCACTCAGCTGACTGTAAGCGATGTTACCTACACTGAAGCTGAAAATATAATCAACATACTAGCCGATAAATTCAGCTCAACCTTTATCCCTCTCTCCTGCTGCCTATCTTACATAAAATATTTGAATCTAACTTGCCACCAGCAATCATAAAAGACCAAGTCCTGAATGTGTTATTCACACACCAGATTGTGCTAGAGTCTAGTCAAGTGTGATAAATTAAGTGCCATCAAAGCAAATGTGACTGAGACATATGAGCACTTCCCTAAATGGTCCAAAGCCCAGGATTCTCTATTTGGAGGATGGACCAAGGAGCTCACCTTGGAGATTTCCTTTTTGGTGGCCACTGCCATCACAAACAATCACATCCACTTATTTCAATGCAGTTGGTCCTTGGGGGGCTTCTTGAACACAGTTCTAGGGCCTTAAAATATAAAAAGAAGATGGAGGGATTGTGGAAAGAAGGCCCTTAAGAACCAACATGGCCTATCCTTCTTTGGTTGCCCTGGACCCAAATCTCTCACAAATCAAGCACAAAGAGTCTAGATGGGTAACTCCCAAACAATACACACAATGTGCATCCTGTGAAGGTAGTTTATGATAAAGATAATTCAAACAAAAAGTCCAGAACCATGACTCAACTATAGACCTTTTAATGCTATCAGCTATAGATATTTAAATGCTGATTCGTGGTTCTGGACTGTTTGTTTGAATTATCATTGTCTTGAGTTTTGTCATGTCAGGATTTACATTCCAGGTCTTCTCTTCTCTCCTTTCGAGTACTAAAAAGAAGTTATGTTCTTACCATAATGTTCCATGTTTGTTGCCCTGTATCTCACCTTCCTTCTTTCTGGCTGAGTTTGGAGACAACCTCTGTTCCGACTCAGCCATTTCTAAAGCTCAAAGATTCCTTACTGGCTCGAGGCTAACCCCTTATCCCAGCATAATTAGTGGTAGCTACCCAGATCTTGTTTGTGAGAACTAACCACTAGATAGGAAAACTATAATTTACCATATAAAGGAGGTAACTAAACAATACTGCTTCCGTGTACTGGAACAACAGAACAACAAAGGTGACAAGGAGTATACCAATAGTTGAAAGGCAAAGGAAATTCAGCCAAAACAGCCAAAAAAGGAAATTCCTCTCAAACATCCAGGATGGGCGAAGGAGAGAGGGACGTAAGAAGGAAGGTGAGATACAGGGCAACAAAACTGGAATGTTATGGTAAGAACATAACCTCTTTATGCTATGTTGTCCATCTCACCTTCCTTCTTTCTGGTTGGGACAGCGTCCCTGGCACCTAAATCCTGGGTGGCTCACTGGAAAAGAGACTTCAGAATCGTGAAACCAAAAGATGCCCTGTTCCGAGATGCCATGTCGACTTTGCAATGACTAATGAAGATATGGCGAGTAGCCCATGCTGCTGCCGCAAAAATAGTATCTAATGGAAGCTTGGCTTGAAAAGCTATGGAGGTAGCCAAGGACCTAGTAGAGTGTCCCCTTACCTTTCCCGGGACAGACACATTCCGAGACTCATAATCATAAGTAATAGTATCGGACAGCCATTTTGATAAGGTCACTTTGGAAACTGGTGAGCCATGCTTACTCTGTGAGAAGGATACAGACACCTGATCTGATTTTCTGAAGTCCTTGGTTCTTTGAAGATAAAATTGTAACTGCTGATGGACATCCAATTGATGTAGCTTATACTCTGCCTTGTTGCCATAATTTGGAAAGAATACAGGGAGTTCAATGGACTTATTCAAATTATACTCTGAACAGACTTTTGGTAAGAAGGAAGGATTTGTTCTCAGAGATACTCTATCCTTGTGAAAAATCATATAAGGAGAGCGGATGGAAAGTGCCTGTAACTCGGAAACCCATCAAGCTGATGTCATTGAAATCAGGAAAAGAGTCTTCTATGATAAGAATTTAAGAGGACAAGAAGAGGCTGGTTCAAAGAGAGGGAGGATTAGAGCTGCTAGCACTAAATTTAGATCCCAAGGATGGAGAGGTTTTCGGATGGGAGGCCTTAATAGAGTAGCACCTTTTAAAAAGGCCCTACATAGCTTGTGGGACATGAGGTTAGAACCCATAAGACCCACATGAAAACTGGAAATAGCAGCCAGTTGAACTCAAATCATAACAGTCACTGCTCCTTTCTCGACGGTTTTGGCCAGGAAGTCCAACATTTTTGAAATTGGTGCTGTAAAGGGATCAATGTCATTTTGTTCTGCCCAGAAAGAGAACCTCTTCCATTTACTAGCGTAAAGTTTTCTAGTAGTTGGTTTGTGAGAATAGACTAGAATATGATGAACCATAGGTGAGATATCCGGAAGCCTAGCTAGGACTGGAAGTGGAGAAACCAAGCTGTCAGCTTGAGAGTTTGAATGGAGGGATAAAGAGCACCCGACTGATGTATCAGGAGATCTGGAAGAAGGTCCAGAATTCAAGGCTCCTCTTGCAGGTAATGCCAAAGGAATGGGAACCAGATCTGCCGAGGCCAGTAAGGAGCAATGAGGATCAGCTTGCGACTCAATGACATTGCTTTCTGAAGAACTTTTGGAATTAGTGGAAAGTGAGGAAAGGCATACAGAATCCCAGGGGGCCAATCGTGGATAAGTGCATCTCTGGATGACTGTCCCGGTGGGGGAACTAGGGCAAAGTAGCTGTTGCATTTGTTGTTTAGGTCCAAGGTGAAAAGATCACAGCATGGCTGGCCCCATCTGTGGAAGATCATATCCGCCACATCTTGTTTCAGTGACCACTCGTGGGGCATGAGAATTGCCCTGCTGAGTTTGTCCACTATAGGTTCATAGGTAGGTACTAGGCTATCTGCCCAAAGGCATTTATAAGCCTAGCTAAAATGTGTTGGTTTCGCCAACCCCTTAGATTAGTTCTCTGTGCCTCTGTCCAGCAGAGCCAATGAAGTGATCCCCAGGGTAAACTTTCTGTTTCCCATCCACTCATCAAGGTTTCTCTTGAAGAGTGTTAGCGAGGAGCTCTGCTTAATGTAGATTGGAATCTTGTTCCAAAGCATGGGAAGTCTCTGGGACAGGAATCCATGCCTCCAGCATGTCCTATTTATTGTTGTGGTGAGGTTTAGATACCTAGAGTGTGTGGCTCGAGGGGATACGTTTTTCTTTAGCTGGAGCATGTCCATCAATTCTGGGTTGGACATGGCCTTGTATGTCAGGCACAGATCACCTCTGAGTAGGCGGTATGCAACCGAATACAGCTGGAGTTTCTTCACTCAAGCTACAAAGGGCATCTGTTTGAGGCCAGTGATCCTCTTGGTGAGATACTTCTGTGGTCTTTCCAGCTGTTGCAGGTGTCTTGTAAGATGGGGCATTGTACTCTATGATGGGTCTGATGAGTGATGAGTAGAGGGGCACAATGACCTCTCTTGATCTGGATGCGAACCCTTTTGTGATTAGTTGGGCCACATAAACAGATTTTCTAACCACTTTGGCAATGTGATTATCAAAAGCGAGATTGCTATCTACTTGGGTCCCCAGATCCCTTATTATGTTTTACGTATTTAGGGGCTACCATCTATGTGGTAGTTTGTGGGTACTTTGTTTTTTGCAAAGGGGATTACTATGCACTTTTTAGCATTTAGCTTAAGGCCATGATTTTGACACCAGGTATCCGTTTCAGTGAGACCCTTTTTGAGGATGTCTGTGTCAGCCGGAGAGTCAATTTAACCCCTAGTTTGTAGTTGTCTGTGAACTTGGTCAGCTATAGTCCTCCTGTGCTTGCCTGTACCTCTGAGAAGTATATGCCGAACAGGAGGGGTCCTAGGATTGAGCCCTGGGAAATGCCACTTCTAACCAGTTTAGAGTCAGACCTAGGTCCTGCAACTCTCACCATGTGGGTTCTGTCCATGAGCCAGTTGGCAACCCATCTTGTGACATACAGGTTTATGTTCAGGCTGATGAGGTTGTCTATAATACCAGAATGGGAATGGTTTCGAAAGCCTTTGCGAGGTCTAGGTAGGCTGTGTGTACCACCTTTCCCTTGTCTATAGCCTTGGTAACTGTCTCAAAGAAGTCCACCAGGTTTAGCAGGCATGATCTGCCCTTAACAAAGACGAAGTGGGTAGGGTCCAGTGTTTGGAGGTTCCCAATGTCTCTGTTAATGAGTTCCATGATGATGCATTCCATAGCCTTGTAGACCAAGTTAGTCAGGCTTATAGGGCAATAGTTCCCAGGGTCTGTTGTGGCTCCACCTTTGTGGTGCAGAATAACCGTTGCTGTGTGCCACTCTATGGGCACGTAGCATGTGGAGAGGCTGAGATTGAACAGTGTGTTTAGGTGAGGGGTTAGTTCTTCTTTGAGCTCATGTAGAACACAGCCTGGGGCACTGTCCGGTCCCATTGATGCTATATTTTTTGCTTTGGAGAGGGCTGTTTTAACCTGAGTGTCTGTGATTTCAGGGGCTCTACATTCTTCTGGTATGGTTATGAGCCCTTTTGGGGGTGAGAGGGGGGTGATGTTTGCACTGCACCTGTCTGCCAGGATGTTGGCTATATTGGTTGGTTCAGTGTATTTTGTGCCATTCTGCACTAACTCCGAGCAGATCTGAGCATTGCCACTTAGATTCTTGACATAGCTAAAGAATGCCTTATTATTTATTTATTTATTTGCAGTTGGTTTACCAGGATAGTCCATTGGGCCAAAAGAACCCGTTTTCAATGGAGTCCTGGGGAGAAATGCTCCAAAAACAATTAGCAAAGTTACAATAAGGTATTTAGTTTCAATTATACAATTCCTATGGACTTGGAAATACAGTAGACTAGTGTACAAACATATACAAATATTACAATCTTGTATCGCTGAAAACAATTTACAATATAGAAACTGAGAGGTTTTTACAACTTAGGGTGGGTTACACTGGAGATATCTTTTATACATTCAGGATGAGTAACTTAATACAATCAAGAGAAAGGTATATGAGCTGACATAGAACCTTTCAATATAGAAACAGAGAACCTTTTCCATCAGAGGGTATATAGGATGAGTAACTTAATACAATCAAGAGAAAGGTATATGAGCTGACATAGAACCTTTCAATATAGAAACAGAGAACCTTTTCCATCAGAAATTACACTTATATTATATTATTATTATTATTATATTATATTATTATTACTTATTTACACTAAGGTACCTTTAAGCATTCAGAAAAAGCTAATACAAGCAAGAGCAAGATCTATGAGTTTAGGAGAGTAAGTAGAAATTCTCATTATGAATAGGGGAGGAGAAGTGAAAATTCTCAGTAAGAGGAGATTATGTTGGGTGGGAGCAGGAGCATTCCCACTGGGAAATTAGGTGTGAGTGAAGGGATTTTTTGAATGAGAAGTGATTTGTGATGGCCTTGTGGTTATCTTTGGAGTCCTTGGCAATTTTTCTTTCGAAGCTCGCCTTGGATTATTTTATGAGGGATCGTAGTTTCTTGCTGATACTGATCAGGGATGTCTTCCCTTCTTGGGATTTTACTCTTTTCTGTACTAGTTTCCTCCTTCTATTGTATAGCTAGTTTATGGCAGGGGTCCACCAGATTGGTTTCTTTTTCTTGGAGGAGTGAGTCTTGGTTTTTCTTGGGATAGCACGATCCATGCATTCTTGTAGGTGCCCATAGAATGCATTAGTAAAGGATTTTGCAGCTTGGACAGCGTTATCCTTTAGCATGGGGGCTTTGAAACTTTCCACCTCGGTCTTAAGTAATGTGAAGTTTGCTTTTGAAAAGTTTTTCATGATGGTTTCCTTGTCCAGGGGTAGGGGCGAAATGTGGATATCCAAAGTGATTTGTTTATGGTCAGATCTTACCAGCAAGAGGTTGACCTCTGGTGTGGAACACCGGTACCCCATGTTGGTGATGACCAGGTCCAATATTTTGTCACCTCTGATGGGAGTGCTGACCAGTTGATCCAGGGCATTTCAGTTTATAAATTCTAGGAAATGTTGGGGAAGGGAGTTAGTACTTGAGTAGTTCTCCCGGTTAATGTTTGGATAATTGAAATCACCCAATATTAGGGTGTTTGGTAGGACCTTTATGTTTCCAGAAATGTGGAATGGGAGTCCTGGGACATGGTGGATAATCTGTAGCCAGCTATAATATGAGTTGCAGTTTTTCCCATTGTTAGTTGCACATGGATGATCTCTGAAGCATTGTGTTGTGCCACTAACCTGGAGGTGTGGGTATCCTTGATGAATATGGATACGCCGCCGCCTTTTGTATTTCGGTCCGGGTTCTTTGGCCGAAATGTATGGCATGAGTTGTAGTCTGGTAGTGCTGGGGTGCTCTCTGGAGCCTTAAACCAGGTTTCTGTTACTGCACATATATCAAGTATTCTCCATACTGAGGAGTGCCTCGAGTGCGTGCATTTTGAGGTTTAGACTTCTGGCATTGAGTAGCATTACCCTCAGTTATTTGTGTGCTATTTACAGCGGTGGGTTTGTATTTTGAGCCTTGCCTAAAAAAGGCACTATGGGTGTGGCAAGAGCCTTGGCCAGTATTTGAAAGCCTAAGGGTGACAGGTGCAAGCCGTCTCTAGCGAAGCAGCGTGGCTTGTCGAGCATGTCATCCCAGGCGGATAGACACTGAATATCCTTTGAATGACACCAGAAACTTAGCTAATTGTTGAAATTGATAATTTTTTTCTTTATAGCGTGGTATAATTCTTGGTGAGGGCAGGATGCTACTCAGGGTTAGGGTTATATCGGCCTGGGCTACATGATTAGAGAACTCTTCCATGTCTCTTTTCATGTAGTCCAGGGAGGTACAGCTCAGGTCATTCACACCAACATGGACAATGACAGAGTCGTATTTGTACTTGTTCTGTAGTGACCTGAGTGCTTGTGTTATGTGGCGGATCCTGGTACCTGACAGGCAGCTAACAGTAACCTTCTCCTTATTCAGCCTAGTGAGTGGGACATCAGTGTGCCTGACTATAGAGTCACCTATTACTAGTATGTTGGGTATGTTATTTTGCCTTAAGGACTGTCACTGCGTGGCACACTGGATTTGTGAAGTATGTGTTTCATGGTTTGTGTTGGGGGGGGGGTGGAGGTTTCTTGAATGTCTGCTTTGGAGGTCTCTGTTGCTTTTGCAGATTTCTATTTAGAGCCTCCGAGTATGTTTTTGTGTGTTTATGTCTGTTTTTTTTGCCAGTGCTGGTTTAATGGGTCTATGTGAGACTGGTGGTGTGATGCAAGTATTTCCCTTCTCCTCTTGACTGTCTGATCCAGTCTTGGGTTGAGAGAGCTTAGCCTCCAGTTTGGCTGTATAATTGCATCTCTCACATGTATTAGTGTTTGGTGGTAGGAGGAGAGGGTTGCCTGTGTGCATAAGGCAGTTGTAACATTGCCTCAAAATGCCCACATTTACCAGTTGAACTGGAGAGTACACCTGAAACTGCCCTTTGGACATGCCTGGATAGGTGCAGTGAACTGTTTTACTGAATAGCTGGTAAGGTCGAATAGAGAGCCTTGTCCTTCTATACAGTATGGGGGGGGGGTCTAGTGCTATAAGTGCTTGCTATGAGTTTTGAGCAAGTGCTGGGCTGAGAAATGAATGGCTTGAGTGCTTAAGTTGAAAGTTCATCTAGTTCCAAGGGAAAATTTGAAGAGGAGACTTTGTGGAGCCTGGAATAGTTATACCCTAGCTAACCGGCACTGCACAGTGCGCAAAACCGGGCAAATGCGGTTTTTATAGCAGGGAAATTAAAGAGATAGAAATTAGCCCAAAATGACAATAAGCTACTAATTTCTGGGCTGAAACCACTCCTTCATGGGCAGATAGGCTGCTCAAAGCTCCACTCTCTCACAGGTGAACAGAGAAACTTCCTTCTATCCAAGTAAGGTATGGGCAAACACAGAGATTTGTAACACAGCCCTGAATTCAGCACTAACCTGAAAACTGGACTATACTAGCTTAGAAAGGTGGAAAACAAGTTTTTTTTTTTTTTTTTTTTCAGAAAATAAAGCAGATACAATCAAAAAAACACTTTAAGTGCACAGAAAAGTATACTTATTGTTATATATATCTCAGATCAGAGTTGTAGTCAATGCCCCTAGTAATAAAGTAGGAAGAAACACAAATACAGTAAAAGGAGATGAATAAAGTGCAATGATATATATATATATATATATATATATATATATATATATATATATATATATATATATGTATGTATATAAAACAATAGAAAGCGAACAAACTGATTTAAACAAGTTACCCAATTAACCAGAAAAAAGCTCAAAACTGAGCCCTGTCCAGCAGTCTTCAATCAGACAAGTTCTAACTGCACACTCCTGCTACTAGGGTGCAGGGGAACCTTCTCCAAAACAAGATGGCCTGGATCAGTGCTCAAGTTATACAAACAAAGCTAGATTCAGCAGGCCTGAATCTGGTCTATGCTACAGCAAAAAGGCCACCAATTTCAGAAAAAAACAGTTCAAATAAGCAGGCACAATAACCCTGTGACCATAAATTCCCAGCTCAGAAGGGCAGAATCCAGCCTCTCCTCCCACAAGAGTGCAGACCACAAACCTTCTTAATGTAGAATAAATGGCCTGAAGCCCAAGTGCTTAAACCAGAACTAATACATTTTTAGAATAGCAGACACTGAGCCTTCAATCAGCAATTCCAGCTTAGAAGGATGTAAGCTACCTGTCTTGACACAACAGTGCAGACCACAAACCTTCTTAATGTAAAACACCCGGTATAAAGCCCAAGTGCTTAAACCAAAAGACTTAGAATAACAGTTACAACTTAATCAGGCTACTACCAAGCAGTAATAAATGCAGCAGAATAAATCACTTTGGACTTCCCCGGGATGTGCGCTGCAACCAGAAAACACTGAGAGGAAATCGTCCACTGCCATACTCGAAGGGCCTCCCGACACAAGGGTAAGATTTGGTTCTGCCCAGTTTGTTGATGTACCACACTACTGACATGTTGTCCATCTGAATTGCTATATAACCCAAAGGAAGAGAGTCTTGAAGTGCTTGCAATGCTAACAACACTGCTCTCATCTCCAGGACATTGATGTGCAAATGGTACTCGTGAGGTTGCCAAGTTCCTTGGACTGTCTGTCCCAGATAATGCCCCCCCACCCTATCTGTGAAGTGTCTGTGGTCACTGTGGCTAGCAGATGAGGGTCTAGAAAGGGTCTGCCTAGAGTGACTGGAGAGAGTGGTGCCACCACTGTAGATCTTTCTTGCAAGCATCCGTGATTAAGATCATGTGTGACACTGGTAGATCCTGATATGAACACTGAGTGAAGAGGAGCCATTGCAAAATCCTCATATGGTAATGAACTAACGGGACTAGAGTAATGGCAGCCACCATCAAACCCAAGACCTTTAGGACTAACGTGCCTGAACCTTTGACTCTGACAAGAGAAGAGAGACCTGACGATGAATGGCAAGCACCATTTCTTGTGGGAGCTTGGCTATCATGTCTCTTGTATTTAGTTTAGTGCCTATGAAAGTAATACACTGAGAGGGCAACAAGGCAGATTTTTTGTAATTTATTGTGATTCCTAGATGTGCACAAGTGTGAATCATGTGGCTCCTAGCCCTTAAGAGATGATGCTCAGTGGTGGCATTGAGGAGCCAGTCATCTAGATAAGGAAACACCTGGAATCCCAAACATCTCAGGTAAGCCGTCACTACTGCCATGCATTTGGTGAGCACCCTGGGGGCTGTGGTGAGACCAAAGGGTACAGCTCTGAACTGGTAATGACTGGCTCCCAGCCAGAAGCGCAAATGTCTCCTGGACCGCCTGTCCATTTTTATATGGTAGTACACGTCCTGGAGATCAATAGAACACATCCAATCATCCTGACCCAAAAAGGATAGAATGGACTGCAGTGTCACCATCCAGAATTTGGTCGTCTTTACTGATCTGTTTAACTTGCTGAGATCCAGGATAGGTCTCCAGTCCCCTGTCTTTTTCGGAACTAAAAAGAACCTTGAGCAGAGAGGAAAGATATGAGGGAGATATGAGGGAGAAAAGAGAGGGGAAAGTAACTTGGTAACCAATTTAAAGTGGTATAGGAGATAGTCTCTATAGGGGATAGAGAAAGGAGGCTAGAGAGGAAAGAGGATGTATAAGGAGAAGTGTAGGTAGTAAGTTCCGGATTCAGTCTGGTCTGCGGGGACTTCCTGAATGGCTCTTTTTTGCAGCAAACCTTTTACTTCTAAGGCTGCTTGATTCCAAAGATTGGGTGGAACATCTGGGATTGATGTTTTTTGACTTCTTGGAGGTGTTTGGGAGAAGGGAATTTTGTAACCCTTGGATATTATGCACCGTACGCACACGTCTTCTGTTACATCTTGCCAGAATCTTATGTACAGTGATATTCTGCCCCCAACTTCCTCCAGAGGTGGGCAGCCAGGCAATCCTTCAGGGATTCAGGAAGGACCTGGCAGAGAACGTATTCCTGTTGCCCTGTTGCAGACCCCCCCCCCATGGCGAGGTTGGCATCTCCCGTTATTATTTCCCCCTCTGCCCCTGGTGGAATTATCTTCACGAGTGTCCGGCGAAGCTCCCTGAGATTTATGGAACCACATTTTGCCACTCTTTTGGCCTTTGGGATAAGGCCGAGATGGAGTGGAAAAATGGACCCCTATGGCAGAGAGAGTTTTGCCACCCCGTTCACTCCTGGCAAGAGTCTCTCGAACTTGCGGCCCGAACAAGGCCAAGCTGTCAAAGGGGGCATTCGTAAAGGAGGACTTGAAGGGCTCCGCAAATTGCCAAAGGCACATCCAGGAGTGCCTGCGAAGAGCCACTCCTGTGCCTGCAGCCCTACTCACTCCATCAGCTGCATAGGAAATCAGGTGAATGGAGGAGTTAACAATGGAGGTTAGGGTCGCTAGCTGGTTAGCCGACTTGGAAGCCGCTCCCTCAGCTGAAGGATCCTGGAGGGTATCTCCCAGCTCTTTAAGGAGATCCCTCTGAAGTCTTGTGAAATACTTCAAACAGCTCAGCGATCAAAGCGTAAAGGCAACTGAAGAGAAAACACATTTCCCATATCTATCTATGGCTCTAGACTTCTTGTCTGGCGGATGGATAGAAGAGGAAGTCTCCTCGAGTTCCTTCTTGGTGGCTGCTGCCACCACCATAGCATCAACTGGCATGCCTTTAGAGAGAAAAGTCTTGTCCTCTGGTGTGGCCATGAACTTGTTACGCCTTCTTGGAATGGACGCCATGGTCTCTGGAGCACTCCATGCCTTTTGACTCACTACAAACAAAAGTGGGTTGAAAAGCGGAGACACTCAGGAGGTGGAGGGTCAAGAACCAAACGTGTTCAGGTACATGGACTCAGAAGGGGCAAGGTACTTCCAGTTTCCCCTCTAAGGATCTCCAAGGTATCTGAGAATGATACATCTTCAGACTGGAACCGTAGGGACCTTTCCAAGTTATTCAAGTCCGTGTCAGAAGTGACAGACTCAGAGGAGTCCACATGCTTCCTCTTACATTTTTTCTTCCTGGGAACCTCCCCTGAGGCATGCTCAGAAGTCTCGGAAGAAGAGGGGTTGACCTCTGGGGCATTGGTTCCCTACGCTTGGGATGGAGAGAAGGATCCGAGGCAAACAACAGTATAGATGGGGACGGAGCTAATGGAGCCAAGGGTGGGGCTGTCTTGGTGGACAGCACACTCCTCTTCACCTCGAAGGCACCGCAGTCTAGAACGGAGGGAGGCTCTGGCTCTGAGGAGCCTGAAGACCTACTCTGCACCGAAGGTGACGACTCTAAGGCAGATATGGGAGCTGAACTCACCTGCGCTGAGGCTACAAGGGGGACAGCGGGGTCAGACAAGGGTCCGATGCCACTTCCCCCCTCAGAGCCGATGAGAGAGTTTCGGCGCCCAAACCCCCTCGACAGAGAGGACTATCAAGAAGGTCGGAGCAGATGTCAGAATCGACAAGGCAAGGGTTGTCAGATCCGACGGTTCCACCACTACTATTTCCATGGACTCCGGCTCCAAACTGGATGCAGTTGGAGGAGGAATAGAGATAGGGACTGGTTATGACAACGGTGCCACTTCGTTCTGGGCTGGGCCTGATAACACTTGAGCAAATACCTGTGTCTTGAGGAGTCTCTTTACCACTCTCTCCACATCATCATCCGATAAACTCCTGGATGATCAAGAGGAGTGGGCTGAGGACCAGTGACTACCTACCACTGAGTGCAAAAGTAGAGACTGAGGCACAGATCTCACTGGGTCCAGCGAAGGAGATCTTAATCTCTTTTGAGTCCGGGACAGCTCCAAAGCCACAGATTTAGACTTTGTCAGCACCAAAGATGGAGCCGACAAAGATGCCAGTTTGTCATCATATTTTTTTGAGAGCTGAGTATCCGATTCTACTTCAACCTGAGGTTTCAATAACCCTCTCAAAATAAAGTTTGTTGCGCCTCTACTGCAAAACCCATGTGGTAAAGGCATGACAAACAGAGCATGAATCCTGCAGGTGGACCACACCTAAACAATACCCACAACTCATGTGCTCGTCCATAAGGGATATTTTTTGACAACACGAGTCGCATTTCTTGAATCCTGACTGCTTAGGAATGTATTTGGACATTATAAACAACACAAAACAAAAAAAAACTAACAAGTGGAAAAAGTTTTTTTTTTTTAGAAGAAGAAGAACAAGAGGGGCAGAAGAGGAGGGGGTAGCCTCTAAGTTAAACAGCTACTGCTCCCAAAGGGAGAAGGCCTCTAACTAAAACAGCTTCTCCCTAGGTAGCAAGGAGGGATAATAGGACAAGAGAACAACCCTCAATAAAAAAATGGGCCACCAACAACACCACACAGGAAAAGGCCTGAGAGAAAATGATGGCCTAACAACAGCAAAAACAACCGCAATGAGGATAGGTGTGATAAAAAAGAGAAAGCACTAAATTCTAAAGGGAATTAGCCATAAACAATAACAAATATTGATAGAAAAATTCACTACTTAGCCTGAGCCAGCAGACGCCAATCTCAACTCTGCAAGCGGCAAAAGTGATCTGGGTAGCTATCGCTAAGCACGCTGGGATAAGGGGTTAGCCTCGAGCCAGTAAGGGCTCTTTGGGCTTTAGAAGTGAGAAAGTCGGAGCCAAGATCAGCTCCGAACCCAACCAGGGAGATGGACAACATAACATGGTAATTTATGCCAGCAGGTGACCATTATGTATAAAGGTTTAAAAAATTTAAGTCAATCCTAAATACCACTACAGCAAGCAGAAAAAACAACAAGCCTACACTATACTAAAACTAAGAACCAGAAAAAAGGTCAGAAAGCTACATATGAGGAAAGGTGGGAGGCCTAAAGCATACACTATAAACAAACCCTAACAAGCTACCTAACTATCTACCTGCAAAAACATGTTACACCAAGTCATAAACACCCTCACCTCAGGCTTCATGCCCACTGAGTGGTGCACAGCTACAGTTATCCCACTCCCCAAGGGGGGATCCACCTTGGATCCTGGGAACTACCACCCCATCAGTCTGACAAGCCTGATCTGCAAGGCCATGGAACATATTATCATGGAACTTATAAACAAAGACATTGGCAACCTTAAAACACTGGACCCCACACAGTCTGGGTTCGTGAAGGGCCGATCTTGTCTCCTGAACCTGATTGACTTCTTCGAATCAGTCTCCAGAGCCGTGGATCAGGGTAAGGCAATCCACACAGCCTATCTGGACCTTGCCAAGGCCTTTGACACCACCCCCTCTCTCTGGAATCATAGATAAACTAACTAAGATGGGCATTAATCCCTACGTCACTCGATGGGTTGCCAACTGGCTTACTGACAGAACCCACACTGTAAAGGTAGCTGACTCCAAATCCAGCTCCAGACAAGCAACAAGTGGAGTACCACAGGGTTCAGTCCTGGGACATCTCTTGTTTGGCATCTACTTCTCTGAAGTACAGGCCAACACTAAGGGACTCTGGCTAACAAAGTTCACAGATGACTGGAAACTGGGACCCATAATTGAATCCCCAAATGATGTCGATACTCTACAAAAGGGCCTTACAGAAACAGATGCTTGGTACTAGAACCATGGGCTCAAGCTCAATGCCAAGAAATGCATAGTTATCCCCTTTGGGAAAAAACATGTACCCATGAATTACCACATAGGTAGCGGTACACTAAACACCAAAAGTGTGGTAAGAGACGTAGGGACACAGGTGGACAGTGGTCTCACCTTCAATAACCACATCGCCACAACAGTCAGGAAATCCTTCTATGTGGCACACCTCATCACTAAGGGCTTTTCATCCAGAAAAAAGGAGGTAATTGTCTCACTGTACTCATCCCTCATTAGGCCCATTATAGAATACAATGCCCAATTTGGTATGTACCTCTCAAGACATCTGCAACAACTGGAAAGGCCGCAGAAATACCTCACTAAAAGAATCACAGGCCTAAAGCAGATGCCCTATGCTAACCGCCTTAAAAAACTCCAGCTATACTCTGTTGCATATCGTCTACTCCGAGGTGATCTCTGCTTAACATACAAGGCCATGTCAAACCCAGAGTTGTTGGACATGCTACACTTAAAAAAATCCCAATCCCTCAGAGCCACACACTCCAGGGATCTAAACCTTGTCATCACAATAAACAAAACATGCTGGAGGATAGGTTCCTGACACAGAGACTCCCCAGACTCTGGAATAAGCTGCCAATACATGTGAAGCAGAGCACCTCTTTGGCCCTCTTCAAAAGGAACCTTGATGACTGGACGGGAGAAATGAAATTCACCCCAGGGATCACGTCAGTCACCTTGCTAGACAGGGGTCCAGGGAAGTAAATAGTGTGGGAAGAAATAGCCAGGGAATTGTTATGGCTAGGCTTGTATAGGCCCTAAGGGCGATAGCCTAGTACCAACCTATGAACCTATGAACTATGGTAGGGGTAAGCACAAAGATCAAGAAAACTGTACACCAAAGCTATTAAAAAAAAAAAAAAAAAAAAAAAAAAAAAAAAAGGATATGCCGAAGCGGAGCCGGATCGAGGTGCTGACAGGAATGGTGGCAAACTAGATCTGAGGGGTCAGTTGAGGAGAGGGGGATTGTAGGCAAGGGAGACAGAGCCTGGAGAGATTGAAGTCTAAAGGATTTGTCCAGTGTTGGATTTAATAGCCCACAGGCTGAAGCCAGATGGAGAAAACAACATCAGATCAAATGTTTGTTAGCTTGAGAAACTTTGTAAAGCCTATCTGCCTCTTTTGGGAAACAAAGTTGAGAATAAGGATTATTACAGGCAGCATTAAATGCATCATCCAAGGCTGGCCAAATATGAGGTATGGTAGTGGAATGAAGCATATCCACTTGTAACATATTTAGAAGTTATGTACCTACCATAACGTTCCATGTTAGTTGTCTTCTCTCGCCTTCTTTCTTGCTGGATGGGTTCGGAGCCGATCCTCGGCTCCGACCCGGCACTTGCTTTAGCTCGAGAACTCCTTTTACCAGCTCGAGGCAACCCTATATCCCATGATGCAAGGCGGAACTACCTCAGATCTCGTTTGGCAGCTAACTTACCCTGCTAAAGGTTATCCTAACCAAAATAGGAACAAAGTTTCCTAAAAGAAGTCCTCATAACAAAGATCCAGAGGAAACAAACTGATAGGAACTCTTCAAGATCTGTCCAGGCCAGGGGGAAGGAGGGAGGGGCAAGAAAGAAGGCGAGAAGACAACTAACATGGAACGTTATGGTAGGTACATAACTTCTAAATGTTAAGTTGTCAATCTCGCCTTCATTCTTGCTGGATGGGACCGCGTCCCTAGCACCTGTAACCCGGGTGGCTCAATGGAACAGACTCTTGAGAACTGTGGAACCAAAACTGGCCCTATCTCTGGAGGCCAAATCCAACTTGTAATGAGAAACAAAGGTATGAGGCGTGGCCCAAGTAGCTGCTGCACAAATGGTATCAATGGGAAGTCTATCCTGAAAAGCTGCAGAAGTGGATAGACTCCTGGTCGAGTGTACTTTTGGCTTAGAAGGTAGTTGTTTGCCTCTGAGAGAGTACACATAGGAAATGGTGGAAGTCAACCATCTGGATAAGGTCACTTTAGAAACTGGAAGACCTAACCTGTTTTCTGCATAAGAGACAAACAATTGGTCCGATTTCCTGATTTGTTTAGTCCTATGCAAGTAGTACCTGAGCTGACGATGGACATCCAAAAAATGCAATTTCTGTTCAGCTCTGTCAGAATAGTTAGGGAAAAAGACTGGTAATTCTATAGATTGGTTAATATTGGTTTGAGATACAACCTTGGGGAGAAAGGAAGGGTTAGTTCTTAACGATACCCTGTCCTTATGAAAAACCAAATAAGGTGAACGAATACAGAGAGCTTGAATCTCGGAAACCCTTCTAGCAGAAGTGACAGCCAGTAAAAATATAGTTTTCCATGTCAATAACTTCAAAGAACATGAAGCAGACGGTTCGAAAGGAGGTAGTATCAAGGATGCTAACATTAAGTTTAGATCCCATTGCGGAGGAGGATGCTTTATAGGTGGTTTTAGGAGAAAAACTCCTCTCAAAAAGGCCTTGCATAATCTATGAGACATGATGTTATTGTCATGCAAGCCAACATGATACTTGGAAATGGCAGCCAGTTGTACTTTGACTGTAGATGACAAGGATCCCGAATGAAAAACCTCCGCTAGGAAATCTAAAACAGAATGTATGGGAGCAGTAAAAGGATCAATATTTCTGGAGTTTGCCCAAATCGAAAACTATCGCCACTTGCTAGCATATATAGTCCTAGTGGACGACTTCAAAGAAGACACTAAAATGTCTCTGACTGAGTCAGAAATCATTGGTAGCCTGGCTAGGGAAGGAAGTGGAGCAACCAAGCAGTGAGGTTGAGAGAATGAATGGCCCAGTGCTGCTGACCCGACTGGTGGATCAAAAGATCCGGAACTGGGTCCAGATGCCAGGGCTGCACCAGAAGGTGACGATGCAGAGACGGAAACCAAATCTGTCGAGGCCAAAAGGGAGCAATGAGGATCAAATTGGCTCTCAAAACGGTGGCTTTCTGAATGACTTGTGGAATCAATGGAAAAGGAGGAAAAGCATAAAGAAGTCCCCGCGGCCAATCCTGGGTTAGAGAGTCTCTCAGGGGTTGGCCTGGAAGGGGAAATAGAGTGAAATAGTCTGGGCACTTGTTGTTTTGAGGGGTAGTGAAAAGATCGCAACAAGGTGTGCCCCACTTCAGAAAAATCTGATCCACTACAGATTGATTGAGAGAACACTCGTGAGGCATCAGAATAGATCTGCTTAGCCTGTCCGCCAATAGGTTGGACCTGCCGGGGATGTGCGTTGCTATCAGAAACCGCTGAGAAGAGATCGCCCATTGCCAAAGTCTGAGAGCTTCTCGACATAAGGGATAGGACCTGGTTCCGCCCTGTTTGTTGATGTACCAGACCACGGACATGTTGTCCGTCTGTACTGCAATAATCCCCGTGGGAAGAAAGTCGTCGAGGGCTTGCAACATTAAAAGCACTGCTCTCATCTCTAGGACATTTATGTGCAGATGGTATTCTATGGGTTGCCACGTCCCGTGGACCATCCTGCCCTGATAATGCCCCCCCCACCCGATCAGGGAGGCATCCGTGGTGACTGTGGCAACTGGAGGAGGGGGAACAAAGGGTCGGCACTGATGAAGAAGAGGGGAGGATATCCACCAGCCCAGATGAGCCCTGCAAGACTGTGTCACTAAGATCTCGTGTCTCATCGGAAGATCGTGATATGACCACTGTGTGAAAAGCATCCACTGTAGGAGACACATGTGAAAGCGAGCCAGTGGTAGAAGAACAATGGCTGCAGCCATTAGACCTAGAACTTTCAGGACAAACCTGGCTTTTATCTTTTTGCTTTGTAACAGAAGCGAACAAATTTTTGGATGTCCAGAATTCTTTGATCTGTTAGTCTGGCTAACATTTTGACGGTATTTAACTCTGCCTATAAAGGTGATAGATTGGCAAGGCAGCAGAGAAGATTTTATGAAATTTACTGAAATTCCCAGATTCTTGCAAAGCTGTAGGGTGTAGTCTCTGGACTGAAGAAGCTGACACTTGGTGGTGGCGGAGAGGAGCCAGTCGTCCAAATAAGGAAACACCTGGAATCCTCGACGTCTCAGGTGAGCTGTGACCACTGCCATGCATTTGGTAAACACTCTGGGGGCTGAAGTGAGGCCAAAGGGCAGGGCTCTGAATTGGTAATGACTGGTCCCTAGCAAAGCGGAGAAACCTCCTGAGCGCCTGTGAATCTTTATGTGATAGCACGCATCCTGAAGGTCTATAGAGCACATCCAGTTGTCCTTGCCCAGAAAGGGCAGAATGGACTGAAGCGTGACCATCCAGAATCTTGCCTTTTGACAAATCTGTTCAGATTGCTGAGGTCTAATATTGGTCTCCACTCTCCCATCCTTTTGGGGACCAAAAAGAATCTTGAGTAGACGCCGGATCCTACTTGGTCTGCCGGCACTGTCTGGACGGCTCTTTTTTCTAGGAGTTTTGAAACCTCCTGTTTTGCCAAATCCCTTTGACCGGGTGAGATGTCTGGAAGGGATTGTAGAGGTACGGGAAACCTTACGAAGGGGATCATGTAACCCTCAGATATAATCGACTGTACCCACTTCTCTTGGGATAGGGATTGCCAGGCTACTGGGTACAGTGAAATCCTTCCCCCGACTGCCTCCAAGGGTGGACAGTCGGGCAACACCTCAGGGATGCTGAAAGGGCTTCTCAGGAAGAGACTCCCTGTTGCCCTGGTTCTGAGGACCCCCCCTGCCTCTAGGGCGCATCTATTATTGTTACCCCCTCTGCCTCTAGGGGTAAACTGACCACGTGTGTCCGGTGTAGCTCCTTGGGCTTTACGGAACCACATCTTCCCCCCTTTCTGACCCTTGGGATATGGTCTAGAAGGAGTGGAAAACTGGACTCCAACGGCAGAAAGAGTCTTACCATCCTGCTCACACCTGGTCAAGGTATCCTTCACTTGAGGCCAGAACAAAGCCGAACCGTCAAAGGGGGTATTAGTGAAGGACGCCTTAAAGGGGTCCGCAAAATTACACAGCCGCATCCAGGCTTGGCGTCTAAGAGCAACTCCTGTGCCTGCGGGCCTGCTCGCTCCATCGGCTGCATAAGATATGAGCCGCATAGAGGAGTTAGATATGGAATTCAGGATAGCAAGCTGTGAGGCAATCTTTTCCTGAGCCCCAGCAGCAGAAGGATCCTGGACTACTTCACCCAGTTCTTTGAGAATATCTCGTTGAAGCCTGGTGAAGTGACAAAGGTAATTCAGCGAACGCATAGCAAAGGTCGCTGAAGAAAACATCCGCTTTCCATACCTGTCCATGGTCCTAGAATCCTTATTAGGAGGATGGACAGGTACTGAAGGATCCGCCAGTTCCTTCTTAGTGGCCGCCGCCACCATAGCATCCACAGAGACACCTTTGGAAAGGAACTGTTTATCCAACGGGCTGTAATGAACTTGGATGGTCTCCTGGGGACAGGTTCCACAGAATCTGAGCCACGCCTTCGAGCCACTACCTGAAAGAGGGGGTCGAAGGCCGGAGACACCCAGGAGGTGGAGGGTCAGGATCCAAAAGCCTCCAGGTATACCGACTCATCCTAGGAGGGGTCAATGGAGGGCCAATTTCCCCTCTGTTTGAGGAGCTCAAGGATGTCTGAAAAGGAGACATCCTCAGAGGGGGACCGTGGGGAACCCTCCGACTCATCTAAGTCGGTATCAGATGTAGTAGACTCAGGGGAGTCTGTGTGTTTCCTCTTACGTCCTCTTCCGAGGGTTCCCTGCAGGGTCAGGAGAAACCTCGGAAGAGGAGGAAATTCCCAGTGGGGAAACCTGGGGCGATGGATCCCTGGGCCTGAGAGCAAGAGGCTGGCAAGAGGCATCTGCAGGCACTGATGAGGGAGGAGCTAGAGGGATAGACTGTTGACCAGGCTCAGAGGCCAGGACACTCCTCATCACCTCAAAGGCTCCTCTCCCCGGGAGACCGGAACACACCTGCTCCGAAGAAACAGGAATGGTCGGCTCCAAGGAGAGAGAAGGCTCTGAGGCCGATGTCGGCGCCGAGCTTACCAAAGCCGAAGCCCCGAGAGGGAGAGCGGGGTCGGACAAGGGTCCGATGCCACTAGCCCCCTCGGAGCCGACAGTGGAAACCCGACGACCGGATCCCTCCAAGGAAGGTCTCAAGGAGGAGATCGGAGCCGAGGACGACAGAGCCGAAGGATGTATCAGCTCCGGCATCGAAACAGTCGCTGTCCCAAGAAGCTCCGGCTCCGAACTCTGGTGTGGAGTCGGAGGAGGAAGTTCAAGAATTGGGGCTATAGCCGAAGTCTGTTGAGATGGGCTATGGAGCATTTGGGCCAGTGCCTGAGACTTCAACAGCCTGCTTACCACCCTCTCCAAGTCGTGGTCAGACAGCCTGGAAGATCTCGAAGATCGGCTCCGATGGCTCCGCTCCGACAAAAGAGGAGATCCCGGAGCCGAATGGATACTCATAATAGAGGGGGACCGAGATCTCTTACGGGTCGAAGCCATCGGAGCCGAAGTCCCTAGAACTCCAGATGGAGCCGAGGATTTGTCGGCTCCGATGCTGGATAAAGTGTCAGCTCCAGCCGGAGCCGACAAGGCCACAGTAGTCAGGGTATCAGAGCCGGCCGGCACCGAACCCACTACTCGAGTAGAAGAAGTATCGACTCCAGCCGGAGCCGATATCGGCTCCGACGGAGCCGGAGCCACCGGAGGAGGCTTGGACACTGTAGCCTGAACCTTCGGTGGCTTAAGAGGTTTTCCTGACCCTGATTTAGGAGGAGAACCTTCAGGTTTAAGTAAACCTCGGAGGATCAGTTTGTTCCTCCTTTCCTGCAGGACTCTCTGGCTAAAAGCATGACACAACGCACAGGAGTCCTGCAGGTGCAAAGGCCCCAGGCAATAAACACAAGAAGTGTGACCGTCTGTCAGAGACATTTTCTGACAGCACTGGTCACACTTCTTGAAGCCTGAGACCTTGCCTTCTTTAGATATCCTAGAAGGATAGAACACAAACAGTCCCAACAAACACACAAATTAATCCCTTACACAAGCACACAGGAAGGGATAACAGAAAGGGACTAGGCCTGACTAAACTACTTTAGACAAAACTTATAAAAAGTTTATAAAAAGGTTGAAAAATAGGGAATAGGGTGGGCTGTAACTAATTACAGACTACACTAACACTAACAGGGAAAATAAACCCCTAACTACACTTTTTCTTACTTGACTAAGAAAAAACTTACCTCAGCTGGCAAAGGAGACCTCTTTCGCTAAGCGGCAAACAAGATCTGAGGTAGTTCCGCCTTGCATCATGGGATATAGGGTTGCCTCGAGCTGGTAAAAGGAGTTCTCGAGCTAAAGCAAGTGCCGAGTCGGAGCCGAGGATCGGCTCCGAACCCATCCAGCAAGAATGAAAGCGAGATTGACAACTTAACATCATATTATCTCTTCAGTTCAGAGGTGACATCCACTTGTTCCCATAAAAACATTTAATTCATTCTGGCTATTATCTGAGCAAAGGAAAATTCCTCCAAGTTAGGTTGTGAGGACCAAGTTTCTTCTGAAATAGAGATTTGGACTTAGAAATCTGCAAGAGATGAAGCCCCATTCCCATCTATGTCAGAATCCTCTGACACGTTTTCCTTAGGAATATCTCTATAACATTTTCAGGTAAGGATTTCTGAGCAGCAGGATTATCAGCCTGTTACAGTCTGGCTTAATCATCTTTTCTAACATACATTATGTCTTCTGAAAAGCAATGTTTAACATTTTGTTCTTTACTTTAAGGTTTGAATAAAGACCAACTTGGAGAAGGCACTTCTGGCCCATCTAGAGGTCCCCTTCCCCAATTACACTAAACAGCAAATGCCAGAGTATATCACTGACTCAGAAGAGATGGTTCATTCCTGGTCTAGATAATGGAACACCCAAAGAGGATGTGGCTGACCCACAATCATGATGGCTGAAAGGATTACCACCAGTGGAAGCCAGAGTGGTAAGTGAGTGGTCTGAGGAATGACTAATGGCCTCTGCAGAGTCACACATCATCACTTCAGGTATTCAGGCACTGAACGAGTCTACTGAGTTAGCAAGATTTCTTTGGTAAGTTGTTTTTTTTTTCATTCTAGGTACAGTGGGAGATGGAACTGCTGGAGCAGGATAAGAATCTATGCTGTGACTGAGGAAGATATTTCAAAGGCAATATACTTTACTGAAACAAGTTGGTCAGAAGGTAAGTTATCAAAAAGTGTTCACAAGCAGCACACTTGCACTCACATACATAGCTCTTAAACACAATAATGGATAAACAGCACACTAAATTCCTGTCAGGACCCCCCCCCCCCCCCCCCATTGATTTAAAAGGTCATTGTTTCAGAAAAAAAATGTCAGGAATGTTATCACTCAGTGTACACAAACATTAACACACTCCATAATAGTCTCCAACAATATAAAACACTTCCTGAAACTGAACTTTTCATAAAATAACATATGTTACATAAACAGCACTTTTTCTCAAATAAATAGTCTGCAAAATAGGTTAGAGATAAAAATATTAGTCCCTGACTGGAAACTTCCAATATTGGAACAATATTGTGTTTCTTAAAGGTGAAATATCATGAAAAAACCCTATTTAAAAATAGCATTTTTTTAAAGGGTAATATTCTGTGTGGAAGGATTCCTCCCTGGGTGCTTAGCTTTCAGAAACAGAGCTGAATGAAGGCTGCTACTCTTGTAAAAGCCTCTAAACTGCTTCTTCACAAAAGGACAAGAAAGTACTGAACAGATCTTTACTTTGACTGTTGATTTCCTTCAACAGGCCTGTTCAGTCAAAAGTCAGAGGAGGAAGCCAGAGCTTTTGAAAGCTGGGCAGTTGTTGTGTCCTGGGTAGGACACAACTCATATAACCTAAATGCTTCTGCATCATTGGAAATGATGAACATCTAAGGTGAACCTATGGTCTTCACCTGCCATAAGTCAACCAAATTTTGCTTTTAAATATTTTTTTTCATTACTATTTATTGTTTGCTCAAATGTCTGCTGACCGTCTAGCCTCAGTACAAATGGGCATGCCCACTCATTCTCCCATTCAGTGGGAAAGCTTGCTTACTGCTGGAGCTAGAGCTGTCCAGAGGGAGACTTCATTCAGGTAGTCATGACACTGCTTTGCTGGCATCCCAGCTATGGATGTGTTATGTCAATTAATGTGTAGGCCCATGTGCTTGATAGGAATGCTACCACCAAACATTAGCTAAGTAAACCAAGATCCTGACCTGAAGATACACATTTACACTGCTATTCCTCCATGGAGACTGTGAATCCTGCTCCACAGCATCATCCTCCCAAGAGGGGCATTTCCATCCTCCCCACAAACTCCATTAAATGTTCAAGCTGCTAAATGAACTTGGGGCACATGAACTTTATACTAGCAGAGCTTGGTTTAAACACACACACACACACACACACAAAATAAGTAAACCAAATGTTTGCCCCAGAGATGCAGTAAATATCTCAAATTAAATAATCACATATGCCCTGTTTTGTCTATACTGTAATTTCTTATATGCATTTTGATGAAAACACAATGTATAATTTTCCAATAATTCTGCAGTAATGGGAGTCAAATATAAAACATTTGTTGCCATTCTTTACAGAAAATTAGCCAGTAGAACATACAGCCCAAATTCTGCATATCATTTTAAAAAGGGGAGTGCGGGGTATTGAAGTCAATAATAAAATCATATTAATGGCATGATAACCCACAACTGAAGGATTTTGTTGTTGTACATTTTGATGCATCACCATTCAGTATTTTTCTAGTAACAATGCTGCTTTTTAAGCCAAAGGATAATCTGTTCAGTCATGCAAAGTACTGACAGGTATACAAGACATTACCTGCAGTCCTTGTCAGAAATTCCATGTATAAAGTATGAAGTGTCTGAAAATAAACAAAGGTATGGGAACCTGATAACTGACATCTGGCCTCAACATTCTAGGTTTTGCACATATTTTTGTTATGCATGCAAAGCTCATCCTAGCTGGCGGACATTTTAGCTGACAGCCATAGACAGGGTTAATAGCTTACAGGCATTTCAGGTGGCAGTCATAGATAGGGTTAACAGCTTACAGGCAGTGAACAAAAGCATTTTTCTGATTAACTTAATGAATGTTAATTAAGACTGAAGATGGTGACTTTTCTAGAGTTAGAGCTAAATCCTTGTTAATTAAATCTAGAGAGAGAGAGAGAGATGGATCCCTGTCTTGATGGATCCTGATAATAGAAACAGGATGTAAAAAAAATGCTTTGCAAATGAAAGGAATTCTGTCTAGCTTCCATTTAATAATTTTCTTTACCAACACACACAAACACAGACATACACTCACAAAAAATGTACTGGATACAGAATCTTTGATACTGTTAAAGGTGAAGGCTGCAGAAAGTATGTATTTCAGGTTAATGTTTGTTAAATGCAGCAATTTTTAAAGGTTCCTTTCTCAAGACTACACTTTTAAAATGTGTCTGGTGTTTTTTTTTTTTTAATTAGTGTTAACATCTCTGTATCCCACTGCCTCCCTCCCATCAAGTATTTGTAATTTCATAAACACAAAGAAGAAAAAATTCCAGCTACCCTAGCTCCAACTATGGTTTTCAGCCAGAAAATGATAAATTATTAAATTTAATTTAAAATGCGCATTTCATTTTCCCCATATTTCCTTTATACTCCTTGTGCATGGCATGAAAAGATATTTGTTATCCACATACCTGTCATTCAAAGTATCCATAGACTCTTAATGTATATGTGTTGGACCAGGTCCGTTAACAGGATGCTCCACCTTACATGTTCAGAAGGCCGTCAGACAAGTTCAGGGAACACAGAGGCTGAGACCTGGTCCTCTTTCCTACACACCTTGAGATTACATGTGGCATGTTCATCAAACTCTCCGTCTCTGGCAGATACAGTATATATCTTCCTTACTTTAGTTCCTCCTGCATTTTATCTCCTGTAGATACAGTATATATCTTCCTTACTTTAGTTCCTCCTGCATTTTATCTCCTGTAATCTAGACCCTTGTGCATATATAGTACAATGTTCTGTGTACATCCTGGCATGTACTATATATGCTTGGTAACCCAGACAAATACAGCAAATTCATGTAGCACTCATTCACATGTATCAATGCACTTTTCTTACCCTTCAGCCCTTCCTCTGATGGTAGTCATCTAGTTAGTACAATATATCACACATTCTGGAAGAGATAATGAATCCATAATATAATTATTCTGCCCTGGTGGGTGTGATAACCTGGGTCTTACATAAGCATCAAAGTGTTTTACTATGCACCTGTTAGGCTGACAAAAATGAAGGCATTTTATTTGTTTGTCATGTGTTTCAGATGAGTTGTGTCTTTCGGCTTTTTCCGGGTTAGGGGTTGCCACAGCGGATCTCCGGTCTGCTAATGATTGGTAGTTGGTTTTTACGTGCCGTGTTACCAGCCCTGACGCACAACCTTCAACGAAGGTATGCCCATTCATGCATGTCTCCACGCAGAAGACACTCTAGCTGAGAATTGAACCGGACAGCATCTTACTGTGAGGCAACAACGGATGAGTAATGATCTTATAAACAATAAAACAGACTCACTCACTATAAACGCAGCAAGAAGCATTACAGAGGTAGGTATTTACCCTAAACAGTTTATAGGTTCATATGTTCATAGGTAGGTACTAGGCTATTGGCCCTAGGGCCTATATAAGCCTAGCCAAAAATGTACCCTGGCTTTCACCACCCAAGAAAATTATTTTCCTGTACCCCTGTCGAGCAGAGCCACAGAAGTGATCCCTGGGGTGAATTTCCTACTTCCCATCCAATCATCAAGATTTTTCTTGAAGAGTGCTAATAAGGAGCTCTGTTTGACATAGATAGGTAGTCTGTTCCAGTGTATGGGAAGTCTCTGGGACAGGAATCTATCCCTCCAGCATGCTCTGTTTATTGTAGTGACAAGGTTTAGGTCCCTAGAGCGTGTATCTCACAGGGGTTGGGATTTCTTTAAGTGGAGCATGTCCAACAGCTCTGGGTTTGACATAGCTTTGTATGTTAGGCAGAGTCGCCTCTGAGTAGGCGATATGCAACGGAGTAAAGCTGGAGTTTTTTGAGACGGTCTGCATAGGGCATCTGTTTGAGGCCAGTAATTCTTTTTGTGAGGTATTTCTGTGGCCTTTCCAGTTGTTGTAGATGTCTTCTGAGGTACATACCAAAAGGGGCACTGTACTCTATAATAGGTCTAATGAGTGATGAGTAGAGGGGAACAATGACCTCTTTTTTTCTGGATGAGAAACCTTTTGTGATGAGGTGAGCCACATAGAAGGATTTCCTGACCACTGTGGCAATGTGATTATCAAAGGAGAGACTACTGTCCACCTGTGTCCCAAGGTCTCTTATCACATTTTTGGTGTTAAGTAGACTACCAGATATGTGGTAGTTCATGGGTACAGCGTTTTTACCAAAGGGGATGACAATACACTTTTTGACATTGAGCTTCAGGCCATGGCTTTGACACCAGGCATCTGTCTCAGTGAGGCTCTTTTGTAGTATGTCCACATCATTAGGAGTTTCGATTATGGCTCCTAGTTTGCAGTCATCTGCAAACTTTGTTAGCCAAAGACCTTCTGTGTTAGCCTGTACTTCAGAGAAGTAGATACCAAACAGGAGAGGACCCAGGACTGAACCCTGTGGTACTCCACTTGTCACTGGTCTGAAGTCGGATTTGGAGTCTGCTACTTTCACAGTGTGGGTTCTGTCCATGAGCCAGTTGGCAACCCATCTTGTGACATAGGGATTTATACCTAGTTTAATGAGCTTATCTATAATTTCAGAGTGGGGGATGGTGTCAAAAGCCTTGGCGAGATCTAGATAAGCTGTGCAAACCACCTTACCCTCATCTATGGCTTTGGTGACTGCTTCAAAGAAGTCAATCAGGTTTAGGAGACATGATCTGCCTTTTACAAATCTGAACTGGGTAGGGTCCAGAGTTTGGAGATTACCAATGTCTTTGTTTATGAGTTCCATGATGATACGTTCCATGGCCTTGCAGACCAGGCCCGTCAGGCTAATGGGGCGGTAGTTCCCGGAGTGCGTCATGGCTCCCCCTTTGTGGAGTGGGATAACTGTCACAGTGCGCCATTCAGTGGGCACAAAGCCTGAGGTGAGGCTATGATTTAACATGGTACTTAGGTAGGGTGCCAGTTCATTCTGTAGTTCGTGTAGAACACAGCCTGGGATATTGTCAGGTCCCATGGATGCTGTGTTCTTGGCTTTGGAGAGTGTGTTTTTTACCTGTGCAGCCATGATTACAGGAACTTTGCATTCTTCCGGTATAGAGATGGGCCCTCTGGGGGGTGAGAGGGGGGTAAAGTTGGCACTGAACCTGTCTGCCAGGATGTTGGCAATGTCAGTTGGTTCTGTATATTTAGTGCCATTGTGCTGTAACTCAGAGCAGATCTGAGTGTTGCCATTGAGATTCTTGACATAGCTATAGAATGCTTTGTGGTTATCTTTAGAGTCAGTGGCAATTTTGTTTTTGTAACTAGCTTTGGAGGATTTTATGAGGAATCTCAGCTTCTTACTGAGGTTGACCAGGGAGTTCCTCCAGTCATGGGATTTTACTCTTTTTTTGAAACAGTTTCTTTCTTCTGTTGTAGAGTTTGTTTATGGCAGAGGACCACCAGATTGGCTTCCTTTTTTTGGAGGATAGCATCTTGGTTCTATTAGGGATAGCATGATCCATGCACTCGTGTAAGTGCTTATAAAGTGCATTTGTGCAGGATTCAGCAGTCGTACCTCTATTTTTTCCATCTGCATTAGTGTCATGAAGTTTGCCACTTCTGTCTTAAGAAGTGTGAAGTTGGCTTGGAGAAGTTTTTTACGGTGGTTTCCCTAATTGGGGGTGGGGGCGGGATGTGGATGTCTAGGGCGATTAGCTTGTGGTCAGATTTGACCAATGAGGAATTGACCTCTGATGTGGAACCATGTTGGTAATGACCAGGTCTAGGATATTGCTGCCCCTGGTGGGGGTGTGAATAAGTTGACCCAAGGCGTTGGAATTTATGAATTCCAGAAAACGTTGAGCAAAAGAGTTGGTACATTCACAAGTACAAGAGTTGGTTCTTGTTAAATAACATCATAATAATTCAATAAAGATGTTTTGAAAAAAAGAATACAGTAATTTTAAATGTATTGCACTTTTCTCTAGAACAACTTCTAAAATGAATGCATTAGTTGTCTGTTTTCCAGGTTAGCAGAAAAGTGGCTTAGTTTCTGGTGTCATTCCAAGGGGATCCAGTATCTGTCTGCCTGGGATGACATGGTTGACAGGCCTCAATGCTTTGCCAGAGTTGTCCTTCACTTGTCACCCCTGGGATTCTGGCCAAGGCTCTTGCCTCCCCCATTGTGTTTTTTAGGCAATGTCCCAAAGACAAATCTTTCAACATAAAAGATCTGTCAAAAAGCCAATTGAAGGTCATGCTGCTTATTGTTAGGAGCGTTAACCTTAAAATGCACTCACTGGAGGCTATCCTCAAACTGGAAGATGCCGACATCTGTGCAGTCACGGAAATTTGGTTCAAGGCCGCAGAGAGCACCCCTGCCTTACCAGGCTATATCTCATTCCACACATTCTGACCCCAAAATGAAGTCAGGAAGACCAAGGGTGGTAGAGTCTCTATCTTAATTAAAGACAAGCACACCTCCAGACCAGTTTGCCAGCAAGATGCACTAGAACTACTCCAGGTGCAACTGACAATTGGCAAGACAACCATCCGAGTTATAGACAGCTATAGACCCCCCTCCATGACTCAGGACACCCATTCCTCCTACCTGGACCTATCTGACTCCATCAAGGTACCCCCTAACACCCTAATCCTTGGTGACATCTACTACCCCACCATAGACTGGGTGAACTATTCCTGCACTAATGCACACACCCAGTGATTCCTTGACTTCATCAATTCTAATGCACTAGACCAGCTTGTCTCATCACCCACAAGGGGAGATAACATTCTGGACTTGGTTCTCACCAACATGGGCGACACCGCCCCCATAGTAAGTTCTTCCCCGGTGAGATCAGACCATCGGTCTGTCTCATTCGAAGTCTCTATCCCACCCAACCCCCCATGCTGTAACCAGGCTAAGAAAATTCACAAAAGCTGACTACAACTTCCTGAGGGAGGGTATCAGTAGCTTCACACTACCGTCTCCCTCAGAGGATGCAGACAACTATGTTGAACAGTATGTCAGTGCAGTATACAAGCACCTGTACAATTGCATGGACTCAGCCATACCCAACAGAACTAAAACCTGCTCCTCAAGGAAACACAAACCTATCTGGTGGACATCCTTTATCAACAGGCTTTAAAGCAAAAAAAGAAACTGCTGTCCAAAGGTAAAAAGGCACATATTCCCAGTTGGAAAAACTCCCTCCTTAGCCTCAACAAGCAAATTAGATCACTGGTGAGAACCTCCAAAGCCAATTATGAATAGAAACTAGCCTCCAGAACAAAGGGTAACTACAAAGCCTTCTTCAGTTACTTCAGGAACCTCCATGGCAAAGCCCAGGTTTGTTCTGAATTAGTTCTTAATGGTACCACTTACACATCCTGTTGAATTAGCCAACCTGCTAGCAGATAGGTTCAGTGCAAACTTCATCCCCTGTCCCTCCACTAAAGGCCTATTTGACATTCAACATCCCTGATACTTGTCCCACAACTCACATTTCCATAGATCAAGTGTTAAAGGCCCTATCCAAAGCAAAGAACAGCTTCCATGGGAACTGAATGTATCCCAGGCTATATTCTGCACCATCTCCAGCAAGAACTAGCTTTGCCATTGAGCACCTTATTCAACCACAGCTTAAGTACAGGCTTCATTGCAGCAGAGTCGAGAATTTATTTATTTTTATTTATTTATTTTATTTTACATTTGTTAACTGGGCTAGTCTAACTTGATATATGTCCATTTTCAGTAGAGGCCCGGGGAGAAAACCTCCAAGACATAGGCAGTGACATATCATATATTACATGCAAATAGTAAACAGAATATAAAGTTTAAAAAAAATTACTTTTTTTTTCCTTGTTTACAGATGTACTGACATTATAATTTATATCTAGTACAGTGGAGGATAGCATATTTAGAGTAAGAATACTCTTATAAAGTACTAAGAAGGAAATCTTGTTAAATACTAGTTAGAGGCAAGGTTACTTGTTAACCCAGGTAAACGTAACAGAACAACAGAGCAGAAAAGTCTAGGGAGAGTGAGATGGGGATTTAGATATCAGTCGGGGTTAGAGCAGGGACATAGCCAGCATGTAGTAAGGTATTCTTTACGGTATTTTTTGAAACGCAGAGTGGAAGAAAGAGATGCGAGTTCCCTTGGAAGCAGGTTCCAGGTTTTTCCCACTATGTTAGTGAATAGTGAGTCCCCTGCCTGGTTGTTTGATTTAATAGTGGAAACTAGAAGCTTATTAGCTGAGTGTAGTGTTGGCAGATTCTTATATGGGGTAATCAGATTAGTGAGGATTGGGGTATTCTTGGGTTGATAAAGGATCTTTTGGGTGATGGTGAATTGTTGATAAAGTAGGTGGTTCTGCAGTTCTAACCATCCTAGTTGTTTGAGGTTGAGACAGTGGTGGGTTCTGAAAGGGGTACCAGTGGCAAATCTGGCAATGTTGTTATAGTTGGCTGCAAGTTTGCTAAGGTTGCTTTTAGATAGATTGGTATAAATGGCAGAAGCATAGAACAGGGTAGAGATAAGGTGGGTCTGGGCAATAGTAGTTCTAGCTTCTGGTGTAAGGAAGGGTTTGATTCTATAAAGGGAGCCTAGTTTTCTGTTGACAGATTTTATAGTAGTATTAATATGATCATCATAGCTAAGGTTGTGGTTTATTGTAATTCCTAGAAGTCGGGTTGTAGTGTCTGGAGATATGCTAGTTCCATTGTTGGAGGTCACTGAGAAGTGAAATTGTGGAGTCTTTTGAGTAGGAGCAAAAAGCAATAATTTTGTTTTTTTGGGGTTAAGAAGGAGGCAATGTTGCATGAACCAGTTTTCAACAAGATTAAATACTGTTTGGGTGAGGGTCTGGAGAGAGGTTAGGGACTAAGCTGAACATATTAAAGTAGAATCATCTGCATATTGTATACAGGTGGCTTGTGGAAGTTTGGCATTTAAATCATTAATAAAAACTGAGAAGAGAAGAGGGCCTAAAACAGAGCCCTGAGGTACGCCAATGTTAACAGGGAGGTGCATAGATAGATTATTATCCCAGAGTACTGCTTGCTGTCTGTTTTCTAGATAGGATTTAAACCAAAGTAATGCCTGTGGGTCAAGGGATAGGGCTTGTAATATGTCCATAAGTAGGTGATGGTTAACCATGTTGAAAGCTTTTGAAAGGTCAATAAATAGAGCAGAAGAAAGAGAGTTTTTGTTACAATGTTTGTTTATACAGTCAGGAAAAAGATAGCAGGGCAGTGGTGGTACTATGAAATGGCCTGAAACCATGCTGACAGTTGGCAAGTAAGTTATTATGGAGAAGGTGGTCAAGTAGTTGTTGGTGGATGCATGTTTCCATTATTTTGGCTATTGGAGAGAGTAAGGCAATTGGGCGGAAGTTAGAAATCTTAGTACAAGTACCACCCTTATGTAGAGGAATAATAGGGGAGACTTTCCAAATGGAAGGGATTGTGCTTTCTGTAACTGTTCTATTTATAAGGATAGAAATGGGATAGGCAATGGCTTTATTTGCCATTGTCATCCCCTTCCACAAAGGTGGTGCCACTTCTAACTCTAGAAACTATCGCCCCTTAGCTTGATAAGTCTGATCACAACGTCCTGTTTGGTATGTACCTCTCTAAACATCTGCAGCAGCTGGAAAGGTCACAGAAATACCTCACAAAGAGAATCCATGGCCTCCAACACCTATCCTATGTGGACAGGCTCAAGTCACTATCACTCTACTTGGTATCATAAAGATTGCTCAGAGGTGATCTGTGTCTCGCCTACAATGCAATCTCAGACCCCGCCCTACTAGAGATGCTCCATATCCATAAGTCTAACTCCTCATGCATTATCCAATCGAAAGGCCTGAATCTAATAACATGACATTAAGAAAACCTGCTGGAAAGACAGGTTTGTCTCCTACAGGCTCCCCCGTCTCTGGAATATACTTCCCATACACATCAAACTGAGAATGTCACTGACCCTCTTCAAGCGCAACCTTGATGAGTGGATGGGAAACCACAAATTTGTCCCATAGGTTCCACCTGTGTCCCTTACTGACAGGGGTGACAGGTGCTGACTGAGGTTTCTTTTTTGGGGATAAACTCTAGTCTAGGCTTGTAAGGGCCCCAAGGCCATAAGTCTAGTAACCTCCTATGATCCTATGAAGAGGAGCAGAAGTTATAGACTCAAACTAGCACAATAAACTGGTGTCAGCCTTTGCTTTAAACATTTAAATGGGATTGTTTTAAATACTTTGCCTTAAATCTGTCATAAAAAGTTGATAACATCTAGTATTTGTCTACAGCAGCTTTCATCTCAGGAGATGGTATTTCAGAAATTAACCTGCATGTACAGTCATGCAGAGTACTAACAAAACATAATGAAACTGTATTGGCACTGGCATTTCACTTTAGTCTGTGGCATTGCAGGGTTTAAAACAGAAACCATTGTGCTATAAGTAATTGTTCTAACTAGAAGGTATTCTTCTGGAGTTCCAGTTTTCCTGAGGCTCTGTCTTGTCGGGTCTTTTAGCCTCTTCCACTGAATATTCCTGAGTTATGCTCTGTATTGCCTAACATTTTTAACTGTCAGCTTGCATTTCTTTTATTTTGTTTCAGATGCAGAATGTCATAAGTGATGGTTTAATAAAGATGTTTCTTGCTTAAAAAAAGGGCAGGAAATGAATAATTTATGTAATGTTGCTTAGGTTATATAATATATAGCAATATATGTGAAGAATAATATTTGTTAATGTTAATTTGTTAATACAGTTTGATTACTTTGTATAAATGTAAATTTGCCTGTGTCACAAGTGATAATTCAATAAAGGTGTTAAAAAAACATGGGTGCCATCAGGAATGTATTTAAAGCTGTTGTCTGCATGGCAGCCCTAGGGATTTTCTTTAGCCTTATGTATTAATATGGTTTCTAAGTACCTAATATTAATATATATATATATATATATATATATATATATATATATATATATATATATATATATATATATATATATATATATGCACATGCACACACACACACACACCAAATATTCTTTCTGTATTTTTTCAGATGATTCAGATATGCTGAGTAATCTCTGCGTACTTTTGAGGGACTGATCAATGGTAGAAATCATACTTCTTTGCTTAACAGTCTCATGTCACTAACAACTTCATGGTTCTCATAATCTGATGTCTGAAATGCAAATATACCCGGGGATATTACAGTGCATTTCACTTCCATGTTGCCATAATAAGAAATTCTTTGACATGAACTGTTATCAAATAACATCATTCTACTGTGCAACATTCATAACACTACTGAAAAAAAGTCTAGAAAACACATTTACTAGAAAAATGCCCCATAAGGAATGAACTATAACTATCTATCATAATGAAAACACAGTTTAAAATACATAAAAAGAAGTTATATACTTACCATAACATTCCATGTGAGTTGTTCATCTTGCCTTCATTCTTTACTGATGGGTTCGGAGCCAATTCCTCAGCTCTGAATTGGCACCTACTGCAAAGCTCAGGGATTTATAGTAGTTCGAGGCCAAGTCCCTATCCCATGATGCATCCTGAGTTACCTCAGATCTTGTTTGCTCCGTAAAACAATACCATATGTCATTCTATAACTCAATAAGAGAGAAAGTATAGAAGGGTTGAGTGACCAGGTAGGATCTAGCATCTCGACTTTCTGAAAGTCCAGGAGGGGGTAGGAGGGAGGGGCGTAAGAATGAAGGCAAGATGAACAACTCACGTGGAACGTTATGGTAAGTAAATAACTTTTTTATGTGAAGTTGTTCTATCTTGCTGTTCATTCTTTACTGATGCGTAGCATCTCTAGCACCATCAACCTCGGGTGGCTCATGGGAGTATATTTCTCAGGACCGTGGATCCAAAGGAGGCCCTGTCACTAGAGGCCCTGTCAACTTTGTAATTAGTGATAAATGTATGAGGTCTTGATCAAGTGGCTGCTGCACAAATGTTATCAATAGGAAGTCTGGCAGAAAAAGCAGATGATGTAGAAACTGCTCTGGTTGAGTGAGCTTTAATTTTATGCTGCAAGGGCATATTGGCAGCTGAATAAGCAAAGGTGATACAATCAGATAACCATTTAGACAGAGTTGTTTTAGCGACTGGCATACCCTTCCTGGAATCTGAGAATGAAACAAAAAGCTGGTCTGATTCCATGAAATCTTTTGTTCTATCCAAATAAAATCGGAGCTGTGTGTGAACATCAAGTTTGTGCAGCATGTACTCTAAATTGTTGGAATGACTGGGGAAGAAAACTGGCGAATAAATAACTTGGTTGAAATTAGTTTCAGTGCAAACTTTGGGTAAGAAATAGGGGTTTGTTTGAAGTGAGACTCTGTCAGCATGGAAAATCACATAAGGAGGCTTGATGGATAAGGCCTGAAGCTCTGACACTCTGCGGGCAGAAGTAATAGCTACTAAAAAGATGGTTTTCCATGACAAAAATATGAGGTCACATGAGGAAGCTGGTTCAAATGGGGGAAGAATTATGTGGGAAAGCATAACATTTAGATTCCATGGAGAATAGGGAGATTTCACAGGTGGTCTGATATGAAAAGTCCCTTTGAGAAAGGCTTTGGATAATTTGTGTGATATAATATTCAGTCCTTCAAATCCCAGATGAAAGTTAGAAATGACAGCAAGTTGAACATGGATTGTAGCTGCTGCATTAAATATCATGGTTAAGAATTCTAGAATAGAAGCCATAGGGGCTTGATAAGGATCAATATTGTTTTTAGAGGCCCATATAGAAAAATGTTTCCATTTTCTGAGGTACAGCTTCCTCATAGAGGATTTGTGAGAGGATAGGAGAATTTGCTTCATCTCATTGGAAAGGTTATGGAACCTGGCTATGATGGAAATTGGAGCAGCCAAGCTGTCAGCTTCAGGGACTGCAGAGAGGGATGACATTCCCCCGATGAGTGCGTCAGAAGATCTGGACCTGGTTCCGGAATCCAGGGGGGGGGGCTCCAAAAGATGAAGTCGAAGGATGGGGGACCAAATCTGATGAGGCCAATAGGGAGCTATTAGAATGGTGGTCCTTCCCAGAGCTTTGGCTTTGTGTAATACCTTGGGTAGCAACGAGATTGGTGGGAATGCATAGAGGAGACACGGGGGCCAATTGTGAATGAGTGAGTCCCTTGGGGCTTCTCCCCAAGGGGAATCGGGGCGAAATAGCTTCTGCATTTGGTGTTCATGTGACTGGCAAAAAGGTCGCAGCAAGGCTGGCCCCACCTGCAGAATATCCTGTCCACTATTTCCATCTTGAGGGACCACTCGTGGGGCAATAAAATTACTCTGCTCAACTTGTCTGCTATCATGTTGGATTTCCCTGAGATGTACATTGCTAACAGAAAGTGCTGAGTGGAAATAGCCCACTGCCATACTCTGAGGGCCTTGCGACAAAGGGGGTATGATCTGGTTCCTCCTTGTTTGTTCAAATACCAGACCATTGACACGTTGTCCATCTGAACTGCAATCGTACCTAGAGGAAGAGAGTCCTGGAAGTACTGCAATGCCAAAAATACTGCTCTCACCTCTAGGACATTGATATGCAAATGTGTCTCTTGATCGGCTCATGTGCCTTGGGCCTATTTATTCTTGAAAATGCCCCCCACCCACCCTATCAGGGAAGCGTCTATGGTCACTGTGGCCGCTGGAGGGGGTAGCACAAATGGGCATCCTATTGTAATATGAAGTAAGATCAACCACCACTGAAGAACCATTTTGCAGGAATTTGTGATCATTAGACTGCAGTGGTGGTGCTGCGGTAGCATTGTCGCCTCACAGTAAGTCGTCGTCCTGTTCGATTCTCAGCTAGAGTGTCTTCTGTGTGGAGACATGCGTGAATGGGCGTACCTTCATTGAAGGTTGTGCGTCAGGGCTGGCAACTTGGCACATAAAAATCTACTGCCAATCAATAGGAGACCGGAGTTCCACTGTGGTGACCCCTAACTGGGAAAAGCCGAAAGACACAACATCATGTGCGACATGGGGAGCTCTTGGTAAGACCACTGAGTGAACAGCATCCATTGTAGTATCCGCATGTGCATACAACCCAGTGGTATGGCTAGAATTGCTGATACCGTCAAACATAACAATTTCAGAACTTTTGATGCTGGTGCTTTGCTTTTGGATATTAGAATGCTGACATGCTGGCGGAGAAGTAAGACTCTTCCTGCTGGAAGTTTTAGCATGGTGATGGTGGTGTCCAGTTCTGCTCCAATAAAGATGATATGCTGGGATGGCGACAAGGCAGATTTTTCTGAGTTTAATGTAATATCCAGCAGAGTGACAGAGTGGACTCCCTGGCCTGAATGAGCTAATGCCTGGTGGTGGCGGTAAAGAGCCAATCGTCTAGGTACGGAAACACCTGGAATCTTAAATGTCTCAGGTGAGCCGTGACCACTGCCATGTATTTGGTGAACAATCTGGGGGCTGTAGTTAGACCAAAGGGCAGGGCTCGAAACTGGTAATGACTGGCTCCCAGCTGGAAGCACAGATGATCCCTGGATGGCCTGGCCATTTTTATGTGGTAGTACGCATCCTGGAGATCTATCAAGCACATCCAACTGTCTTTCCCTAAGAAAGGAAGTATTGACTGAAGCGTGATCGTCCGAAACCTCTCTTTCTTTACAGATTTGTTTAGTCTGCTGAAGTCCAATATAGGTCTCTAGTCCCCTGTCTTCTTTGGAACTAAAAAGAATCTTGAGTAAGTTCTGGATCCTGTGTGGTCTGCGGGGAATGGTTGGTTGACTCTTTTTCTTAGCAACGTCTAAACCTCTACTGTTGCTTGTTCCTTGTAACTGGGTGGAACGTCCGGGATTTTCCTTGTCGGTGGTGGGGGTGTGGCAAATGGGATGAAGTATCCTCTGGAAATTATACTTTTACCCAGTTGTCATTTATTTTGAGCCAGGTGTCTGGGTACAAAGATAAGCGACCCCCAACTGCATCCAGAGCAGGACAGTCGGGCCACCTTTCAGGAGCACTGGTAGGACTTCCCAAAGAACTTATCTCTGTCACCCTGGTGTTGCAGACCCCCTCTACCATGAGGGTGGCATCTTCCATTATTGCCCCCTCCTCTGCCCCTGGAGGGGGGCTCACCACGTGTGCCTGAAAGGCTCCTTGGGCTTTTCGGAACCACATTTTCCTTCCCCTTTGACCCCTGGGGTAGGGTCTAGTAGGGGTGGAAAAACAGACCCCGATGGCAGACAGAGTCTTTCCGTCCTGCTCACACCTGGTTAAGGTTTCCTTGACTTTAGGCCTGAAAAGGGATGAGCCATCAAAGGTGGTATTCATGAAGGATGACTTGAAGGGCTCCGCGAAGAAACACAAGCACATCTAGGAGTGTCTTCTAAGAGCAACTCCTGTACTCGATCCATCAGCTGCATATGAAATGAGGCGCATGGATGAGTTCACTATAGAGTTGAGGGTAGCAAACTGGGAGGCAACTTTGTCTGTAGCTCCTGCAGCTACTGTACCCTGAAGAGTATCTCCCAACTCTTTAAGGAGATCTCTTTGTAGTCTGGTAAAATGGGTTATATAGTTAAGCGAACAAAGAGCAAAAGTCGCTGAACTAAATATGCACTTCCCATATCTATCCATGATTCTGGAATCTCTGTTAGGAGGATGGATAGACGAGGAAGTTTCAGACATTTCCTTTTTGGTGGCTGCCACCTCCACCATGTCATCGACTGGCACACCTTTTGTCATGAAGGCTTTATCTAGGGGGGCAGATATGAACTTATTAGGCCTCCTAGGGGCAGGCTACATAGTATCCGGTGACTCCCACACCCTTCATGAGACCAGCTGCATAAGCTCATCAAAGGGTGGAGACACACAAGAGGTGGAAGGCTGAGACCTGAAAGACTTCAGGAGGAGCGACTCATCCTAAGTAGGGTTGGTGAACTGCCAGTCACCCCTCTGCCTAAGGAATTCCAGTATCTCAGCAAATGAGATATCCTCAAAGGGGGACCATGGGGACCCTTCTGATTCATCCAAGTCAGTGTCAGATGTTAATGACTCCTGAGAGGAGTCCAAATGTTTCTTCTTACACACTCTCTTCCTGGGAACCTCATCAGTGGGAGCTTCTAGGGAAGTCTCAGAAGAGCATGAGCCACCAAATGGGGCTTCCTGAGGCTCTGGGTCTCTGCACTTGACAAGGATCTGTGAGGCAGAGGCAGACACGGGCGCTTTAGGGGATGAAGAAGCCAGACCCAAAGTTGAGGATGTCTTGGGAGACATAACTCTCCTCATAGCTTTGAAGGCACCTCTACTCCAATGCGAAGGGACCGACGGATCCAAGGAAACCATTGATAACCCCAGCACCGGGACAGTGGGCTCCGAGCCCAAGGTAGGAGCCAAGCTCATCTGAGCCGAAGCCCAGAGAGGCAAAGTCGGAACAGACAAGTCAGTTCGACTATCCTCCCCGGACCTGATCAGAGAGTGTTGGCTCCTAGAGTCCTTGATCGGCGCCGAGGATGTCAGAGTGAACGGAGCCGAAGACATTGGAGCAGGCATCAGCTCCGAAGGCTCCACAAAATCAGCAGGTCCAACACCTCTGGCTCCGAAGGACCGGCATGGCTCAGAGGAGAAAGAGATATAGCTGGCATAAGGGTCTTCGGCTCTGAAGCTGTCTGGGTCAGAGCCGATAACAATTTGGCAAAGGCCGATGCCTGTAAAAGCTTCTGCACCACCCAATCCACATCCAAATCAGATAGGCTTGCAGAAGATTGAGATGATCAGACTGATGGTACTGAATGGAGTAGAGGTGATTTAGGAGTTTCAGATACCGGTTCCAAGACTGGGGACCGACTCCGAAAAGAAAAGACAGTTGGCTCTGAGACCTGTGGAGCCGATGTCACAGACTTTTTAGAATTCTTTGATTTTTTTTGATTCTCCAGAAGTCTTGGAGGACTTTGAGGACTTACTAGATCCATCCTGGTCACTTAAAGCCTCCTTGAAAGAAGGTTTCAACAAACCCCTATCAATAAGCTTCCTTTTTCTCTCTTGGAGGACTCTAGAGGAAAAAGAGTGACATGCAGAACATGTTTCTTGTAAGTGCAAGGCACCCAAGTAGTAGACACAATTCACATGGCAGTCAGTAACTGACATCTTTTGCCCACATTTAAGGCATTTTTTAAACCCTGACTTTGGGTGTTTATCTTTGTCATCAGCCATGACAGAAGTGGACACACCCAACAACAGCAAGTATAAATTAGCCTTCTAATAAAAAACAGACTATCAGCACACACACACACACACACACACACACACACACACACACACACACACACACACACACACACACACACACACACACACACAAGCCTTTAACTAAGGCTAACTAACTACTCAAAAGCCTTCTAATAAAAACAAGCTAAAGATAAGCACACAAGCCTAAAATTAAGGCTAACAAGCACACACACACAAAATGATTAAACATATAATTTGAACAGCAAGTAAACAGTAATAAAATACTATGCTGTGGAAAAAATGTGACAAAAGGTAACTAAATAAACAGTTACTATACAGTAAATAATCACACTATACTATGCTAATAAGAAAAGTGACAAACGGTCACTGAACAAGCAATTTGTTTGTCAGAAATTTTAAATAGGCTTATCAGAAAAAAACGAGACCAAATATAAAGCTAAGAAAAGCACACAGGGAAGGAAACACTACAGAAAAGGCTTTAAGAGCCTGTCTATCTTAATATCTAACTATTGTAATGATAATCCAATAATAAAATTTGAAAATAGAAAGGTAATAACGTTTTTACTGGCCTGAGCTAGCAAGAAACTCCGATCAGTTGCAGCGGCAAATTAGATCTAGGGTAACTCAGGGTGCATCATGGGATAGGGACTTGGCCTTGAGCTACTAGAAATCAAATCGAGCTTTGCAGTAGGTGCCGACTTGGACCCGAGGGATCGGCTCCCAACCCATCAGTAAAGAATGAACAGCGAGATAGAACAACTTCACATCTGTTTTTTCTTCTAAGAGTATATAAAATGACTTCCCTTATAATGACATAGTGCATCATGGGGAGGGGGAAGCACTGCTTAACAAGCAGGCAACCTTGCTTTGCTGTAGCTGTACAGGGGCTGGAGCCTGGAGGAGGAGGTATTGCCTACTGCCTTACCCACCAATGCTTATGGGCATTCACTATGTCTTGTGAGTACCACTGTAGCTGTGATGTGATCATATGTACCCCAACATTCACTGGGATGCAGCTTATGCAGACAACAGACATGAAAGAAATGTGAAGAGAAAAATAATACACTGATTCCATTAATTTAAAATGTAAAAACAGCCTTAAATAATTTGTCTCAAGCCATTCAGTCCTGTTTGTTTAAAATTGATGTTAAAATAATTTGTAAGTAATTTAGAATTCACTCAAAAGTTTAACAACCATCTAAAATTCTACAGAATATAGAATATGCAAACAAGAGTATAGCATAACATAAAATAGCATTCCAATTACAGTACTTACTAATGCTGCACTCTGATATAAATACCTCCAAAACAGAAAGGAAAGCTCAGTAGCACAGATGGCCAGCAAGGTGAGTTAAGGCAAGGATCAAGTCATAACAGACATGGCAACGGTGTAGAAATGTTCAATATCCAAGGGGTTAGCCAGATGTGCAGATAAGCCCTATTAGGAAATACATATAACATAACTGTTGTAAGGTAGGTACAGACATAGTGGCAGGATGAAGGTAATGGATAAGGTAATGCAAAATAATGACCAGTATGACAGTAACAGCTACATGAAAACCTTTAGTAAGCTTTTAAATATTCAAGGTCATCAACTAAATGTCAAATAAAATACAAAAATGCATGTTTTATTTATTTTTATTCATTTATTTATATTTACTGACCTGGATAACTCCACAGGCATAGTTAATTTTTTCAAGTAGTCCCAGAAAGAGACATGCCATTCCAAGTTAGGTAGTCCAATTGATAAAAATTTAACAATTATGTAAGATATAGTAATTTATATAGGTATACAATAGAATTAATAAATATAAAACTCATAGTACTTCCTGTGTGGATCACTCAAATGTTGGGCATTCACAAAATGTGGTACACAATTTTAGTACAAGTAAATTCTTAAATATGCAATGATCATGCAATGATAGGATTAGTTACTGAATAATGACACTGGCTGAGCATGCAAAGAGGGAAATGATTTATATATAATAAGATTATGTGTAATTGGCAGAATTAATGCAGGTTATGTACAAGGATGCAATGACTCGAGTACGAACAGTGTTCGGTCTCATAGAGGGGTTCCCAGTGGGAGTGGGTATGCACCATTCATGCTGGTGATGGACTACATTAGCAAACAGGTTTGAGTGGACAGATCAACAAAGTTGCTGTATGCAGACAATGTGCATTACAGGCAAGCTGACCAAGAACTTCAGCAAAGGATAGGGGAATAGAATGTAAACTGAAGGGACATGGGGTAAAACTAAGTACAGATACGACAATAGTAATGGCAGCAAATTGGTGAAACCAGAAACCAGAAGAAGCTTAGAACTGAGAAAGAGGGGAAGATAGTTGACTAGGTAAATAGCTCCAATTGCAGAAAACATCAAAGAAAACAGATTATGGTGGTTTGGACGCGTGCAGAAAAGCAAAAGACAATCTCGTGAATAAGATTTGGGACAGACAGGAAGAAGATAAGAGGAGATGAGGACATCCAGCAAAGAGGTGGATTAATTGTGTGAAAGAAGATCTGCAACAATCAAGCATGAGTGTCAAAGAAGGCAGGAGTGTGGCACTGAAGAAAGAAAGATTGTGCCAGCTAATTAATAAGATACCTCAACCCCATGTAGAAAATGGGAAAAAAGGGGGCTGGTGATGATGATAAAGATTATATGCATGTTATTACATATATTCTTTTCAAGTACTAATGGGTCGGAGGATGCCTTGTATGCCAGACACAAGTCATCACTTAGCAGTCTGTAGATACCAAATATAGTGACAGAGCTTTGAGTTGGTCCATCAAAGACATATTGTTTAGGCCTTGTATCTTTTCAGTAAAGTATCTCTGTGGGTGTTCCAGTTGTTAAATGTGTCTGGACAGATACACACCAAAGGGGGCATTATATTCCATGACTGGTCTAATGACTGCTGAGTAAAGGTGGACAATGGTATCTCTAGATCAAGACACAATCCTTTTATTTATAAGTTGTGCAATATAGAAGGACTTTCTTACAACAGACACATATTCGTCAAAAGTTAGGTCACTGTTCACATATGTTCCTAAGTCCCGAACAACTAAGTCAACTCTTAGGAGCATATTGTCAGTGTGATAGTTCCCTGGAGTAGATAATTTCCCAAATTATACAATAATGCATATTTTTGGCATTTTGTTTCAGTCCATGATTTTAGTACCAATTGTTTATTTGGGACAAACCTTCCTCTAGGATGGCTAACTTACTTACATATTCAATTACTGCTCTTAGCTTGCAGTCACCTGCAAGCTTAATCATTCAGAACTCTTGGATACTAGCTTTTACTTCAGAAAAGTAGATGTAAAACATGAGGGGACCCAGCAGAGAGCCCTGAGGGACACCAATGGTGACTGGTCTCTCTTTGGAAATAACCTCACCTATTTTGATTATTTGTGTCTTATCTGTGAGCCAGTTGTCAATACAGAGGGTGATGTGCAGGGTTATTCCCAGTTTATTATTATTTTTTTTTATTTACTTTTTTTTACTATGCCTGAGTGGGGAAGTGTGTCAAAAGCTTTGGTCATGTTGAGGTATGCGGTGTGTACCATTTTGTCTTCAGCCATTGCTTTGGTGAACTTTTCAAAAAATCTACCATGTTTTAATTGGGTATGGGTGTTCTGGGAGGTGTCAATGCATATGTTTGGTGTAAAATGTGTTAAACAGTATTTTATACTTTGCTTTCATTTTTAGTCTGGCCCCCACAAAAACAATTTTTATGGTATATTTGTTGTGTATAATGTTTTCTATCAATTCTAACTCATTCAAATGAGGTTTCAGTAAATTGTGTCCAGTGATTTGTGATTCAGTCAAATGAGCATTTGATTCTGATAAAGAGTCATATATATATAGATATAGATAGATATAGATATAAATATGTGATTGCCTAATCATTGAACAAACAATCTAAATAGTGCATACTACAAAAAACATTTCCAGTGTAGTATAACACTGGGTACATGTAAATTGATAAACCCCTCTATAACATGATCTTGCATAGAAAGCAACTAGCAAGCTAAAAAAATCAGTTTGTGAGAAAGTTTGCATTAATAGGCTGTAATCATATCTATATCTATTGTTATATATATATATATATATATATATATATATATATATATATCTATGTATATATTATTTATATATATATATATATATATATATATATATATATATATATATATATATATACACACACACACACAAATATATATATATAAATATATATATATATATATATATATATATATATATATATATATATATATGTTGTTCTTCATATATGGTTTGGCATTAGAAGTTCAAAGTGGGTTAGGTCGAACCCACTGCAGTTGAAGTCAGGAGGCCGAATGGAGACAATGTCGAACCCAACATTGTCGAAGTACGAATCTCGCCCCCATCTCAACCCATGTTAAAGCCTGTTCTCAGATTTACGGTGAGTTGTATTTTGACAATGTCGGAATTAGACAGTGTTCATTTAGCGGAAGTGGGTCGGGAATTCCATCATTCGATGGAGCGTGGTTCAACCTTCTCATGGTAAACCAATATATATATATATATATATATATATATATATATATATATACATAGAGAGAGAGAGAGAGAGAGATACAGTGGATATAAAAAGTGTACACACCCCTGTTAAAATGCCAGTTTTTTGTGATATAAAAAACATGAGACCACAATAAATAATTTCAAAACTTTTCCCACCTTTAATGTGACCTATAACCTGTACAATTCAATTAAAAAACAAACAAATCTGTTAAGGGAAAAATATTAAAAATAAAAAATGTACAATAAGCTGGTTGCATAAGTGTGCACACCCTTAAACTAATACTTTGTTGAAGCATCTTTTGATTTAATTACAACATTCAGTGCTCTTGGGTACACACCTGCCATCAATTAAAGAGACTCGGATTAACCCCAAATAAAGTTCAGCTGTCCTAATAGGATTTTCCTGACATTTACTCAGTTGCCTGCTACAGCAAAAGCCATGATTCACAGAGAACTTACAAAGCATCAAAGGGATCTCATTGCTGAAAGATATCGGTCAGCAGAAGGGTACAAACAAATTTCCACAGCATTGAATATACCATGGAGCACAGTGAAGACAGTCATCAAAAAGTGGAGAAAATATGGGACAGCAGTGATGTTGCAAAGAACTGGACGTCCCTCCAAAATTGATGAAAAGAGAAGATGAAAACTGGTCAGATAGGCTGCCAAAAGACCTACAGCAGCACTGAAGGAGCTGCAGGAATTTCTGGCAAGTACTGGTTGTGTACTACATGTGACAACAATATCCCGTATTCTCCATATATCTGGGCTATGGGGTAGGGTTGCAAGATGGAAGCCTTTTCTTACACAAACAAACATCCAGCCCCAGCTAAAATTTGCAAAACAATACATCATGTCTCCCAAAAGTATGTGGGAAATGTTTTATGGTCTGATGAGACCAAGGATGAACTTTTTGTCAACAATCCCAAAAGGTATGTATGGCAAAAACAACACTTCGTATCACCAAAACAACACCATCTCCATGGTGAAGCATGGTGGTGGCAGTATCATGCTTTGGGATTGCTTTTCTTCAGCTGGAACTGGAGCTTTACTCAAGGTGGAGGGAATTATGAACAGTTTGAAATACCAGTCACTTTTGGCCCAAAACCTTCAGGTGTCTGCTAGACAGTTGAAGATGAAGTGGAATTTCACCTTTCAACACGACAATGACCCCAAACACACATCCAAAATCAACAAAAGAATGGCTTCACCAGAAGAAAATGAGAAGTTATGTACCTACCATAACGTTCCATGTTGGTTGTCTTCTCTCGCCTTCTTTCTTGCTGGATGGGTTCGGAGCCGATCCTCGGCTCTGACTCGGCCTATACTAAAGCTCGAGAGCTAATTTTACCGGCTCGAGGCAACCCTATATCCCATGATGCTAGGCAGTAATTACCCAGATCTCGTTTGTCAGCTGAAAAAAAAAATAGCCAATTTAGTCTCCCAACTCAGGAGGAGAAGGAGAAAGGAGAAACTCCCCAAATGTCACTATCTGAAGCAGTAGCTACCCCAGGGCAACCTGTTTGGGCTTAAACTAGTGCAAGGTAAGGCCCCTTAGAATAAGGTAAAATCCTTTCGGTCTGTCCAGGCTAGGGGGATGGTGGGCGGGACTCAAGAAAGAAGGCGAGAGAAGACAACTAACATGGAACTTTATGGTAGGTGCATAACTTCTCAATGTTAAGTTGTCAATCTCGCCTTCATTCTTGCTGGATGGGACCGCGTCCCTAGCACCTTCATCCTGGGTGGCTCATTGGAACAGACTCTTGAGAACGGTGGAACCAAAATTTGCCCTGTTTCTGGAGGCCATGTCCAATTTGTAATGTGTAACGAAGGTATGAGGAGAGGCCCATGTGGCTGCCGCACAGATAGTGTCTACTGGTAATCTAGCTTGAAAGGCTGTTGATGTAGCCAACGCTCTGGTTGAATGGGCTCTTGACCTAGAAGGCAATTCTTTACCTCTGAGTTGACAAATACAGGTAATCACAGAAGAAAGCCACCTAGACAGGGTTACTTTGGATACCGGAAGGCCCTTTTTACTTTCTGCATAAGATAAAAAGAGTTGATCAGATTTCCTGAATTGTTTAGTTCTGTCTAGATAGTAGCGGAGCTGACGATGAACGTCCAGGCAATGCAGTTTTTGCTCCACCCTGTTTGAATGATTAGGGAAGAAAACTGGAAGATCAATAGATTGATTTAAATTTGTCTGGGAAGCCACCTTGGGTAAAAAAGATGGGTTAGTTCTAAGAGAAACTCTGTCTTTGTGGAAAACTAAATAAGGAGGACGAATGCAAAGGGCATGAAGTTCAGATACTCTCCTAGCAGATGTAATGGCGACTAGGAAGAGCGTCTTCCAGAAAAGTAACTTCAAAGAACAGGAAGCCGCAGGTTCAAAGGGAGGGAGAATCAAGGATGTTAAAACTAAGTTTAAATCCCACTGTGGTGGGGGTTCTTTGATTGGGGGCTTGAGTAAAAAGATACCTCTGAGGAATGCTTTGCAAAGCTTATGGGACATGATGCTGGAGTCCGACAGGCCTATGTGAAAATTTGAAATGGCTGCTAACTGAACTTTTACTGTGGAGGATGAAGATCCCGAATGAAAACTTTCAGCTAGGAAATCTAAAACCGAGTGTATTGGAGCAGTGAAGGGATCTATATTCCTAGCCTTTGCCCAGAAGGAAAAACGCTGCCATTTACTAGCATAGATCCTTCTGGTGGAAGACTTAAGGGAAGCTACGATAATATCACGGACAGAATTTGAGATCATGGGAAGCCTGGCTAGGGACGGAAGTGGAGCAACCAAGCTGTGAGGTTGAGAGATTGGAGGGATTGGTGCAGCTGCCCTGACTGGTGGGCCAAAAGATCTGGCACTGGATCCAGATACCAAGGCTGCTCCAAAAGATAACGATGCAGGAAAGGGAACCATATCTGTCGAGGCCAATACGGGGCAATGAGAATCATCTTGGCTCTCAAGGCGGTAGCTTTCTGAATTATCTGTGTGATTAATGGGAAGGGGGGAAAAGTGTATAGAAGTCCCAGAGGCCAATCGTGGACGAGAGCATCTCTGGGGGGATGGCCTGGAAGGGGGAAAAGAGTGAAGAAGTCGAGGCACTTGCTGTTTTGTGGTGTTGCAAAAAGATCGCAGCAAGGAAACCCCCACTTCCGAAAAATTTCCTCCGTCACAGATTGCTTGAGAGACCACTCGTGGGGCATGAGAATAGCTCTGCTCAGTCTGTCCGCTATGATGTTGGACTTCCCGGGGATATGCGTTGCGATCAGAAACCGCTGAGAAGAGATCGCCCATTGCCAAAGTCTGAGTGCTTCTTGACACAGGGGATAGGATGTGGTTCCGCCCTGTTTGTTGATATACCACACTACGGACATATTGTCCGTTTGAATTGCAATAGTCCCCAGGGGAAAAGAGTCTTGGAGAGCTTGCAAAGTTAAAAGCACTGCTCTCATCTCCAGGACGTTTATGTGCAAGTGGCAATCGAAAGGTTGCCATGTGCCATGGACTGTTCTGCCCTGAAAATGCCCCCCCACCCGATCAGGGAGGCATCCGATGTGACCGTGACGACTGGGGGGGGGGAATAAATGGTCTGCCTTGAAGGACTTGAGGGGAGACCATCCACCAAGACAGATTTTTCTTGCAAGATAGAGTGATTAAAATCTTGTGTGTCATAGGAAGCTGTTGAAAGGACCACTGGGAGAAAAACATCCACTGGAGGAGCCGCATGTAAAAGTGGGCAAGGGGAAGTAGCGTGATGGCTGCCGCCATGAGACCTAACACTTTCAGAACATACTTGGCCTGAATTCTGTTGCTCTGAAGGAGAACGTGAACATGATTTTGAATATCTAAGACCCTCTGCTCTATTAACTTTGCTGATAGCTGTATGGTGTCCAAGGTGGCACCTATGAAGGTAATAGACTGACAAGGCGACAAGGCAGACTTTTCAAAATTTATGGAGATACCCAACCCTTTGCAAGTTTGGATGGTATAATCTCTGGCCAGAAGAAGCTGATGCCTGGTGGTGGCAGTAAGGAGCCAGTTGTCTAGATATGGAAAAACATGGAATCCCTGACTTCTGAGATGAGCCGTAACCACTGCCATGCATTTGGTGAACACGCGGAGAAACCTTCTGGAGCACCTGTGTATCTTGATGTGATAGTACGCATCCTGAGGATCCACTGAGCACATCCAATTGTCCTTGCCCAGAAGGGGTAGAATGGACTGTAGCGTGACCATCCGGAACCTCATTCTTTTTACAAACTTGTTTAGTTTGCTGAGATCCAATATTGGCCTCCAGTCCCCTGTTTTTTTTGGTACCAAAAAGAACTTTGAGTAGACTCCGGATCCTAGTTGGACTGCTGGGACTGGCTGGATGGCTGTCTTTGTTAGCAGCTTTGATATTTCTAGTGCTACTTGTTCCCTTAGACTGGGTGGAACATCTGGGAGGGACCCTTTTTGTAGAGTTGGGGTTTGGATAAAGGGGATTTTGTAACCCTCGGATATGATCGAGTGCACCCATTTGTCTTGAGTGAGGGAGATCAAAAAAGTAAAGCCAGCAAAACTTGACCCAGTTCAAAAAACTGAAATTTAATTCATAAATCCATAGAACAGCAAGAGAATGCACAGACCGGTTTCGGCTGGTATCACATACACAGCCTTCATCAGTGTAACTCAAGCAGAATCAAAGCTGTCTATTTATACACTTAACACAGTTGTTATTGGTCAATCCTAGAGTTTGTCATTTAACCCTGGTGAGAAAAGACCGCCCAGTTTAATAATCCACTTTTTCTCTTTAGAATTCAACAGAGAGTGCCAACCAGTTTTGTTAGATTTTTTGCCATGGATAATATCGATGACAGTGAAAGAGAAATTAGCAGTTGGATGTGTGAGTTGATGTTTGTATAGTGCATTGTTTATTCTACCTTTTTTAATGTTGCTGATATGTTCAGATATTCTAAGCCTGAGTGGCCTTGAAGTTTGACCTATATAAAAAGCCCCACATGTACATGTTGCTAAATAGATTAGCCAATCAGTACTACAATTTGCAAAGAACTTAATATCATATACCATGGGGGAGTTCCTACTTGTAAATTCCTTTGTTTTGGATATCTTGGGGCAATTAATGCAATGTCCACAAGGATAACATCCTACGGCAATGGTGCCAGTAATGGTGGTTTGTATAGGTTCCAGACTTCCAGAGTCATGTGAATGTTTGTAATGATTAAAAGTACTGCCTAAATTTCTACCTTTTCTAAAAGAAAACAAACATTTTGGAGGAATGATGGAAGATAACTCATTGTCATATAGTAAAAGATTCCAATGTCGATGAATGCTCTGGATAAGGGCATCAGAATTCCTTCCATAGGTAGTGGTGAATCTAATGGGATGAGAAGTTGAAACAGTATCAGATTTGTAGGTCAGTAGATCATCCCTCTTCATATGTCCAACTTTGTGTATTACGTCCAAGACATGGCCCATCTTGTATCCCCTTGTCCTGAAGCGGCTAGTCAAATCCTTGCTTTGTTCATGGTAGGATGTTTCATCAGAGCAAATGCATTTGAGTCTAATGAACTGTGACTTTGGAATATTTTTGGATATGTGTGGGGGATGAAAGCTGGAAGCATGCAGAATGGTATTATATTCCGGGTGTTTCCTGTATACATTGGTACCTAGGGTGTCATCAGGTAATCTGTTGATCAAAACATCAAGAAAAGTAATATTGTCATGATCATAATGTAACGTAAATTCAATACCCCATCGATTGTTATTGAGATATGCCAGGAAATTATACAGCTCATCTAATTCACCCCTCCAAACTGCCCAACAATCATCAAGGTATCTTCTCCAAATATCAAGATGTTCCAAGTAAATATTACGTTCAGAATTGTAAATCAAATCCTTCTCTACATAGGCCATGAAAAGGTCTGCATAAATGGGCGCGAAAGACGAACCCATGGCTGTACCCTTGGTCTGCCAGTAGCAGACATCTTGATAGAAGAAGACATTGTTGTTCAAAACATAAGATGCCATATCCAAAAGAAATTCATTGAATTCACATGAATATAATCCCGAAGCATCTAACCAGAAGGATAAAGCTTCTAAGCCACCAGAATGAGGAATATTTGTATATAATGCACTTACGTCAAAAGTACACATCCACCAATCTGGATCCAATTGTGTATCATTGATAATCTGCAGCAAATTGGTAGTATCACGTAAACGTGAACGAATGAGTGTTAGGAGAGGTTTTAGCCTATCAGTCAAAAAAAGTGAAAGGGGTTCGGTGATATAACCCCTACCTGAAACAATTGGTCTTCCCGGAGGATGTGTAGGATGTTTGTGTATCTTTGGTAAAAAATAGATATGTTGATTCGAAGAATCATGAACTAGCAATTGATGCATGAGATTGGTGTCAATGATACCAATTTCTTTGGCATGTGAAAGAAATTGTTCAATTTCTTTCTGAAATCTAGAGGTCGGATTAATAACCATTTTAACATAGTATTTTTCATTGGACAGTTGTCTGAGAGCTTCCTGATTGTAATAATACCAATCCAAAACAACAACAGCACCCCCCTTATCTGCTGAAATTACTACAATATCGTGATTATGTTGAATGTTTCTGATGGCTTGTTGTTCTTGAAGGGTAATATTATTGGAATGATAATCAGAAACAGATCAAACATAATGGAGATCTTTGAGAATATTATTCTGAAATTGAGAAACAACGGGGTGCATAGGTGGGTTGAATTGTGATTTATGATATGTGAATTTATCTGAAACACCAAAATTGTTAGTAGACCCAAAAAACATTCTTAAATTCAATAATCTACAAAAAGATACAACATCCTGTGCAAATGAATCTTCACTGACAAAAAAGCCAGGGACACATGTAAGGCCTTTATTCAGGATAGCAGTTTCAGTGGGTGTTAAAACATAATTAGACAAGTTTAAAACATTGTTATGTTCTGGTGAATCTACTTGTTCATCACATGGTGTAGTAGACCTTGAATGTCCATGATGGCCTTTGTGTTTCCTCCCCCCTCTTTTGTACCTACTCCTAAAGGGACACCCATAGGTGTTCTCTTGGGGGTGGGTGAACCAGAAGCAGTTGGCAGCTCACTGTCAGGGCCAGAGGAAAATTCCTCGGTAGATGAACCTGTGTCTGAAATATAAGTATGCTTAAGAATAGATTTTGGTCTCTTTCTTTTCGAAGGACGACTGGTTTGAATGTTAAATTTAACATGTTTAACTGCGTTAAAAGGGTTGTTGCCTTGGTAATCTGCCAAATCCCTATTATATTTTTGAATTTTCTTTGTTTTGAGTTGGGTCTCCAAATTATTCAAATCAGAAGCCACCCTGTCAAGTTGTTTGGCAAAAAAAGATTCTTTTTCAAATGGTTTGACATCATTAGCAAGGCCTAGGACAGTATTGACCTTCTTGTCAATTGTACGCTCATAATATTTATTGAGAGCCTTGACAAAAGACATACTTGCTTGATGTTGAATGTCTGCCCATTCATGTGATAATTGCTCATCTATATCTGACACTAGGGCTGTATCCTGACCCTCAATCCCCATGGGGTAATGTTTTTTGTAATGTATGCCTTGAACAACTTGGCATGCCGTACATTTGATCTCAATAGTCGTAAATGTTTGTGAAGTTTGTCAAATGCAAGACTGCAAGTAGCTTCAGATCCTATGACAGCTCCGGAATTAGTATCTTCAATATTGGAGCCCAAACCAAAAGCACTTAAATCTTCTCTGTCAGAAGATAGACCAGATGCTAGAGTAATCAAATCCATATTGTAAGATACAAAAAAGACAATAATAGCAACAAGGCTACGTCAATCAGTGAGACAATAATAGACCCAAATATGGCCTACGTCTACACCCACGAATGGATCAAGATCACAAATGGCAAAGTTATCAAGTGGCAAACAAATACAAAAAAGTGAAAGAATTTGGCAAAAATGACTTCTGAAAATATTTTGTCAATCAGACATCCACTAAAAAACAAAGAATGGCAATAAACCATCTAGGAGAAAAAAGGTGGGCTGGAATATCAAGGCTACACACCAGGTCATTCGAAAAAGAATAAGAGACCCCAATCAGATATATAAAAAAAAAAAAGAAGTCAATGTTATACCCAATAATTGGTCAAGAAAATAATGTGCATGATCTACCATCTGACTCTGATGAAGAAATAAGACATGAATTACAAGATACACAGAATTTGTATCTTAAATTGTAATTGTTGTATAATAAAGTAATATGTGCATCAGAGGGAATTATAACCCCATCCGCATAAATATCAAGCTTATATGGATATTCAAAATACATATGGGTGCCCCAAATATATGAGGAAAGATGGGGAGGACCTCAACTAACCAATGATGTTCAATAATCCCAGCAACATATTATTAAGACTAAGCAGTAACAGATCAGCAGAAAATATAATGGCAACAATAATTGCCAGATAACCCTAAATGCTAGATGTAAATACTATATTAATAATCCTAAACAAAAACAGGCTATCATAGAAATATGCAGATTATAAATATAGGCTAGCACTAGTTAGAAAACACACATAACTAAATGTTGTGAAAAATGTTGATGGGTTAAGCATAAGCAAAAGTCCTGTACATGGTAAGCAAAACCATATAGGCACACAAATCAATCTTAAAGATAATGTTAGACAATGGGAAATCTATAATAAATCGTGAAATGAACTCCCCATATAAGGTAAGAGTGCAAATGGTCATTGAATTTCTATTGATGTTGCCCAAAAGCATGAAGCTGAAAACAACAATCCTGAAACCCTAGACAGAATGGTATCAATAAGGTAGACTAACAGTACATTAATGTATACGCATCAATGCAACATGTATCATATCAACCATTGTGTTATATGTATTTCAATGAGCTCAAAAAACCATGATGAAAAGTTCGTAGAAAAAAATAATAATGACAAATCCTGACAGATAGATGAAAAAGTCAAAATGGCGCCAACAGTATATCACCGTATATATGCCTGCATTCAAAAGTCAAAAATAATGTCCCAAAAAAGAACAACAAAAGGCCAATGTCATATGTAATCAACACTCTTGCTTTGCAAAATTATAAATCCATGAAAATTGTTCATGTCCATAGCCCTCTGATTGGAAAAACGACATGTAAAAAGTCACAAAAGTGAAACGTAGAGTATACAAATATATTACACTATACTGGTACCAGATGTATCAGGCTTATATGAAGTCCTCCGAATGCGACTGGCAATAACCACTTGAACCAAAATGGATGAAGAGTAAATCCCCGAAAACCAGGTGAGTGGCGAAGACTCTTGATTAATAATTCCAAGGCTACGCATCCGCAAAGACAAAACAAGCTGATGAATATTCTCTGGGGCTGGATACCAAAACCTCGTTCATCAAACCAAAAGGAATAGCCAGGCCTGACAGTGAGCTGCAGGCTGCACCTTCGTCACACCACACCACCGAAGAACCGGAAACTCCAGACAGGAAGAAGGCGGAACTTCCTGTCAACACCAACAGTCAAGACAGATAATGCATAGATAGTGAATTAAGTGTATTTCAATATTGCCCCAATAAATATATGGTTTAAACATAAAAGAAATAGGTCCAAACATTCCAGCATATGTAGTCCATACCAGCAAAACATGTAAATAATACTGCCAAGGTAGGAATGTATATTAATACGAAAAATAAGCTGACACAACAGCAAAAATGAGTGGTCCAAAGGCAATGGCAACAAAAAAGGCAGGTAAAGCACTATTGCTTCAAACATGAAGAAAATAGGTCCAAACCATCGAGCATATGTAATCCATACCAGCAGAACGTTGTAGATAATGCTTCCTGGATAGGAATATGTGTTAATGCGAAAAATAAGCTGACAAAACAGCAAAAATGAATTATCCCAAGGCAATGGCAGCAAAAGAAAGGCAGGTTAGGCACTATGGTTAAGTGAAACAAACCAATACAACGTGTTCTACATTCAAGATGAGTATAGAGAAAATCAAGTATGGTAAAAACCAGACTACATGAAGGGTCTAGGTTTCCAGCAAACAAAGTAGGAAAGTCATATACCAAATAAAGTTTGCCCAGAAACAGATGCACGGCTCAGGGAAAGCCAAATCAAAAAAGTAAAGCCAGAAAAACTTGACCCAGTTAAAAAAACTGAAATTTAATTCATAAATCCATAGAACAGCAAGAGAATGCACAGACCGGTTTCGGCTGGTATCACATACACAGCCTTCATCAGTGTAACTCAAGCAGAATCAAAGCTGTCTATTTATACACTTAACACAGTTGTTATTGGTCAATCCTAGAGTTTGTCATTTAACCCTGGTGAGAAAAGACCGCCCAGTTTAATAATCCACTTTTTCTCTTTAGAATTCAACAGAGAGTGCCAACCAGTTTTGTTAGATTTTTTGCCACGGATAATATCGATGACAGTGAAAGAGAAATTAGCAGTTGGATGTGTGAGTTGATGTTTGTATAGTGCATTGTTTATTCTACCTTTTGAAATGTTGCTGATATGTTCAGATATTCTAAGCCTGAGTGGCCTTGAAGTTTGACCTATATAAAAAGCTCCACATGTACATGTTGCTAAATAGATTAGCCAATCAGTACTACAATTTGCAAAGAACTTAATATCATATACCATGGGGGAGTTCCTACTTGTAAATTCCTTTGTTTTGGATATCTTGGGGCAATTAATGCAATGTCCACAAGGATAACATCCTACGGCAATGGTGCCAGTAATGGTGGTTTGTATAGGTTCCAGACTTCCAGAGTCATGTGAATGTTTGTAATGATTAAAAGTACTACCTAAATTTCTACCTTTTCTAAAAGAAAACAAACATTGTTGCTATTATTGTCTTTTTTGTATCTTACAATATGGATTTGATTACTCTAGCATCTGGTCTATCTTCTGACAGAGACGATTTAAGTGCTTTTGGTTTGGGCTCCAATACTGAAGATACTAATTCCGGAGCTGTCATAGGATCTGAAGCTACTTGCAGTCTTGCATTTGACAAACTTCACAAACATTTACGAATATTGAGATCAAATGCATGGCATGCCAAGTTGTTCAAGGCATACATTACAAAAAACATTACCCCACACGGATTGAGGGTCAGGATACAGCCCCTAGTGTCAGATATAGATGAGGAATTATCACATGAATGGGCAGACATTCAACATCAAGCAAGTATGTCTTTTGTCAAGGCTCTCAATAAATATTATGAGCGTACAATTGACAAGGAGGTCAATACTGTCCTAGGCCTTGCTAATGATGTCAAACAGTTTGAAAAAGAATCTTTTTTTGCCAAACAACTTGACAGGGTGGCTTCTGATTTGAATAATTTGGAGACCCAACTCAAAACAAAGAAAATTCAAAAATATAATAGGGATTTGGCAGATTACCAAGGCAACAACCCTTTTAACGCAGTTAAACATGTTAAATTTAACATTCAAACCAGTCGTCCTTCGAAAAGAAAGAGACCAAAATCTATTCTTAAGCATACTTATATTTCAGACACAGGTTCATCTACCGAGGAATTTTCCTCTGGCCCTGAGAGTGAGCTGCCAACCGCTTCTGGTTCACCCACCCCCAAGAGAACACCTATGGGTGTCCCTTTAGGAGTAGGTACAAAAGAGGGGGGAGGAAACACAAAGGCCATCACGGACATTCAAGGTCTACTACACCATGTGATGAACAAGTAGATTCACCAGAACATAACAATGTTTTAAACTTGTCTAATTATGTTTTAACACCCACTGAAACTGCTATTCTGAATAAAGGCCTTACATTTGTCCCTGGCTTTTTTGTCAGTGAAGATTCATTTGCACAGGATGTTGTATCTTTTTGTAGATTATTGAATTTAAGAATGTTTTTTGGGTCTACTAACAATTTTGGTGTTTCAGATAAATTCACATATCATAAATCACAATTCAACCCACCTATGCACCCCGTTGTTTCTCAATTTCAGAATAATATTCTCAAAGATCTCCATTATGTTCAATCTGTTTCTGATTATCGTTCCAATAATATTACCCTTCAAGAACAACAAGCCATCAGAAACATTCAACATAATCACGATATTGTAGTAATTTCAGCAGATAAGGGGGGTGCTGTTGTTGTTTTGGATTGGTATTATTACAATCAGGAAGCTCTCAGACAACTGTCCAATGAAAAATACTATGTTAAAATGGTTATTAATCCGACCTCTAGATTTCAGAAAGAAATTGAACAATTTCTTTCACATGCCAAAGAAATTGGTATCTTTGACACCAATCTCATGCATCAATTGTTAGTTCATGATTCTTCGAATCAACATATCTATTTTTTACCAAAGATACACAAACATCCTACACATCCTCCGGGAAGACCAATTGTTTCAGGTAGGGGTTATATCACCGAACCCCTTTCACTTTTTTTGACTGATAGGCTAAAACCTCTCCTAACACTCATTCGTTCACGTTTACGTGATACTACCAATTTGCTGCAGATTATCAATGATACACAATTGGATCCGGATTGGTGGATGTGTACTTTTGACGTAAGTGCATTATATACAAATATTCCTCATTCTGGTGGCTTAGAAGCTTTATCCTTCTGGTTAGATGCTTCGGGATTATATTCATGTGAATTCAATGAATTTCTTTTGGATATGGCATCTTATGTTTTGAACAACAATGTCTTCTTCTATCAAGATGTCTGCTACTGGCAGACCAAGGGTACAGCCATGGGTTTGTCTTTCGCGCCCATTTATGCGGACCTTTTCATGGCCTATGTAGAGAAGGATTTGATTTACAATTCTGAACGTAATATTTACTTGGAACATCTTGATATTTGGAGAAGATACCTTGACGATTGTTGGGCAGTTTGGAGGGGTGAATTAGATGAGCTGTATAATTTCCTGGCATATCTCAATAACAATCGATGGGGTATTGAATTTACGTTACATTATGATCATGACAATATTACTTTTCTTGATGTTTTGATCAACAGATTACCTGATGACACCCTAGGTACCAAAGTATACAGGAAACACCCGGAATATAATACCATTCTACATGCTTCCAGCTTTCATCCCCCACACATATCCAAAAATATTCCAATGTCACAGTTCATTAGACTCAAACGCATTTGCTCTGATGAAACATCCTACCATGAACAAAGCAAGGATTTGACTAGCCGCTTCAGGACAAGGGGATACAAGATGGGCCATGTCTTTGACGCAATACACAAAGTTGGACATATGAAGAGGGATGATCTACTGACCTACAAATCTGATACTGTTTCAACTTCTCATCCCATTAGATTCACCACTACCTATGGAAGGAATTCTGATGCCCTTATCCAGAGCATTCATCGACATTGGAATCTTTTACTATATGACAATGAGTTATCTTCCATCATTCCTCCAAAATGTTTGTTTTCTTTTAGAAAAGGTAGAAATTTAGGCAGTACTTTTAATCATTACAAACATTCACATGACTCTGGAAGTCTGGAACCTATACAAACCACCATTACTGGCACCATTGCCGTAGGATGTTATCCTTGTGGACATTGCATTAATTGCCCCAAGATATCCAAAACAAAGGAATTTACAAGTAGGAACTCCCCCAAGGTATATGATATTAAGTTCTTTGCAAATTGTAGTACTGATTGGCTAATCTATTTAGCAACATGTACATGTGGGGCTTTTTATATAGGTCAAACTTCAAGGCCACTCAGGCTTAGAATATCTGAACATATCAGCAACATTAAAAAAGGTAGAATAAACAATGCACTATACAAACATCAACTCACACATCCAACTGCTAATTTCTCTTTCACTGTCATCGATATTATCCGTGGCAAAAAATCTAACAAAACTGGTTGGCACTCTCTGTTGAATTCTAAAGAGAAAAAGTGGATTATTAAACTGGGCGGTCTTTTCTCACCAGGGTTAAATGACAAACTCTAGGATTGACCAATAACAACTGTGTTAAGTGTATAAGTAGACAGCTTTGATTCTGCTTGAGTTACACTGATGAAGGCTGTGTATGTGATACCAGCCGAAACCGGTCTGTGCATTCTCTTGCTGTTCTATGGATTTATGAATTAAATTTCAGTTTTTTGAACTGGGTCAAGTTTTGCTGGCTTTACTTTTTTGATTTGGCTTTCCCTGAGCCGTGCATCTGTTTCCGGGCAAACTTTATTTGGTATTTGAGTGAGTGAGAGCCAGGCTTGTGGGTACAGTGATAATCTTCCCCCGACTGCCTCCGAAGGTGGACAGTCGGGCAGCACCTCAGGGATGCTGGAAGGGTTTATCAGAAAGAGGTTCTCTGCTACCCTGATTCTGCGGAGCCCCTCTGCCTCTTGGACGGCGTCTGTTGTTGTTGTTCCCCCCTCTGCCTCTAGGGGGAAACTGACCTCTTGTGTCAGGCATGACTCCTTGTGATTTGCGGAACCACATTTTTCCACCCTTTTGACCCTTAGGATATGGTCTAGATGGGGTTGAAAAACGGACTCCTACGGCAGAAAGAGTCTTGCCATCTTGTTCACATCTGGTCAAGGTATCTTTCACTTGAGGTCCAAACAACGCTGAACCATCAAAGGGGGAGTTAGTGAAGGATGCATTGAAGGGGTCTGCGAAGTTGCAAAGCCGCATCCAGGTGTGACGCCTTAAAGCCACACCTGTGCCTGCGGCCCTACTCGCTCCATCGGCTGCATAGGAAATAAGCCGCATGGAGGAGTTGACAATGGAATTCAGGGTTCCTAGCTGCGAGTTGATTTTTTCCTGAGACCCAGCAGTTGATGGATCCTGTAGAACCTCACCCAGTTCTTTGAGAATATCTCTTTGAAGATGGGTGAAGTGGCATAAGTAATTAAGCGACCGCATGGCAAAGGTCGCTGACGAGAACATCCGCTTGCCGTACCTATCCATAGACCTAGAATCCTTATTAGGCAGTTGGATAGGCACTGAAGGATCAGCCTGTTCCTTCTTGGTGGCCGCAGCCACCACCATGGCATCAACTGGGACACCCTTAGTTAAAAATTGCTTATCCAAAGGGGCTGTGATAAATCTGGAAGGCCTCCATGGGGTGGGTTCCATCGAATCAGGGGCTGTCCATGCCTTCCGCGCCAGCACTTCCATAAGGGGGTCGAAGAGCGGAGACACCCAGGAGGTGGAAGGGTGAGAACAAACGCCTCTAGGTAAACCGACTCGTCCTTGGAAGGATTAAGGGTAGACCAGTTCCCCCTCTGTTTGAGGATTTCAAGGATGTCAGAAAAGGAGACATCCTCAGAGGGGGACCTTGGGGACCCTTCCAACTCATCCAAGTCGGTATCAGATGTGATGGACTCAGGGGAGTCCACATGCTTCCTTTTACATGTCGTCTTACGCGGGAGTTCACCTGATGGATCAGGAGAAGCCTCGGAAGAGGAGGATATTCCCAGTGGGGAAAGCTGAGGCATTGGATCTCTATGGCCGGGGGCGAGAGAGTGGGCAGAGACCTCAGCAGGCACTACAGTGGGAGGAGCTGATGGAGCTGACTGTAGAGCAGGCACTGGGGCCAGTATGCTCCTCATGACCTCGAAGGCACCGCTATCCGGCAGGGCAGAGGGCTCCCACTCCGAAGAACTGGAACCCCAGCCGGCACCGACAGGGATGGCTCCAAAGCTGATGTTGGGGCCAAACTCACCAGCGCCGACACTCCGAGAGGGAGAATGGGGTGGGACAAGGGTCTGATGCCACTCGCCCCCTCGGAGCCGGCGAGGAAGTCCAAGCGCCCGGATCCCTCCAAGGAAGGCACCATGGACGAGATTGGAGCAGACGAAGGAGCTGAAGGGGGAGGTATTGGCTCCGACGTCACCACGGTCGCGGCTCCAAGAAGCTCTGGCTCCGAAATCAGGGGTAGAGTCGAAGGAGGAATCATAGGTTGTATGGATGTAGCCACTGTCTGATGAGACGGGCTATGAAGCATTTGGGCCAGTGCCTGAGACTTTAACAGTCTGCTGACCACCCTCTAAAGGTCATGGTCGGAAAGCCTGGAAGACTGAGAGGAATGGCTCCGATGGCTCCGCTCCGAGAGTAAAGGGGATCTCGGAGCCAAATGAATAGATTCCAGAGATGGAGATCTAGACCTCTTACGTGTGGAGGATACCGAGACTGGTGGAGCTGATGGAGCCGTAGACACGTCGGTTCCAGCCAGAGCCGACTGTGAATACTGAGTCTTGGAGGCATCGGCTCCAGCCGGAGCTGATGCAGGAAGCTGCGATATAGCTGTATCGGCTCCAGCCAGAGCTGATCGTGTGGCAGAAGGTGAGCCACCAGCCGAAGGCTTAGAGCATGGAGCCAATGGTTTGGATGGCTTCGAAGGCTTCCCCGGCAAAGACTTAGCCGGGGAACCTTCAGGCTTTAATACGCCCCTCAAAATCAACTTATTCCTGTGCTCCTGCAGGACTCTTGGGCTGAATGCATGGCACACAGAACAAGAGTCCTGCAGGTGCAGGGGTCCCAGGCAATAAATACAAGAAGTGTGACCGTCTGTCAGTGGCATCTTCTGACAGCACGAGTCACACTTCTTGAAGCCTGAGACCTTCGTGTCTTTCGACATAATGCTGCCGAAAAAAGTCAAGATTCTGAAAGTTAGAATCTACACACACACACTCAAACAGACAAGGAATATACAATTAGTAAAAACCACACACACAGCTAAGAATCCCTGGAAGGGACTGAGAAAAAAACGGAAGGGCCTAAGGCCTAACCTAGGGTGGGGAGTATAACTTGGGATAAGGGATTAAACAGAGGGACTAAAAGGGAAAAAAGGTAGTAATAAGGATAAAACTAGCCTTTTAGACAAAAAAGTGGGAATCTAAGAGAGAAAATCTAGAAAATTTCTTAAATTTCTTACTGACCTTTGGAGCTGGTAAAAAGAGCACCTCGCTAGCGAAAGCGGCAAACGAGATCTAGGTAGTTACCGCCTAGCATCATGGGAAATAGGGTTGCCTCGAGCCAGTAAAATTAGCTCTCGAGCTTTAGTATAGGCCGAGTCGGAGCCGAGTATTGGCTCCGAACCCATCCAGCAAGAATGAAGGCGAGATTGACAACTTAACATTTAAAGTTTTGCAATGGCCCAGCCAGAGCCCAGACGCAAATCCAATAGAAAATCTGTGGGGTGACCTAAAGAGGGCTGTGCACAAGAGATGCCCTCGCAATCTGACAGATTTGGAGCACTTTTGCAAGGAAGAGTAGGCAAATATTGCCAAGTCAATATGTGCCATGTTGATAGACTCCTACCAAAGAAGACTGAATGCTGTAATTAAATCAAAAGGTGCTTCAACAAAGTATTACTTTAAGGGTGTACACACTTATACAACCAGTTTATTGTATGTTTTTTTTTTCGTATTTTACATTTTTTTTCCCCTAACAGATTTGTTTGTTTTTCAATTGAATTGTACAGGTTATAGGTCACATTAAAGGTGAGAAAAGTTTTGGAATGATTTATTGTGGTCTCAATTTTTTATATCACAAAAACATGGCATTTAAACAGTGGTGTGTACACTTTTTATATCCAGTGTGTGTGTGTGTGTGTGTGTGTGTGTGTGTGTGTGTGTGTGTGTGTGTGTGTGTGTGTGTGTGTGTGTGTGTGTATATATATATATATATATATATATATATATATATATATGGTTCTCTATTATAAGATCTAATGAAGATCGAGCTGGGAAGACTGAAAGCCCAGAATATCGACAATAAATAGAACTCAAACCACACTTATATATTACAGGGGGGGTAAGCCTCCCTACACTTCCCACAGCCCCTGGTAATTATATTTACAAACTCCAAGATCACGGACAGAAAAGGAGAAATACCTCAATCCCTGTTGTGCCACGATCCTACACATTAGAAGCCTTGTTCCTTTTGATCTTTCCACCTCAACCTTCTGTGGATCTCTCATCTGAGCATTCATTGTTATAATAGGGCCTTATATATATATATATATATATATATATATATATATATATATATATATATATATATATATTTATTTATTTAATTTTTATTTTACATTTGTTGACCGGGCTAGTCTAGCTGGATACATATCCTTTTTCAGTAGAGGCCCGGGGAGAAAAGCTCCCAGTATTAAAAAAAGTATCACACTACAATTAGATAGAAGTAACTACATTAGTAATATAATAACACAATAAGACATCTTCATATACATGCTAATAGTTTGAACAAATCATTTGTTGAGTTGGTCACATGACATGGGTACATGTGGAGGTAGTGAAATGCTAGATAATAACTTGAGAGGAAGAAGAGAGTAAAGGTACTGTGAGACCTATAGGAATTAATCTGGGTTAGGACATGGGCATAACCAGTGAGACTTAAGTAATTCTCTGAGATTATTTTTGAATAGATTGAGTGAAGTCATGAGCCTTAGGTTGTTGGGAAGGGAATTCCAATGCTTTCCAATGGAGTTAGCATAAAGAGCATCGCCGCCCATGTTATTAGATTTGATGGTTAATACCTGATTACTGTTTGAAGATCGAAGGCAACTTAAGTTGGTGTAGGGGGTCAGGATTTTGCTCAGCGAGGGGGTTTTATCAGGTTGATTAATTATTTTGAATGCTTCCGTGAGTTGATTTAATTTAAGAAGATTGGGCAGTTCTAACCAGCCAAGTTTCTTGAGGTTGAGGCAATGGTGGGTACGATAGGGTGTACCTGTTGTGAATCTTGCAATATGATGGTAGGTAGTAGAGAGGTTATTGAGCTCACGTTTATTGAGGAAGGAAAATATCGGGGAGGCATATAGTAGGGTGGGAAGGAGATGAGTACGAGCAATGGTTAGTTTTGCATGAGGAGTTAGAAAGTTCTTGATTCTGTACATTGAGCCTAGTTTCTTGTTAACTGACTTAATGGTTTGGGCAATGTGCATATCAAATTTAAGCTTGTGGTCAATAGTGACACCTAGTAGCTTGGTATAGGAGAAAGGCTCAATGATGGTGCCATTAAAGGATTCCACAAAAAAGGTCCTAGGATTAGCAGGTTGGGGTTCTTGTGCTAGGGGAGTGGTAGACGAGGGGAAAAATAGAAGTAACTTGGTTTTAGTTGGGTTTAGTATGAGTTTCAGGTCGGAGAACCATTTTTCAACTTTGGCAAAACATTGTTGGGTGGCTGCTTGGAGATTCTGGAGAGAAAGATCAGAGCAGATCAGGGCAGAGTCATCTGCAAATTGAATGCAGGTGGCTCTGGGGTTGACTGTGTGAAGATCATTTATAAAAACAGAGAAAAGAAGGGGACCAAGTATGTAGCCCTGTGGAACACCAGTGTTGTTAGAGAGCAGGTGAGATAGACTATTTTGCCATTGGACTGCTTGTTGCCTGTCAGAAAGGTAGTCCTTAAACCAGCTTAGAGCTAAGTTGTCAAGATGAAGGGTTTGCAGGGTGTGGAGTAATAGCTGGTGGTTAACCATGTTGAAAGCTTTCGATAGGTCAAGAAAGAGAGCAGAGGATATAAGTTTTTTTGTTACGGTTACTATTTACTGAGTCAACAAAGGAGAGGAGGGCAGTGGTAGTACTGTGATGGGGGTGAAAACGATGCTGGGTTATAGACAGAAGATTATTGATGGTGAGGTAGTGTAGGAATTGTTTGTGAACACACCTTTCCATAATTTTAGCTATTGGAGACAGTATTGCGATAGGCCTATAGTTAGATGTTTCCGTGGAGGAGCCTCCCTTATGAAGTGGAATGATGTACGAGATTTTTCAAATGGGGGGGATGGTAGCCTCAGTTATGGATCTGTTAATCAAGATTGATATGGGATAGGCAATGACATCAGACGCTATTTGTAGGTATTCCGCTGGGAGACGATCGGCCGCTAGGGTGGACGGTTTCAGTTTTTTTAATAGGGTCCGAATATAGGAGGTAGATACTGGTTGTAGGTGAAAGGAGAGAGGAGGTGAGTCATTAGGAAGAGTTAAGGAGGGGGAGGAAGTAGGTAGATGATTGGCTAGGGACTGGATGGTCTCTGTAAAAAAAGTGTTAAAGGTATTGGCTACTTCTTCTGGATCTTTACTAGTGAGTTTCTCGGGTGTTGGGGTAGAAGATTTACCAGGATGGAGGAGGTTATTAAATCCAGCCCAGAACTTTTTTGGGTTAGTCTGGTGTTTGTCCTGGAGGTGACAGAAATACTGTTTTTTGTCTCTAGTAATGTCAGATTTCGTGGAGTTTCTAAGCTGTTGAAATTTAATGCGATCTAGGGGAGTTTAGGTAGCTCTCCATTTGTCCCAAGCCTGGTAACGGAGTTTAATTTTTGCTTTGGTTTCTCTTGTTAGCCAGGGAGCTATGCGGTCCTTGGTTCTAATTAGATGATTTGGGGCATGGGAGTCGAGAATGTTTAGGAATGTGTCATTGAAGTATGACACGCTCTCGGCTAGGGGTAGAGTATTTAGGATAGACCAATTGCAGAATTTTAGTTCAGCTAGGAATAGTTCTGGGTTGAACTTTTTCCTATTTCTGATAAGTTTATATAAGGGTGGGTTGGTACATGAAAGTTTGTGCTTTATAATGTAAGTGACAAGGTGGTCACTAAGGTCGTTGGGGAGGGTACCAGTGGTATAGTTGTTCTCATCTTTATTGGTGAGAATCCAGTCAATCGTGCTCTCTTTTTGCTGTATGTTACCAATTCTAGTTGGAGATGTAATATGTTGGGAGAAGCCATATAGATTGATTGGATGGGGATTTGTCTTGGCAGAGCAGTGGGACCAGTCAATATTGAAGTCCCCTAGTACCATGGTTTCTTGAGGGTAGTTGGTGGCTAACCAACTTAAAGTTTGCTCTAGGTTTTCAAGGTTCTTCCCTGGGGGAATATAGATTACTACAAAATTGATACATTTTTGGGAGTTTAGGCAAATCTTTAGTGCACTAAGTTCAATATTAGAGACCTGGGGAGGATGCAATGGGTTCCTAATGATGTTTAATCTGTTCTTAAACATTACAGCTATTCCCCTGCCCTTTTTGGTTATTCGATCAATCCTTAGGATGTTATAGCCAGGTGGAAGAATTTCTTCATCCTTTGTGGCGGGTTTGAGCCATGTTTCTGAAAGGCACATGATGTCTGGGGAATGTGTGGCTATCATAGCATGTAAGCTATGTACTTTGTTGTTTATGCTTCTTAGGTTGAGATGAAAGATGAGGAGGGAGCTAGTAGGAGTTTGGGGTAGTGTTGAAGTGACAGAATCTCGATTGGTGGCGGGGCCTGGATTAGGGTGAATGTCACCATATTGAGTAATACATTGTTTTAGGTGATCTAAGAATCTTTGAAGTTTGTATAGTATTTTGAGGTTAGATTTATTTTTGGATGAGCAAGGGTAGTGAAGGGTTAGATGTATTTTATTGAAGCCTAGAGTTTTTGCAGGGTGGGGAGAAGGTACTATTAGGTTAGGTGGAAGGTGTGTGTGTGTGTGTGTGGTAGTGTGAGCCTTGGGGAAGGGAATTCCTAATAGTGTTTGGTGTTCATAACGTGATAAAAGGTAAGGGATAAGAAGAAGTAAAATTAGTGAAGAGATGATGGGATACATAGTTTTGACCATGATAATGAGAAAGTGGTAGCTTATGGGATGGGAGGATTAGGAGGGCTTACTAAATTTAGGGGGATGGCTGAGAGTGTGGGAGGAGGAGTTGTTAATTGGGGGACAGACGTGATTGGAAGGGAGGAGGGTGGGATGCGCTAGATGTCCCTATAAATTTAGAGGTACTGGGGGAGGGTGGGATATGGGGGCAGGGTGGGGTGCGGAGCGAGCCCGAGCGAAGCGAGGGTGAAGCGGAGCGGGGAATACACCTGCCTGGAGTTTGCAGGGCCTTAGAGGCAGCTAGATGTGAGTATAGGGTTCAGGTGTTGAATAGCACCTTCCAATTGCAAGGACCTTGATTTTTGGCAGCGTAAAGTTAAGTTGCCAGTAAATTTGTAAGGTACTGTTAGGTTTCCTGCCTACAGAACGCTGTCCTAGCTAGGTATACTTAAAATATGGGTATAGCTTTTACCCTATAGTCTGTTTCAGTAAAAGTAGATGGACAGTATAGGTTTGTGCATTCGCACCATAGTAGGGTTCTGTCAGGGTCGACGCCAAGAACCTGGGAGCCACGCGGTGGTATTTTAGTGGGGGGGGGGTTCCTTTAGGAGAGGAGAGTCATCCGGGCAGGAGGACAGAACAGTACCAGCAAGTCTAAGAGTAAAAATGGCGGAATCTATATATATCTATATGGGTCTACTTCATTTGATCAAAAGACCATTTGACCTAAACCCATTTGAACGAAATTTCATTCGATCAAAAATCAGTATTCAGGGCAAATAACAGGGATTTGTCCCCCTCCCCAATGTCAGGCGACCCTGGAGTTGGTATATATAATTGGGGGGTGGGGGTGCAGCCCCCCCACATTGGGGGGTGTAGTGGGTGAAGCCCCCCACCTATTTTTGTTTAAAATCTGTACTTTTTGTTTTATTTTCTCCTTTTAAAGAAAACTAGATGGGGGTCTTCGCCTCCCACACCCCCTCAATGTGGGGGACTGTGCCCCCCACACCCCCCCTAACTATATATACCAACTCCAGGGTCACATGACATTGGGGAGTGGGACAAATGCCAGTTTTATGCCTTGAATACTGGTTTTCAATCAAATGGAATTTCGATCAAATAAGTTTAGGTGAAATGGTCTTTCGATCAAATGAAGTAGACCCATATATATATATATATATATATGGTTTACTATCACATGTTCGTTCTTCTTTTAGACGAACGAACTATGTGCGAAAACCATTTGACGGAACCGGTAGGGCGATCACAATGCCCAAGCTGACATGAGTGAATGGCCGCTGTTGTCAGCTCGAACATTGCGGTGCAGATCGCACTATAGTGGGGATGGGGAAATGTACCCTTACCCTCACTGTAGTGCGATCTCGGAGTTTGTATATATAAGTAGGGTGTGTAGGGGGTGCAGCCCCCACACTGGGGGTGCAGGGCGTCTTGCCCCCCTACAAAAACCTGTTGTAGTATGTTGTATAGGTAGAAGCATTTCAGTGTAGACGACATTTTCGACATTCAACTGCACTGAAATGTTCGGCTCGACATTAACATTGTTCAGTGTTCATATTTTCGAACATTTGGTTCGGATATCTGTACATTTCAACAAAATGTTATGTCGAACATGTGATAGTAAACTATATATATATATATATATATATATATATATATATATATATATATATATATATATATATATATATATATATATATATATATATATATATATATATATATATAGGTCTACCTGAAAATACAAAATCCCAGAAAATCGAAGATGACATAATTGAGAAGAAATCAGAAAAATCTCATTTCAGCGAAAGACCTGATTGGCAAATGTATTCCCAGGGTAAGTAACCTGTTGGCCAACAAGGTGAACTTTGCCCTGTTCCCAACTGTAGTGCAATCTCAGAGTTGGTATATTTAGTTGAGGGGGGGGGGGGTCCTTTTTCGTCGCATTTGGTGTTAGTTGTTACTTACCCTGGGAAGATATTCGTCAATCCGGTCTTTCACTGAAGTGGGTTTTCGCTGATTTCATCTCAGTGATGTCGTCTTTTATCTTCTGGGATTTTGATGTTATGAAGAAGACCCATATAGATATATAGATATATAGATATGGTTTACCTTCATTTGGTCAGCAAGAATGAATGTCGACATTTGAAAGGCAGACCACGATACCAGTTTATCCAAGGCAGGTTTATAGGAGAGCTGGAGTTTGTGCTGGCACATGATGCAGTGCATAGAACTCACACATGCATGCATACATAAGTTGGTTTGTAGGAGCCAAACTATAACCTTAGCCTAATCTGTTAAGTAAACAGCATAACTGGTTAAGTGTAAGATAAAACAGCAGTGATGACAAAAAAAATTATCCTGGAATATCCCCTTTGAAGTTTTATCCCTGGGATAACACTTTGCAATTTATTGTGGCTCAGTTGCATAGTACTTTGCCACTGTTTCATGGTCACTGCAAAGTAATTCATCATTGTAGAGTGCATCTTACACATCTGTAAGCATTCTCTTATCCACGAATGTGGGATGCTGTCAGTTTTTTGTTTTGTAATCTATTTATGGCATACTTAGATTATTTTCCCTTTTATAAACTTTCTAGTTTTGTTCATAGGTTCATATGTACCAGGCTTGCTGCCCTTGTGAGACGTTTTAAGCCAAGGCAATTTCTTGGCAACAAATGATCCTTTCTTCCATATGACTTTCTTTTATTATTGTTTTTTATTGCCATAATTAATTTTATTTCTAAATCACTATAAACTTTGTCTGAATCAGCTCCAGTATATAATTTGCATATTGTTGGAAAGCAAGTTAGTGAAGCAGTATCATTTTTTTTCCCTCTTGTTAACTAGGCTGGTGACTCTTCGAAATGTACATATAACTAATGCTGGCTCAGGGCTAAATCTGTGCGCAAAGGTGTTAATACCTTTAGACAGAAGTTAGGTACTGCTTCTGGACCTGGGTTTTTCATTTAGCAGCTTTACTTAATTTTGTCTCAGTTTCTCTAGCTGTTAATTCATTTCATTTCTATATTCTCTACAATAGTGTTCCTTAATGTTTATTTCTTCTGTCTATTCAGCATCTTTAGTATATTCAATCGGGTCTTCATAAATATTTCTCCAAAATGTATCTGTTTCATCTTTTTTGATGCTGTTTCTTTCCCTTGTCTTATTTTCCAATTCTCTACAAAACCGTTTTGGGTAATTAATGAATTGCTTATTTTGTATGTCTTTACTACATTTATCTTTCTATGTATTCTCAATGAACTGTTCCCTTTTCTGTATTGTTCTTCTCTTTTTTGAAAGGATTTTTGTATTAATTTAACATATTTACAATATATACATAGTAAGGAAGACATTCAACATCACATATTGTTATACAATGATAGGAATACATTGAATCATCAGTGATCTTAAGCAATTTACACATTGAGAGTCCTGGAATTTCAGTAGCAACATTTCAAGGTTATCCCAACCACTAAAAATCTTAGTATGATATATAGACTTATTCTGATCACTTCTTTTTCAGTTTTACATAATATTGCTATTAAATTTAAAAGTTCTTTGAACATAGGAACTGAGTTCTACAACTGCCAAGAGAGCCCAAAACATTTTTTGCTCTTTGGCTTTTACAGATAATGGAAGTGGAACATCCGTTAGTATTACTGAGCTAGTTAAAGGACAATTATCAGACCATAACCCTTTAAAAACATACTTATCTCTTCCCAATATATATTTTGTTTTTCAAAATCCATAAAGATGTGTATCCAATGAGCTTTTACATCTTTACCACATCTCCAACAAACTGAGGAGGTCATTTTACTAAACTTAGAGATTTTATAGGGAGTAACAAACATTCTATGTATATATTTCCAAATAAAAACGTTCCAGTACAAACCTGAAGAAGTCTGACTAAATGATTTAAGTGTCAAAACTGTTATTCTTACCCATGTATTGAGACAATCAATCCACTACTGTCTAAAAAGTTCCAGAATTTAGTATCAGAATTATTATTTATAATTAAGTTATATAACTTGGTCACATTTCCTTTGTATGTCAACCTACCTTCAATAATACCATTAATATATTCAGATAATGGGGAATAGTGTTCTGTTCCCCTTCACTCATATTATCCACAAATCTATTTAAATTTCTTACTGACAGAGAATATTAACTGGTTAGCAGATTCATCCAACTTACATTCTTTCATTAAATATTCTTGGGGCTTAGTTTTTCCTTTTTCAAAGACCATAATACTAATCAATTCCTTTTAATAAATTAATGTTAACATTGTTCTGATTTTCCTTAAATCTAGAGGTATGTGCAGTGGGAAAGCATACAAATATCAATGCTGATAATAATGGAGTCCGAAAAACATATTTCTTAACCATTTTAGGAACTCATTTCATATATGCAGAGTCTATAGATTGAAATTAATTTTGCTCCAAGGTAAATTTTCTTAACCAGAAGAAAATAGTATTACCATTTCTAATTTATCATATTTAATAAACTTATAAGAATTTAGTATAATCTGCCTCTGGATGGTTTTCCATTGACTAGTGTACATTAAGACTATCCAGAGTATAATGGAGTCAAAACGTGCAGCAACAGAATAAGGTTCTGCATTTGGGAAGCTAATAACACCATATTCCTGTAATCTTACATGATTTCTATAAGCAATTCTTGGCCTTTTAGGAAACAATACGAATGAAGTTAACATTTTTTCCAGATTTTCTTTCTATTTTACCAACCTTCTAACATTTTGGGTCTTATTTACTTTCTGTATTGAATGCAATGTCTATATATATATATATATATATATATATATATATATATATATATATATATATATATATATATCTATAATCATGGGTAATATAATTTTAATAAGTACTAACCTATCCTCAAAAGTTAAAAAAAAAATGAATTCCATTTTTTTTACTAAGAAGTAATACTTCTTCAATTACTTTTTCAAAATTATTGTTAAAAAAAGTTATGTACTTACCATAATGTTCCATGTGAGTTGTTTATCTCGCCTTTATTCTCACTGATGGGTTCAGAGCCGATCCTCGGCTCCGACTCGGCTAATAGCAAAGCTCAAGGTTTGCCAGTAGCTCAATACCAAGCCCCTTATCCCACAATGCACTGCTGGAATTACCTCAGATCTTGTTTGCTGCGAGTAACAGTATATATATATATATATATATATATATATATATATATATATATATATATATATATACATATATATATATATATATATATATATATATATATATATATATATAATTTCTACCAAGGACACTTCCTGACGGGGAAAAAGAAATATTGAATAACAAGGATGGTAATAGCCTCTACGTCAACAGGCAACCAGGAGGGGGAAGGAGGGAGGGACATGAGAATAAAGGCGAGATAAACAACTCACATGGAACGTTATGGTAAGTACATAACTTCTTTATGTGAAGTTGTTAAATCTCGCCGTTTATTCTCACTGATGGGTAGCGTCCCTAGCACCCTCAATCCTGGGTGGCTCATGGAAGTATGTTCTTCAGTATCATGGAACCAAAGGAAGACCTGTCCCTTGAAGCCTTATCTACTTTGTAATGCATGATAAAGGTATGAGGCTTAGACCAAGTGGCTGCAGCGCAAATATTGTCATGGGGCAATTTTAGCTTGAAAAGCAGAAGACGTAGAGACGGCTCTGGTAAAATGAGCCTTAGGTTTGTGTGTTAATGGCATGCTCGCATTTTCATAAACAAAGGATATACAATCGGATAACCATTTAGATAAGGTTGTTTTAGCCACTGGATTGCCTTTTCTGGCTTCTGAGAAGGATACAAAAAGTTGATCTGATTTTCTAATATCCTTAGTTCTGTCAAGATAAAATCTGAGCTGTCTGTGTATATCAAGTTTGTGCAGCATGTATTCCAATTTGCTAGAGTGGTTGGGAAAAAAGACTGGCAGCTCAATGACCTGATTGATATTTGACTCAGAACAGACTTTAGGTAAAAATGAGGGTTTTTTTTCTGAGAGATACTCTATCAGCATGGAAAATCATGTAAGGTGGTCTGATAGATAATGCTTGAAGTTCTGACACTCTGAGGGCAGAAGTAATGGCCACAAGAAAAATAGTTTTCCAGGATAAATATTTGAGATCACAAGAAGATGGTGGTTCAAAAGGGGGAAGAATAATTTGAGACAGCATAAAGTTTAAATTCCAGGGAGAATAGGGAATTTTGATAGGAGGTCTCATATGAAGAACGCCTTTAAGAAAAGTCTTAGATAATTTATGGCCCATAACATTTGAGCCACCAAACCCAAGGTGAAAATTTGAGATGGCAGCTAACTGGACTCGAACTGTAGCAGCTGCTGCCCCTTCCTTAAAAATTTTTGTCAAGAATTCTAAAATAGATGATAGCGGAGCTCAGAAAGGGTCAATGTTCTGCGTGTTGGCCCAAATTGAGAATCTTTTCCATTTACTGCCATATAATTTCCTGGTAGATGGCTTGTGAGAAGACAAGAGAATTTGTCTTGTATCTTCTGAAATTGAATGAAGCCTGGCAATTAGGGTAAGTGGATTAGCCAAGCAGTCAGTTTCAGGGACTGCAGTGAAGGATGTAGGTCCCCTGATGGGTGCGTCAGAAGGTCCGGAACTGGGTCCAGGATCCATGGATCTTCCAACAGATGATGGTGGAGAAATGGGAACCAAATCTGTCGAGGCCAATAGGGAGCTATGAGAATAACAGTCCTTCCTAGTGATTTTGCTTTCTGTAAAAATCTGGGTATCAATGGGAAGAGTGGAAATGCATAAAGGAGACCCGGGGGCCAATCGTGTAAAAGTGTATATCTCGGGGGATGACCGGGAGGTGGTATTAGGGCAAAGTACCTTCTGCATTTTGAACTGATGTGGCTGGCAAAGAGGTCACAGCAAGGCTGGCCCCATTTGTGGAAAATCAACTCCACAACCTGTTGTTTGAGAGACCACTCATGAGGGAGTAATATTGCCCTGCTTAGCTTGTCCGCTATCACGTTGGATTTCCATGGGATGTGCGTTGCTAACACAAAACACTGGGATGACAAAGCCCATTGCCAGACCCTGAGGGCTTCTCGAAAAAGGGGGTAAGACTTGGTTCCAGCCTTGCTTGTTCAAGTACCAGACTACTGACATGTTGTCCGTCTGAATTGCAATAGTTCCTAAAGGGAGAGAGTCCTGAAAGTACTGCATTGCCAGAAGTACCACTCTCAACTCTAGAACATTGATGTGCAGATGTGATTCTTGATCTGTCCATGTGCCTTGGGCAGTCTTTCCCTGAAAATGCCCCCCCCCCACCCTATCAGAGAAGCGTCCGTGGTCACAGTGGCTACTGGGGGAGGGAGAACAAAGGGTCTTCCAATTGACGTCAACCACCACCGAAGGTCTCTCTTGCAAGAATCAGTGATGAGAATCATGTGGTGCATCGGTAGTGTCTGGTACGACCACTGAGCAAAGAGAAGCCATTGAAGAATTCACATATGCATCCTTGCGAGTGGTATAGCCAGGATTGCTGCCGCCATCAAACCTAGCACCTTCAATACCTCTACTGCTGTAGCTTTGTTCTTTGACACCAGTGAGCTGACATGTTGGCGGAGAAGTGAAACTCTTTTGACAGGAAGACGTAGAGTGGTAGTTGAGGTATCTAACTCTGCTCCTATAAAAATGGTATGCTGCGATGGCGATAAGGCAGACTTTTCGAAGTTGATTGTAATGCCTAATTGATGGCAGAGTGTCAGAGTGTATTGTGTTGCCTGAGTCAACTGACACCTGGTGGTAGCGGTGAGGAGCCAATCGTCTAGGTATGGAAACACCTGGAATCCTAGACATCTCAGGTGAGCCGTGACCACTGCCATGCATTTAGTGAACACTCTGGGGGCTGTAGTGAGACCAAAGGGCAGGGCTCGAAACTGGTAATGATTGGCTCCCAGCCGGAAATTCAGATGATCTCTGGACCATCTGTTCATCTTTATGTGATAGTACGAGTGCTTGACATCTATGGAGCACATCCAATCACCTTTCCCTAGGAAGAGAAGAATGGACTGAAGCGTGACCATTCGGAACTTCTCATTCTTTATGAACTGGTTGACTCTGCTGAGGTCCAAGATAGGTCTCCAGTCTCCTGTTTTCTTTGGTACCAAAAAGAATCTTGAGTAAGTTCCGAATCCAACTTGGTCTGCTGGGACTGGTTGGATGACTCTTTTTTTCTAGCAATCTGTAGACCTCTACGATTGCTTGTTCCCTGAGATTGGGTGGAACAGCTGGGATTCTGTTTACAGGAATGGGAGGGGAAGAGAATGGTATGAAATATCCTCTGGAAATGATGCTTTGTACCCATGTATCTGATGCTATGTTTAGCCAGGCTTCTGGGTACAAAGACAAGTGACCCTCGACTGCCTCCAGAGCCGAACAGTCGGGCCCCCTTTCAGGGTCACTGGTAGGGTTGACCGGAGAACTGACCCCTGTCACTCTGTTGCTGTGGACCCCCTCTGCCATGGGGGTAGCATCTTCCATTATAACCCCCTCCTCTGCCTCTAGAGGGGGTTTCTCCACGTGTGTCCTGAAAGGCTCCCTGTGCTTTTCGGAACCACATTTTCCCTCCCCTAGGGCCCTTGGGGTAGGGCTGAGTAGGGGTAGAAAAACAGACTCCAACGGCAGATAAGGTCTTACCTTCCTGCTCACACCTGGTTAAAGTTTCCTTTACTTTGGGCCCAAACAGTGATGAGCCATCGAATGGGGTATTAATAAAGGAAGACTTAAAGGGTTCCGCAAAGAAACAGAGATGCATCCAGGCTTGTCTTCGAAGAGCAATGCCTGAACTAGCGACTCTACTTGAACCATCAGCTGCATAGGATATGAGACGCATGGACGAGTTTACCACTGAGTTTAGGGTAGCGAGCTGGGCGTTGACTTTGTCGGCTACCCCTGCAGCTACCATACCCTGGAGAGTATCTCCTATCTCTTTCAGGAGATCTCTTTGTAGTTTCATAAAGTGGGTTAAGTAGTTCAGTGATCGCAGAGAAAAAGTTGCTGAACTAAACATGCATTCCCATATCTATCCATGACCCTAGAATCTCTGTTAGGAAGATGGATAGATGTGGATGTCTCAGACACTTCCTTTTTGGTGGCTGCAGCTACCACCATGGCATCAACGGGCACTCCCTTTGTCAAAAATGGCTTGTCCACTGGGGCAGACATGAATTTATTGGGCTTACGAGGAACAGGTTCCATGGCCTCCAGTGACTCCCACCCGTTACAAGAAATCAGTTCCATGAGCTCATCATAAGGCGGAGACACCCAAGAAGTGGAAGGTTGAGAGCCAAAAGCCTTCAAGAGCACGGACTCATCCTCAGTAGGGGTCTTGGACTGCCAGTCACCCCTCTGACTAAGGATCTCTAGTATCTCTGCAAAGGAGATATCCTCAGAGGGGGATCGGGGGGACCCTTCTGACTCATCTAAGTCCGTGTCAAATGTCAAAGACTCTTGTGGGGCATCTAAGTGCCTCCTCTTGCACAGTCTCTTCCTGGGCACCTCCTCAGTGGGGGGATCTGGGGAGGTCTCAGAAGAGCAGGGGACATCCTGTGGGGGTACTTGAGGCTCGGGGTCTCTATGCTTAGAGGGACCGGTATATGAAGAAGCAGACACAGGAACTTGAGGGGAGAGGGAAGGCTGAACCGATGCTGATGTTGTCTTTGGAGACAAAACTCTCCTCATAACATTGAAGGCACCGTGGCTCAGATGAGAAAGAGTGGACAGACCCAAGAGTACCATCCGATCCTCCCGCACCAAAACCCTGGGCTCTGAGCCTGAGGTAGGAACCAAGCTCATTCGAGCCGAAGCCCCGAGAGGAAGAGTCGGCACCGACAAATTGGTTTGACTATCCTCCCCGGACCTGATGGGAGAGCGTCGGCTCCTAGAGTCCTCGGTCGGCGCCGAGGACATCTGAGTAGATGGAGCCAATAACACCGGTGCGGGTATCGATTTCAAGGGTTCGACAATCATCGGTTCAGTTTCCTTCGGCTCCGAGAGTCCAGTACGGCGCGGAGGAGGAGTAGACAAATCTGGTTCTATGGTCTTCGGCACTGACGAGCTGGTCGAGGCCGACAACAATTTGGCAAGTCCTGGTGCCTGTAGAAGCTTCTGCACTAGCCGATCCATGTGCAAATCTGAAAGGCTGAATGAGGACTTAGCTCAATGCACCGAAGGTGCTGACTGGAGAAGAGGAGAAGAAGGAACTTCAGAGACCGGCTCCAATACTGAGAGCTGGCTCCGAACCAAAGGTACACTCAGTTCCGAGGTCTGTGGAACCGATGACCCTCCTTCTGAAGTTTTTGCCTTTTTTGTCACTTTGTCTGAAGATTTGGATTTTGAGGATTTGGAGGACGTGCTAGTACCTTCATGGCTACTCAACACCTCAGAAAAGGATTGCTGTAGCAATCCCCTGTCTATTGGCTTCCTCCTTCTCTCCAAGAGAACTCTTGAAGAAAAGGAATGGCAAATGCTGCAAGTGTCTTGGAGGTGTTTAGCCCCCAGACAGTAGACACACTGAATGTGTCCATCAGTGACAGATATTTTCTGCCCACAATCTGGGCATTTTTTGAATCCCGATTTAGGACAGGATTTCTCCTTTTCATCCGACATAGTTAAATAAAACAAAACAGTAAACTGCAAAAAGTAAGACAGTAAAGTCCTTACTCACTTGTAAAGACCCACAAAACAACTAAGCCCAATCTGGGCACTGTCTATAACAATATAATTATAGATTACAAATATAGGGCTAAAGAGGTCCAAAGAGAAAAACCCTGACTATTAGAAAGGACTAATACGAGTAAATAGGGCTAAAGGCCCACACAAACTAACTAAGCCAACAGGGCACTAACTATTTAAAACTATAGATTATATTATGTAATTATCTAATACTAACACACAACTGTAATAGAAACAAAAAGGAAAGTTTTTTTTATAAAACTTGCTATTATTTTCCCACAAATGGTCCTATCTAGCTGGATCACTGAGATCTCTCTTGCCGCAGCAAACTAGATCTAAGGTAATTCCAGCAGTGCATTGTGGGATAAGGGGCTTGGCCTCAAGCTACTGGCAAACCTTTTGCTTTGCTATCAGCCGTGTCAGAGCCGAGGATTGGCTCCGAACCCGTCAGTGAGAATAAACGGCGAGATTTAACAACTTCACATTAATAATTATTATTATTAATAATCTTACTCATATTTTTATTCCTAAATATTTTAGTTCTTTTCCTTGAAGACTGCGGTGGTGCAGCTGTTAGCATTGTTGCCTCACAGCAAGAGGTTCTCCGGTTCTCAGTTGGAGCACTTTCTGTGCAGAGTCTGCATGTTCTCCCTGTGGTTGAGAGAGTTTTAAAGACATGCAGGTAGGTGTGTATGTGTGTGCCTTCTGTGAAGGATGGGTACCGGGCTGGGAACATGGCACCATAAAAACACCACTGCCAATCTGCAGACTGGTGATCTGCTGTGGGGACCCCTAATCAGTAAAAGCCAAAAGACATTGCTTTTTATTTTAGTTCTTTTCCTTCCCAATTATATTTATCTTATACGTACTATCTAGTAATTGATTTAACACTAAAACTTGAGTTTTATTATTATTAAATTTCAGCAGTGTTACTTCTTGAAACTTCAATTTCTTCATCTATTTCTTCGAATGAACAATTTAAATCTTCTATAGTTAGTAAAATATCATCTGCAAAAAGCTGTATTTTAGATTAACAATCTCTGTTAATTGGGAATCCATCAATTTTTCATTGCTTCTTATACTATTAGTTAAGGGTTTGACGACTAATGCAAATAGCCGAGGGGACAAGGGACACCCTTGCTTTGTTCCATTGTTTAAAGTGAATCCTTGAGAAATTGATTCAATTATAACATATGCTTTGGAGTCTCTATACAGGTTTTTTAATATTCCAATAAAAGTTTTAAACAAGTAGTTCAGATCTACAGAGTCAAAAGCTCTCTTGATAGCTAAACTAATTAGTGCCAATTTCTTGTTCATTCCTTTTGCTAAATCTACGACAGTTACTACCTTTTTATATTATCGTATGTTAATCTATTTTTCTGTATTCTTCTAACAGTGATACTTCTTAACTGCTTTCTAGTTTTCTCTACTTGTTGCTTCTACAGTGGTATTCTACTTGCTCCCTTCCTTTCCTTTGTTACTCTATGTTTTTGTGGTTACATTTTATCTGTTATTAGTTTAGCGGCACAGTAATATATCCTTTTTATTTCTGTTACATCACATTAATTTCTCTTATTTCTTATTACTGTGTTCATCTATTTTACCAATCTTCTATATTTTGGGTCTCATTTACTTTCTGTAATCCATTTATTTAATCTATTTTAACATGTATATCCATCGTTATTAACTCAAGCAGGTCTTCCCTTAGATAATTTTCTTCCTGAGTGATCTTTGCTCTCTGTTTCCAATGAGTCTTCTACAGACAGTTCCAGAGCATCTTTCTGTTACATATTCTCTTCAGATGCATCCTTCGTCATCTGCTGGTCCTCCACATGGGATCCACTGACTCATCACTCTTCAGGTGCATCCCACTTCACTCACTACTCCTCTGTCTGGGGACCCATTCATCCATAACTTTGTGACACTGTCTGTATTGGAACTTACACAATAAACCCTTCACATTGCAGATGGACCATCACTTTAATTTTTACTTGTTTAATTTCTCCTTCACTAATCTTTTCTACATTCCCCCTTTACGATCTTATTTTTTGTACTGTGAAAGTTTCCATATCCAGGTGTTTTGCCTGTATTTCTCTTTATTTGGAAATGCACTTTTTGTTCTGATTAGTTTGGCATTCTCTTTTGCATAAACTGTATAAATACTGATGTATATTTTGCTGATTTATTTAGAATCTTGTTTTAGTTCTAACAATCCTGAACTATCTCTGTGTGTGCCAAGGTTGCTTACTTATTGCAGTTGTAGTTACATACATTTAGTGGACTACTAGTTTCAAACTGAAACTTCGCAACAAAAAAAAAGTGCTTCCGCTTCCACTGGTAAGCAAAGAAAAAACCTCCTCTCCTCCCTAATAATAAGGCCAGTGGATCAGGAACTAAAACAAAAAAAAGGGGGGGATCAACAACTCAAAACTGGACTACTCTAGTTCAGAGTCTCTTCTTCTGTATATCCATGTACAAGCTCTTTGCACAGCTAATCTCTTTCTAAATAACTACACTTTCTTTTATCCTAAGAATTAACTTTAGCACAAGTCTTCATTTATTTTCTTAATACTTAGAAATGTTGTACCATATATAAATACTATTGCATAAAAGGCTTGTCTGAGGGCATCCTACTGGCTATCAATGGGGTCTTATATTCTTTCTTATTTCCTTGAGGTATTACTGTTTTATATTTTGTTATGCCGTGATTTCTTGTAACATATTATGCGTTTACTTCTGTTTCTTATTATTTATTAAAATGTGAATGTATTTTACTGTTGTAACTATAAGGTGTATCAGTGTATGCTAAGCTACATTTGGTCTGGGTGATACCCGAAAAGAGTTAGTATACTTGTTCACTTATCCTTTTCACAAAGCATTTACTGAATAATAAAATAAAGTAAATAATATATTTTGATGCTGGTTTTGTTGAGTATGTCACTCTGTATTTTCATATGATCAGTGACAAGAACTGTCAGTCTGCTTGGCCTAGGTGTGTCCACTCAAGGTCTCCTACAATCAAAAATGTTTTGGCTGAACTTGGTAACAAAACTTAAAAGGACACTACATTGGTTGACTTTAATGGGATTGTTGTTGTTTTTTATTTTTTTTGGATCTCAAACAGAGACTGTTTGCTTGTAAACTGTCTACCTGAAATTGCCAAATAAGGTTTTCTCAGTGTTAGTATCATATTGAAATAAGGTACAGGATCTGCTATGAGTACAGCAGTGGTAGCAACGGTCAAAAGAACATGAGGTTCTATGTTCTTATCTTCAGAAAGTCCCAAGAAGTAGCGGTCAGCATTACAATATTTACAAGGTAGCTGCAGAACTATTTTCATCAGTACCCAGAGTACTGAACCTGGCAACGCTGTCATTACTTATCACATCTGGCCTTTTGAATGTGGCATTTAAATAACAAAGGCAGAAGCCTTTCTCCTGTACAACATAACCACACACACACACACACACACACACACACACACACACACACACACACACACACACACACACACACACACACACGCTTGTGCATATGGCACATGCTCTTCACAATACACACACATGCATATTTACACACTAAACATTTTTTAGGAAACACTGATAAAGCTTTCATTCATTCATGTCAGTGTATTTTATGATGCGTACAAAGGGATGGTATGAACTAATAGAAAAGTCAGCTTTCAGTCTGACAACCTGCATGCCCTACCTGTTTGACAGAATGAAGCCTGTAATTAATCTGTCAAGTGTAGAAGCTAGAGCTGTCAGTATGGAAACTAGAATAGTATTCCACTTGCCTTGTAGAAGTGAGTTTATGGGATGCATGGGAAAAGAATGCAGGGGATCTCTATGCAGTTTTTTCTACAGGGCAAACAATTTTGATTTCCTTTCAAACAAAACGGGAGTAATATGTGTATATTTTTATGTGCAAACTGAATAAAACTTGTAGGTTTGTAGGTTTGGTTGCAAGAAGTTAGAAATGTATATATGTTTTCTGATTTTTGAAAGCAGCAAAAGGTAGACAATTTCTTGTCATGGAACTAGCATATCAAAAGAATGAAGAAAAAAGAAGTTATGTACTCACCATAGCGTTCCATCTGAGTAAGTACTTCATTTGTCTGCAACCTGTGGGTATCGGATCCGACTTCGGATCCGAGCCGGCAGCTTACCAAGCTCCAAGATCCGAGCTCCTCCCCCTACCCATAATCCCCTGCTACCAACCACATTACCTCAGATCGTTTTTTTTGCCTTACCAACCTGTAAACATGAAATATCAACTGCAAAGGTGATCAGAAAATCCCGAAAGGTTCGGGGGATGGCAGGGGGGGGGGTCGGTTGCAGACAAATGAAGTACCTACTCAGATGGAATGTTATGGTGAGTACATAACTTCTTTATCTGAAGTAGTTACTTCATTTGCTCTGCAACCTGTGGGACAGAGTCTCCAGCTACCTTATAAGAACCTGGGTGGTCCTTACGGAAGGATATTCCGAAGCACCGCGGAGCCAAAAGAAGCCCTACTTCTCGAAATCACATCTAATTTATAATGAGAAATGAATGTATGAGAAGAGGACCAAGTAGCTGCTGAACATATGTCGTCTACTGGAACCCTAGACCAGAAGGCTGTTGAGGTGGCTACAGATCTTGTAGAATGAGCACGGATATTAACCGGGGCTGGTTTGCCAGACGATATATACCCCTGAATAATACACTGACGAATCCAATTTGCTACAGTGACTTTGGAAATAGCTTTACCCATGGCTGATTTTGTATACGAGACAAATAACTGGTCTGACTTGCGAAACTCTCGAGTCCTATGCAAGTAGAAATGCAGGTGTCTGTTTACATCCAATTTGTGTAATGTGTATTCTCCCTTGTTCTGAAATGTGGGGAAAAAACACTGGTAGATTTATCGATTGATTTATATTTGCTTCTGAAGCAACCTTAGGCAAGAAAGACGGGTTAGTCCTGAGGGACACTATCTTTGTGAAAGATAAGGTAAGGAGGCTTCATACACAAGGCTTGTAATTCTGAAACCCTTTTGGCCGAAGTAATAGCCACTAAGAAGGCTGTTTTCCATGACAAGAACTTCAACGGAATTGAGGCTGCAGGTTCGAAAGGTGGACTCGTTAAGGCTTGCAAGACTAGAGTGAGGTCCCATGGGGGAACCACAGACTTTATCGGTGGATTTAAAAGGAAGATGCCTCGTAAGAAGGTTTTGCACAACTTTGTAGATGCTAAGGAACCTATGCCATCACCCACATGAAAATGGGAGATGGCCAATTGTACCTTAACTGTAGAAGCGCTTGCTCCCTGTTGAAAGATTAATGAGAGGAAGTCCAGGATGGTCGGGATAGGGACAGTAAATGGGTCCAAACCCTTATCTTCGGCCCAAATGGAAAAACATTTCCACTTACTGTTGTAAAGTTTTCTGGTAGATGGCTTATGAGCCGCAACCAGAATGGCTTTAATGGGAGATGAGATACCGGGAGTCCTAGCCATTAATGGAACTGGATCAGCCAAGCCGCAAGCTTGAGGTTGACCAGGTTGGGCGTTGGGCAATCCACGGGATGAGAAACCAGTTCTGGACTGGGATCCAGAATCCAAGGAGGAGCCACACTGTGAGACCGCAGAAAGGGGAACCAGATCTGCAGAGGCCAGAATGGGGCTATGAGGATAACTCTGCTCCCCAACCGACAGGCTTTCTGAATGAACTTCATCATGAGAGGAAGGGGAGGATAAGCATAAAGGAGCCATAATGACAAAACTGTATTGTACTGTTTTCGTCTGGTTCAAACTTTGGGACTCTGATCCAATTTGGATCTGCCCTTAGCAACTTCAGACGTTTGAATCCAGGGCTCTGACTCCTCCCCTAAGCATAATTCCCTTGACACTGTCTAACTGCTTTAGATCAAGTTTGTCCCATGTGAGAATATACTTAATTAGAAAATAAAGATAGAGAAAAATAATATAATGGGAAGGGAAGGGCACAAATACCATTTGAATAGGATGTTAATAACCCATTGAGGTTAGAGACAGATAGACTCCTGTAGCGGGGGTGTAGCCAATTAATTCCATTTTGTACTCACAGATGCTTATTGCTACCCCCCCTCCCCATCTACTTGGCATTTAAAAAGTGGTCATATCACTTGAGGTGTTGCCCCACCTCAACCTTAATGTATGTAACATTTTCATCTGTTCAGTCAAAAAACATTTGTGCTATTGTTTTTAGATTTGCTATCCTCTCTGTAAGAAAGCTATATACATTTTTTAGAAGCATTAATCTATATGGTTAAAGACATGATATGGCTTGATAAAGCCCCAATATTTCTTACAGGAGTACAAAAAGTATGCCTGGCAAAACCCTTGTCTGTAGGCACTAACTCGTTCTCCCAGGAGCTTTAACTGATAATTTGGAAGAGGGATGGTGGGAGGGACATTGAACCACATTAAAACAGAACAGCACGGATCTAGTGTTAATTTCATATCCAATGTTGTCCATTTTCACATGATTCCACCTTTGGGATGGAATCTCTAGCTTCATGATTTCCTGGGTGGACTTATGGAAAGATATTCCTAAGAACAGCGTTACCAAGGGATGAACGAGCTCTGGACTGTACATCGAGTTTATAGTGAGACACAAAAGTATGCACTGTATACCATGTAGCAAGTGCACAAATCTCATCAACTGGAAAATGGTGTTGATAAACTGCTGAGGTTGACACAGTTCTTGTGGAATGAGCTTTATGTTTTTTGGAGAGTTTTAGACCCAGTTTGTTCATAAACAAAAGATTTACAGCTTGATAGCCACCCTGAAAAAATGATCTTGGAAACTTCTTGTCCGAGGTTAGATCTAGAGAATGCAATGAATAATTGATCTGAAGTTCTTAGTTTTATGTAATTAAAATCTAAGTTGTCCATGAATGTTAAGTGTAGTGTAGTGTATACTCTACTTTAAGGGTATTTTGGAAAGAATATAGACAAACTGATGGTTTGATTTATGTTGGACTCAGATGCCACATTAGAAATGAAAGATGGATTTGTTTTCAGAAAAACCCTATCCTTGTGAAAACCATGTAAGTTAGTTTGCTTGAAGGAGCCTGAAGTTCTGAAATCTTCTTAGCAGAAGTGATTCCCGCTAAAATCATTGCTTTTCATGTCAAAAATGTAATGTCCACTGAATCTGATTTGAAGGGGGACAGTGTGATAGCAAGAAGCATTACCGTAATATCCCAAGGAGTGACAGAATCTAGAACAGGAGGGGCAAATAGGTTCCTTTAAGAAAGACCTTAGACACCTTTAAAAGAGCTATAGGAGTCTTGGTATGAACTATATGAAAATGGAAATGGCTGCCAGTTGAAGATAACTGGAAATAGTTTCATAGTTTCATAGTATAGTACTAGGCTATCTGCCCTGGGGCATTTGTAAGCCTAGCCATAGTGATGTGGCTTTTGCCACCCCATGAAATGGTACCAAAATGTACAGAATAAATTTAGAATACTGTGCCTCTGTCTAGTAGTGACACAATGAAGGTCCCCTTGTATAATAGAATTAGTTTACTGTGCCCCTGTCTAGCAGTGACACAGATGTGACCCCTGGGGTAAACTTACGATATAGTTTCATAGTATAGTATATCGTATATATAGTATAAATGGCTGCAAGTTGAACTTTGATTGTTGAGAAACTTGAACTTTTGGAAAAAGCTGAGATAGGAACTCTGGAATACAGGGACGGGGAGTTGAGAAAGGAGCTAAACCTTTCTGTATAGCCCATTAAGAAAATCTTTTCCATTTGCTTTGATACACTTTTCTAGTGCGAGATTTTTGTGAAGCAGAAAGAATATGAACTACATTTACTGTAATCTGGTGACCCTGGCCATCACTGGTGGTTAACTTCAGGGAGTCTAGGTCCAGAAGAGGATGTATGGAAGGATGAGAGATTAAGTCTGGCCTGTGGGCTATAGTACAGGGTGGACTGAGCAGATGAGACCAGAGTTAAGGGAATCACACCTGTCGTAGCCACTATGGGGCAATGAGATCACCTTGGCCTTGGCACTTCTGGTTTTCTGAATGAATTTTGCAATTAGAGGAAATGGAAGGAATGCATAGAGGAGACCCAGGGTCCATATGTAGATCAGCGCATCCTTTGGTGACTGACCCTGTGGAGGGATCAGGGAAAAGTAACTGCTGCACTTTTTGATTAGGTAGGTGGGAAACAGGTCACAGCAAGACTGGCCCCAGCAACTGAAGATTTTGTTTGCCACTGTTGAATTGATGGATGGACCACTTGTGAGGTAAAAGAATGTGTCTGCTCAATTTGTCTGCTAGTAGACTGGAAGTCCCTGGAATGCGAGTTGTCTTCAGAAAGTGATTAGAAGACATTGTCTATTGCCAAACCCTCATGGTCTTTTGAAACAATGGGTAAGACATGGTTTCTCCCTGTTTATTGATGTACCAAATCACTAACATTTTGTCTGTCTGGATTGCAGTCACACTTACTAGAAGAGTCTTGAAGTGCCAGCAACTCCAAAAGGACTGCTCTCACTTCCAGAACACTGATGTGTAGATTGGTCTCTAAAGGTGTCCATGTACTTTGAAACCTCCTCCCTCGTAATGCTACCCCACTCTAAAAGGGAAGGGTCAGTGGTAACTGCAGCTATAGTTCAAAGTAGTGAAAAAAGCTCACCTGTTGTCAATGTTGACAAACAGATGGACTATTCTGTTCCATTGAACTCTGTCCATGAATGTCAGCTCTGAAGCTTTGGCTCCAACTCTTGTCTTGATACAAGAGTCCCAGAGTCAAGAGAGACTGGGTCATTGTCAGAGCCAAAGCGGAAGGCACTATTGGCATTGACAAAGGTGCTCTGGGGACCTTTGGTTCCAATGAATGGTCTTGCAAAATCGGGTATCTGTTGGAGAAGTTCTTGACTCCATCAAAAGACACAGATCTGGGAGGACCCCCAACTTTATCTGCATTTGGAGGAATTTCTGCAACATCCTGTCAATGTCTCCTTCTGTGAGACTCCTGGTAGAGTGAACAGACCTGGAAGATGCAATTGGTTAAGCCCTAGAGCATTGCTGAAGAATATGGAAATGGAGATAAGGACTAATCACATACAAAGTGAAGAGCTTGGATGGAGGTGGAGAATGAATGCAAGGCTTTGGATCCAAGGGCATTTTTGGTGCTGGATCTGCTGAAAGTGAGGGATCTAATGACCATTTGTAAGCTTTATCAATGCCCTTCTCACGTGTTTTATATTTAACAGGCTACTTCACCTTGGGAGCTTATTTATCTTTTTTCTTTCTCTTTGGGTGTCATGGAGGAAGCCACTGAGGACCCTGAGGTGGAAGGAAGACCTTTAGAATGAGCTTCTCTCTTCTGTTCTGAAGAGCTTTGTGGCCAAAAGAAGCATGAGCTTCACATTCAGTTTCCAAGTGCGCCACTCTCAGACAACAAAAGTACATGGAATGGAATTCCTGTGTAGGAATTTTTGTGGCCACACTTTGCACATGTTTTGAAACTGTTGTCTGACATTACTGTAAATCCAGTTAGAGAGTAAAAAGCACTGACAGAATAAATTAGTTATCAAACTTGTAAAAACTACAGAGACTACACAATCTATACAAACTGTAACAGTAATAAAGCTAATGAAAGTTTTTTAAAATATCTATATCTTTATCTGTATGTGTATATATATATATATATATATATATATATATATATATATATATATATATATATATTTATTTATTTATACATATATATATTTTTTATTTAACATTTGTTTACCGGGAAAGTTCGACTTGGAACAAAGCCAATTTTCAGCGGAGGCCTGGGGAGAAATAACTCCAGATGCATATCTTTGTAATGTGGGAGGAAATCAGAGCACCCAGAGGAAAAAAGAAGTTATGTACTCACCATAACAGTCCACCTGAGTAGGAAACTTCATTTGTCAGCAACCTGTGGGTATCGGATCCGATCTGGATCTGAGCCAGCAGCTTTCCAAGCTAGAGATCTGAGCTCCAAGCTCTTCCTCTTACCCATAATACCCTGCTACCTCCCTCCAGTCCTCAGATCGAGTTTGCCCCATTAGCACAAAATACCAAGGAAACAAACCACCTGAACATCCTAACCTGATACAAACTAGGAGTGAAACAATGATCATCCAGGTGACAAACTACAGGTTAGGGGGACAGAGGGGGGGGTCGGTTGCTGACAAATGAAGTTACCTACTCAGATGGAACGTTATGGTGAGTACATAACTTCTTTATCTGAAGTAGTTAACTTCATTTGATTAGCAACCTGTGGGACAGAGTCCCCAGCTACCAAAAACATGGGAGGTCCTCATGGAAGGATATTCTGGAGCATTGCAGAGCCAAATGATGCCCTCCCCCTGGATATCAAATCCAACTTATAATGTGTAATAAAAGTATGAGAGGAAGCACAAGTGGCCGCAGAACAAATGTGATCCAAGGGCACCTTTGACCAAAAGGCATCAGAGGTAGCCACAGAGCGGGTAGAATGTGCACTAACCCCCACAGGCTCAGGTCGACCAGATGTTTTGTACGTGTGCAAAATGCAGTGAGAAATCCACCTAGCTAGAGTTACCTTCGTCACTGGTTTACCCAAAAATGGCTTAGCAAAGGAAACAAAGAGCTGCTCCGATTTTCGAGAAGCAGACGTTCTATGCAAATAAAAGCGCAACTGTCTATGCACATCTAATGAATGGAGTCTGTACTCCCCTTTGTTCTGGTAGTTAGGGAAGAAGACAGGCAGATTAATGGATTGGTTGATTTTAGCCTCGGAAGCCACTTTAGGTAAAAAAGAGGGATTAGTCCTGAGAGAAACTCTGTCTTTATGGAAGATAAGATATGGAGGTTTAGAACAAAGGGCCTGAAGCTCCGATACCCTTCTAGCTGAGGTAATAGCAATCAAGAAGGCAGTTCTCCAAGACAAATACTTTGTCAACCGAAGCTGCAGGCTCAAAGGGGGGACCAGTAAGAGCCTGGAGGACTAAGGTTAGATCCCACGGAGGAACTGCATTCTTTACAGGAGGTCGTAAAAGAAAGGTACCCTTCAAGAAGGTCTTGCAGATCTTAGGGAAGCTAAGGGACCTAGACTGTCTCCAATGTGGAAGTGGGAAATAACCGCCATCTGAACCTTCACAGAGAAGAAGTTGAAAAACTGGCCCCCTGATGAAAAATGTGGAATAAAAACTCAAGAACTGCTGGAATGGGAGCCATAAAGGGATCCAAATTCCTATGCCCTGCCCAGATAGAAAAACGTTTCCATTTACTATTGTAGACTTTCCTGGTAGAAGGCTTATGTGCGGCCACCAGGATGGATTTAACTGCAGATGAGATACCGGGAGTCCTAGCCACTAATGGAACTGGATCAACCAAGCCGAAAGCTTGAGGTCGTCCAGGTTCGGGGTTTTCAATCCCGAAGGATGAGAGATCAGATCCAGAATGGGATCTAAGATCCAAGGAGGAGATACTAGATGAGACCGCAGGAATGGGAACCAGGTTTGACGAGGCCAGAATGGGGCTATGAGGATAACTCTACTCCCCAACCGACGAGCTTTCTGCAAGAATTTTGTCATTAAAGGGAGAGGAGGATAGGCTTAAAGAAGACTGGATGGCCAAGCATGAACCAAAGCGTCTCTGGGGCTCTCCCCCGGTGGGAGGATTAGAGCAAAAAACTCGCTGCACTTTGCGTTCGAAGGTGACGCGAACAGATCGCAGCAAGGATGACCCCATTTGTGGAAGATCCGTTTCGCTACTAAGGGGTTCAGAGACCACTCGTAAGGTGAGAGGGTAGTTCGACTCAGTTTGTCCGCTAAAATGTTGGGCCGACCCGGGTGTGCGTTGCTAACAGAAAGTGGTTACTGGATATCGCCCACTCCCAAACTCTCATGGCCTCTCGGCAGAGAGAGTAAGACCTGGTTCCCCCCTGTTTGTTGATGTACCAGACCACTGACACATTGTCTGTTTGAATTGCAATAGTCCCTAGAGGAAGAAGGGCATGGAGAGCCTGCAACGCTAAAAGCACCGCCCTCATCTCCAGAAAATTGATATGCAGAACGGTCCCTGTTGGAGTCCACGTGCCTTGGACGGTTCTGCCCATGCAATGCCCCCCCCCACCCTAGGTGAGAAGTGTCCGTGGTCACTGTGGCTTGGGGTAGAGGCATCAAAAAAGGGCGCCCTTCCCGAAGCTCTCGGGAATGGAGCCACCAAAGCAGAGATTCCCTGCAAACCCTGCTGAGGGGAATAGGGGAGTTCAATGGATGTCGAAGGATGGACCACTGGACCTGTAAGGTCCACTGAAGAACCCTCATATTTAAGCGGGCTAGGGGTGAAAGGTTGATAGCCACTGCCATTGACCCTAGAGCCCTCAGGACTAATTCCGCCGGTAGGGCTGAAGACTGTAGAAGAGCCAAGACGTGGAGAGTTAGGTTGCGGAGTCTGTCCGACATCAGAAAAGCCTTGGACTGAAGCGTGTCTATTCTGGCTTCTATGAAATCCAACACCTGAGCAGGCTGAAGGGACGAGTTTTTGAAGTTTACAGTGATCCCCAATTGGTGGGCCAAATGCAGGAGGTAATCCCTGGCCGAGCATAGTAGATGCCTGGTGGGAGCGGCGAGGAGCCAGTCATCCAGGTAAGGAAAGACCTGTATTCCCTGAAGCCTCAGGTGGGCCGCTACAACTGCCATGACCTTGGTGAATACCCTGGGGGCTGTGGTGAGACCAAAGGGGAGGACCCTGAACTGATAATGGCTGGCTCCCAGCCGAAAGCAGAGAAACCTTCTGGATTGCCTGTCCATTAGAATGTGGTAGTATGCATCCTTGAGGTCTATGGAGCACATCCAGTCGTTCTCCTGCAGAAGGGGGAGAATAGACTGAATGGTGACCATCCAGAATTTTTCTTTGACAATGGACAGGTTCAGTGTGGACAGGTCGAGAATTGGCCATAGGTCCCCCATCTTTTTTGGCACCAAAAAGGACCTGGAGTAAGTGCCTGATCCAGACTGGCCTGAGGGGACGCGCTGGATGGCTCTTTTTCTGAGCAGCTCTGCTATCTCTAAGGCTGCCACCTCCCTCTGATTGGGTGGGACATTGGGGAGGCGCCCCAACTGAGGGGGAGAACTCAGGAAGGGAATAGAGTATCCTCTGGATATTATACGGAGCACACAGCGATCTGTCGTGATGGACTCCCAGTGTGCTAGGTGCTCCGAGAAATGCCCCCCCCAACTGCCTCCAGAGAGGAGCAGTCGCACAACCCCTCAGGGTTGCTGCACAGGTCGATCAGAAAAGGGTTCCCTTGACCCGAAATTCCTCGCCCCCCCCTCTGCCTCTGGGCCGGCGTCCACCCAGTCCTCCCCTGCCTCTAAAGGACGAGGGGTCCAGAGCCGAACGGGATTGTTGAGATTTCCGGAACCACATCTTCTTTTGTCCTCTCTGGTTCCTGGAAAAGAACCTTTGAGGAGCCGAGAAGTGGATTCCGACGGCAGACAACGTCTTCCCATCTTTCTCACTCTGAAGTGGCGTATCATGGACGGTCTTGCCAAACAGTGCAGAACCATCAAAGGGAAGCATTCGCGAAGGATGCCTTGAAGGGTTCCGCAGAATCGCAAAGACGGAGCCAGGCATGACGCCGTAAGGCGATGCTTGCTCTGCTGGCTCTAGCTGCTCCCTCCGTGGCATGGGAGAGAAGCCACATAGAAGTGTTGGATATCGACTTTAGAGTGGTCATTCATGCCGAGAAGGTTTGTTTGTCCTCGGCCGACATGGACTCCAGGGGTGACCCAGCGTACTCTTTGATTAGGTCCCACTGAAGCCAAATTACGTGTGCCAAGTAGTTCAGCGCCCTTACAGAGAAGGCGGCAGAAGCAAACATCTGCTTTCCAATGCAGTCCATCGTCCGAGACTCCTTGTCTGGAGGATGTACCGAGGAACTTTCCTGCACCAGTTCCTTCTTGCTGGCAGCCACCACCACCATGGCATCTACTGGGGCACCTTTGCTCCATGCTGTCCTGTCTGTCGGGGGGGGGGGCTAAGGATTTTATCTGGTCTCCTGGGTATCGGCTCTACAGTGTCCAGCTCCTTCCATGCCCTGTTAGTTATAAGGTCTACCAGGGGGTCGGCCGGAGGGGGCACCCAAGAGGTAGATGCGACTGTGTCAAATGCCTCCAGAAACACAGACTCATCTGAGAAAGTCTTTTGGGCTGACCACCCCCCTCTAATGTGCAGTATCTCCATGATGTCTCCAAAGGAGACGTCCTCGGGGGGTGACCTGGGGGAACCTTCCCCTTCCTCCAAGTCTCCTTTTACACTTTTCATTTGTGAGGGACCTCCTCGGGGGGTCTGTCCAAGGAGGGCTCACCAACAAGGTCCTGTTTCTCTATGGGAACCATCTGGGATGTAGACGCAGGCTGTCCCTGGGGCCGGATGATGGAGGACAGGCCAGTTTGTGAGGGAATGGCGGGTGGATCCGTAGCATAAGCCTGGGGCCTCGAATCCATCGAAAGGACCCTCTCCATAACGTCAAAGGCCGAGGGTGAACTGCTCACCCTGGGATCTGAGAGCAGCCCCCTCAGATCCGACGTGTGGATCAGTGCCGGAGTCGACGAGATCGGACCCAAAAGAGACGTGCACTCCGACCGCATCGGAGCTGAAGACACACTAACCCCCCCCCCAGTTCCGAGGCTAGGCTCATGGCCCTAAGAGCTCGGATCCGATAAAGGACCCGACAAACTCGAGGGTACAGCCGGTGTCAAAGTAGCGATTACTATCGGCGCCGACACCCTGGCTCGGACGCTACCCGAATCCGACGGCTCCGAAACCCGATAGTGGATCAGAGAAGGAGCAATGGGGGCAAAGAAGGGGGCCGAGCTCCCCCCCAGAGGGGGGGAGGCAAGAGCACACCTATCTGCATTAGGGCCTGGAGAAAGCGACGCATCATCCAGTCCATGTCCGCGTCTGAAAGGCTCCTAGTGGATCTAGAAGAAGCCGCCGAGGCTGGCCGGGAAGGCCGCCTTGACGACCTCAAAGGTGACCAGGTCTCCTCCTCTGGCTCCAAAGAAAAATGTGGAGAAAGAAGCTGAGAGGGGGAAGACCCATAGACCTTTAGGGAAGAACCGAGCTGCTTAGCCGGCGGGGCCAAGGGGGCAGAATCGGCCCGCCGCTTGTGGCTCGTATGCCTCTCCCTGTCACACTCCTTGTCCCTTTTGTCTCTCTTCTTGGAGTCCCTCTCTCCCTGGGCCGCAGTGGGAGTTTGAGTCCCGGCCAGGGCAGCAGAAACAGTTGGCGGAACAGCTGCAGCCATGGCTGGTGCCACTGAAGGAGAGGAGGACGAAGCAGAATCTGCGGGCAAAAGGTCCACAAGGATTAACTTGGTCCTCCTGTCCCTCAAAGCCCGGGGGTTAAAGGTCGAGCAAACTTGGTAGCCTGATGACAGATGGACCACCTCCAGGCAAATAACGCACTGAGTGTGACCATCGGCTGGGGACAGCTTATGGCCACACTCAGAGCATTTAGAAAATATGGCCTTAGGGCCTTCAGCCATATTAACACACACACACACACACACACACACACACACACACACACACACACACACACACACACACACAGATAAGGGGAAGGGAACTACAACTAACCGATTACTATATATAAAAAAAAAAAATTACTAAGTATACTAAGGGTCGGAAGGAAACACACACACAATTTTTGAAGAAAAAAACTAGAGAATAAAAACCCTCTAATTTACTCACAAACCGCCAGGAGCATGTCACTCATGCTTCAAGAAGCTGCAGCAAACGAGATCTGAGGACTGGCGGGAGGTAGCAGGGTATTATGGGTAAGGGGGAGGGGCTTGGAGCTCGGATCTCTGGCTTGGAAAGCTGCCGGCTCGGATCCGGATTGGATTCGATACCCACAGGTTGCTGATCAAATGAAGTTAACTACTTCAGATCCCGTGTTTTTACGTGGGCATACCAGAACGGAAATTGAAGGACAAGACTGGTGAACACCTAAGAAATATAAGGGGTGGTTGTGAATTTAATGCCCTAGCTAAACATAATTCTGGAAATCCTGGACATGGGTTCAAATTTATAGTCCAAGAATCCTTAAAAATATCTGAAAGAGGGTGGCACTTGCCATACTTGTTGGAAAAACAAACTTACATGGCAGCTATGTTTAAAAGCCCTAAATTGCCCAGGAATAAATGACAGTTTGTCCAGTAGTGGCCTTCTTAAACTAAAGACATTCAGAAGATGATGCCATTTACTAACAAAGGAACTTTTATGTCATCAGAACTGTTAATATTTTAACTTGTTTAGGGGAGAAATATGATTTCAACAGTGTATTTTTGAAATGCTTGTATAGGAGTATTTTAGAAGAATTTGATTTGAAGGTTTTATAAGTATAGGTACTTTAGTTAGTTTTAATGTTGGAAATAACTTGAATTTTGGGTTATAAATATGTATTTAATTGTATGTCAATTTTGTACTTCTCAATTTTTAATTTTATGATTTATGAAATTTATTGCTAAATGTATATTTATAAGGTTGAAACAAGTTAGTACATAAGATTTACACTAGACATACTGTTGCAGTAGGATGTGATGTCATCGCTTTGAAGTGATTTAAACTACTATGACAGGAAACACTGTAAATCTGATGAAGTTCCTAATGCATTAAGCTTGGAACGAAAGTGCTTATTTGTTTTAATAACAAAAACAGTTGTGCAATCTGGTACTGCATTCGCTTTATTTTTTGAGTTTGTATCCCAGGTATGAAAGGCATTGGCTTTGAGTGGTATTTTGCCATCATCCAGAATGAAGCCAAGTTTCAAACATAAGATAACTGGCTTTGATAACTGGATATGTAGCTGGTGTCACACCTGCAAAATCCAGAACGTGTCAGCTTGGATGAGATGAACAACAAGCCTTCCTGCTTCACCAGAAATGGTTTGCATCAGTCTTATCAAGGCTTTTGCATTTTGGTTATAGCCACTGCTGCCTCCCCCCGGGCATCTTTTCTAGACAGAATCCATCTACTAGACATTCTGACCTAATAAATTCTAATTTGGAAGACATTTAAGCATCTCTACTCAGTGCCAGAAGTCATAAACAATGCTCAAGTTTGAAGCTGTCCTGTAAATTGAACACATTCATATATATGTAGTTAAAGAAATGAACTTTACATACTTTCCATAATAATAGAGCCAAGTTGCTTTCTTCTGTCCAACTCTACTTGTGGATTAGCAGATCTGGCACTGGCCATCTCAGAATCTTCAGTCTAAGACCTCCTTTTTCTCTACCCACAGTACCCTGCTTTAATACTCTTCCCAGATCAAGTTTGCCCATGACAGCCCTCTGGGATAATAACTAAATAACATGCTAAGAAAATAAGCAGGGGAAAAGAAGAGGGCAACAGATAAAGACTCCTACAAGCCAGCTTAGAGGCCAGATCTCAAGGCCAACCTAAAGCACTTCGCTAAACAAGGACAATATGGAGGGGACATGGAGGGAGGAATGGTTGAACCAGATGGAAAAAGAGAACACAAATCTATTGTTATTGTAAATACATAACATTCATATCTGATGTTATGCTTTCTGCTCGGTCTCAACCTGTAGAACAGTGTCCCCAGCCAGGAAAATGTAAGGTAAAGACATTCCATTCTATGAGTTCACAAAGGAAATACAATGGCTTCTCAACACAAGGAATACAAACAAGTTCTTCTTTGCTTATTTAATTAACAAGGTACTAACATGTTTTCCATCTGGATGGCAATCACACCCTTGAGGAGAAGGTCCTGAAAGGCCTGCAACACTAAGAGGGCAGCCTTCATCTCCAAGACACTGGTGTGAAGACACTGGTGTGAAGATTGACCTCATACCATAACCAGATTTCTCTGGGCAGTCTTTCCCTCAAAATACCTACCCCACCCCAAAAGGGAAACATCCATTGTGACAGTGACTGGGAATGGGGAAGAACAAAATATCACTCTGCCACGACCAGTGGTGATTGTGAATGTGGTGGTGACAGACATTTGTCAAAGCCACTGGGAAATCCAACGGATGTGTGAAATAAGACCACTGAACAGCAAGAGTCCACTGTAACTCTCTCATGTGGAATCTTGCTAGACAAACAAGGCAGATAAAAGCACCCATATGCACAAGGAGATGGAGTACTGAAGTTGCAAAGGGCTTTTGAGCCTGAAGAATGTAAAAAGTTTGTAGGCAAAGAGAAGTCAGTCTTCATAACAGTAACTTGTCTACCTGAGTGACCATATTCAAACAGCAACTGATAAATTCCAGCACTTGCACTGGTGTCAGGCTGGATTTTCTGTAATTCACAGTAATGCCAACTGCTCATGGAAAAGCACAGATACAGTACGGAATCTCAAGCCTTGATCAGGGATGCTTTCATGGAAGCAATGAGAAGCTTATCATCCAGGTATGAGAAAACCTGGAAACCCTACAGCCGTGCTTTCTTCTACACTCAGGAGGTGTGGTGAGACCAAAGGACAGAGTATGAAAGTGTTAATGATTAGCCCCAAAAAAAAAGTGCAGAAATCTCCTGGAGTACCTTACTATCTTTATGCAATGGTAAGAATCCTTGAGATCATTCGAGCACATCCGGTCGTCAGGGGCAGCTCGTGCTATAGGACTGCAGGACTGCAGCCCTCCCACCTCTGTAGAAAACAAAATAATAAAACATAAAAAATGAAAAAGAAACTTAAAACAAAATAATCCCAGAACTCCGCACATGCACGGATACACTCAGACTGCAGTCCAGATAGAGGGGAAGGCAGAAATGCCCTGCAGATGCCCAGAAACCTGTGCGGTGACGGACGCACAGAAGAGAGCAACGTCAAACTTTAGACTGCTTTAGACAGCAGTCCGGATAGAAGGGAAGGCAGAAATGCCCTGCAGATACCCAGAAGTCTGTGCGGTGACGACCGCACGGAAGACAGCAATGTCGGACTGCATCATCTGCTGGCTGAACCAGTCAGGAGGATGTTTCTGCAGGCTGGACCAATCAGGCTCTCGCAGGTGGGACTAGGACTGTGTGTGCATTCACTTTGGCACTTGCTGTAATTCGCTGGTATTTCGTTTGCATTGGGACTTACTTCATGGATGTATATTTCGTTCACGTTGGGGACTGGATGTATTTCACTTTGGAAGTGGTTGGATTTATATGGACGGTAAGGTGTGTGTGTGTGTGTGTGTGTGTGTGTGTGTGTGTGTGATCTGGAATGCAGTCTTTCACACTGAGGAACATATGAGCAAAATGTGGAGCACTGGCTAAGGACTTTGGTAGGAAACTCACATCGTGGTTATTTTCTGTTTCTTTAGAGTTCTTTTAATGAATTAACATGATTCAGTATCATTCAGTACTATTTATCATGGACATTTGTTAAACTAATTTTTAATAATGACGAATGTGTGCCAAACCCTTTCAATGTGAAGCACAGATGTTTTAAATGTAATCCTTACCTAACCCTCACCTTAATCATAAAGCACCCGCACACTGAATACCTCCCTTAGGCTAACTGTTTCCAAACCCTAAAACACATGCACAGACACACACAAACTCCTTGTCCAAACACTTAACTTTGTCGGGCAACCAGAACTGAAGGAGGAACGTTCCTCACAATAGAGTTATATTTCAGAGGTGTGCAGTTTGGATGGTTTGGTTTCCACTCGCTGTACACAGTTTTAATTCCTTTTTAGGGCAGCTTTTAGGCAGCAAGGAATATAGTCATCGCCATCTATGAAAACCATTTAAGAGGTTATCGTACAATTGTGAATCTCACAATTAAGTCTACTTTTTGTAAGGGGAAATCTGCGGAAACTTCAGAAATGTGAGTATACCTCAAAATTCATACATTTCAGTTTCTGAGGTACTCGTGCTTACGAAATGAAGTTGACTGAACATTTTATTTATATGATATTTTGTAACCGATTTTGTGTGTGACAAAGTTACAGGCATTCTAACAACCTTGAAATTGTTCTAGCAGGTGTTTTCATAACCTTTGCACTGTCGTGCCCATGTTTCTACAACCTTAGAATAAGATAATCCGCATCCTGATTGTTTTGGAAGAGATCAGTTTAGATTTATTGCTGCTTCTTAACAGCCTTTATACCTAACTGTGTGTGTGTGTGTGTGTGTGTGTGTGTGTGTGTGTGTGTGTGTGTGTGTGTGTGTGTGTGTGTGTGTGTGTGTGTGTGTGTGTGAAATGCCCCATTTGCTGTGGACTGGTGGCTAGAGAGAACTCATGGTGGTGGGTAGAGAATACCTCAGGTATGAACCCTGTACCTTGGATGCAGGTGGCAAGGGCCTGAATTCCCTACCCACCACCATTTGTAAAAAAATTTGCAAATTTTCACCTCATAGTTGTTGTGTTCTGTTCCTCATAAAATCTGTGGTTTCTGTATTTTTGTTACATAGTCAGCGGTGCAGTTTAGCATTTTTGCTTGATAGATGCAGACGCTCTGGTTTGATTCTTGGCTGGGGTGCTTTCTGTGTGGAGTCTGCTTCTGTTCTTCATAAAATCTGTGGTTTCTGTATTTTTATTTCCTTACACAGCCAGTGGTGCAGTGTTAGCATTGTTGCCTGACAGTTACAACTTCTTTGGTTAATTCTTGGCTGCGGTGCCTTCTGTGTGGAGTCTGCATGTCCTCTCATCTTACAAAGATATGTGTCTGGAGCATTTCTCCCTGGGCCTGTGCTGAAAATTGCCTTTTGTTCCAAGTTGAAATGTCCTGGTTAACAAATGTTAAATAAATAAAAACGGACAGACATTTGAATTTCGGACTTCATATTCTTCAGAAAGTACATGGTAACACAAAACCTTTTATTCTAGCAATTTTCTAAGTTTATAAGATGGATATTTGAAATTTGTCCCTATTTTTTGGACTGTATTCCTCCATTATTGGTGTCATCCAAGTTTTTGTGCTAAGCTTGAGAGCTATGGTGAGAACTGAATTCAATGAATATGTTTGGGGGCTGTATTCCCTCATTACTGACTTTGTCCAGGTGTTTTTTGCTAAGAGGTTGAGAGTTATGGTGAGAACTGAATTTACTAAATGGTAGCCATTTAAGTTTCAGTCTTCCTCTCTTTTACAAAACAGCTGATTTGGCATAGTGGTATGTTGCTCTGACTGTTTTGCACAGGGTCCTGGGTTTAAGTCTTGGCAGTGAAATGTATGGTGGAAACACGGCATTTAATTCTAGCAACTTTCCAACATTATACAAGCAATGTTTAAAATGTGTCCCTGTTTTTTGGGCTTTTGTCACCCCCCCCCAATAAATGTTGGCTTTTTTCAAATTTCTTGCGCTGCAAAGTTCAGAGATACAGCTGAGTGTTGAGTAGATTTTACAAGGAGCTGAGAGCTGCAGGGGAACAAAAGTTTAGTGCTGCTTATGCTGAGTTGGCTTGTATTGTTAATAGCACAACAGGTAGTGTACTTGCTTTTGATGCAGAAGGCTGTGGGTTCTACTCCCACAGTAGGTAGATGCATTGCTGATACTGTACTGTGTTGTGAAGGGGTGTGTGTATGCTGCAGTACTTTTTGGTGAAGATACATAGTAAATGAATCTGTTATCAGTTTGCCATCCATTCCCTATTGCAATATTTCTAACTTATTTTTTAATGCAACATAGGCAATTTATTCCTCAGGGGCAACAGGCACTTTATTTGTAGATGAAACAATGAAATATACAGTTTTTTGCTAGCAGCAACCTCTTCATTACAGATTTCTTTAATGTGGAATTATTTAGATGACTTTTACTACTTCAGAGATTGTGCATATTTACTGATACTGGTGGACTGTAGAAGTTTGAGTAGATGTTTATGATGGAAATGTTCTGAATTGGGCAGTTTTGTCATTGGTGCATGCATTTTGTTTCATTGTTTACTGGGAAAATGTTCAAAACAATAAATTTAAAACACTGTCTAACAACTGTACTGTATTGTACAAGGAATATAATTTAATACAATCAGAAACATGTATCAAAGAGCACGTGTATGTGAGCAAGGGGCCTATGATTTGAAAACAGCCCAAACTTAATCTTTTTCTGCCACTGGCAAAATGTATTTTATTTGAATGTAGATTTCAATGCTGTTTCAATGAATGTGAGTTTCAAGGGCAGATAAGTTTTAATGCTAAGTCTATTTTCATTGTGAGACTGCATTGCTTTGTTTAGCAGATATTTATTAGTGTTTTTGCTGTAAAATGCAAAATAAAACTTTCAAATGAAATCCAAACCATTGCAGAAGTAAAGCAAGTATGCACATTACAGTGTTTATGGTAAATGGGGTGAAATAACTAAGGAGTGGGACATTGGAAGGGCTGCAGGGGGGAGGATCCATTCGACCATGATTTTGTGAGGGGGGAAGGGCAGCAAACTCAGACAGCCCCGGCTGAACTATACCTCTCAACTGTCCAGATTTTTGCAGAATTAATAGATTTTTGCTTATTTTTGGTTTGTTCCTCAAAAAATTTGTGGTTTTCTGGCAAATCATTTAAGAAAGAAGTCACTAAATAATGACAGACATTAAGTTTCACACATCATAACCTTCAGAAAAATGCATGCTAAAGCAAGACCTGTTATTCTACCAACTATCTTAAGTTTATACAAGAACATTTTTACTACTGTTTGCATGTTCCCCCAATATATTTGGCTTTGTCCAGATTTCCTGCATTAAGAGGTTGAGAGCTACATGCAAATAAATTGTTTTATAGAATTAGGAATATCCAAACCTCTCAACTGTCCACAATTTTGGCTCAAAATTTTGCTTTCCCCCCTAATAATCCCTCCACAAAAAAGCAATTTTGGAAGAAAACATTGAGGATTTACAATTATAAATAAGTGTAATGATCAGAGTTATAGATTACTTTTATTTCAGAAATGCATGTAGATTCTCTAATTTTGTCAGCTGCTCAAGTTAACAGTACTAATATTAAAAAGGTGTCCCTTCTTTGACAGGTTCCTAGCTGTATTGTGTGGCAATTTTATATTTTTGCATCACATTTTTGGTCTGTTTTGCATAAAATTGTGGTTTTCTGGAAAATTAGTGGCAAATCATTAAAGACTGAAGTTAGAAAATAATGGCAGACATTTGAGTTTCAGATTTCATACCCTTCAGAAAATTTATACTAATGCACGACCTACTACTAGTCTATTATCTTTCTAAGTTTATAAGAGCGATATTTAAAAAGTGTCCTTATTGTTGGGCCTGTGTCCCACTTCTATGTATGGCTTTGTCCAGATTTCTTGCTCTGATGTTGAGAGGTAGGAGTGTCAGAGCCATCATTGTCAGCAAGAGACATTTCAAATTGTGACATACTTGTTGCACCCCATTCCTCCATGTACTGTCTCTGGATGTGTCCAAGCAAGGCAAGTGTAAGTGTGTGGAGTATTCCCCATCCAAAGTAGACAAAAGTACGACAGTGGCTTTTCATCTGTCCTTGATTTTGCAGAATGTTTTGGCTTTCTGTCATATTTTTATACTGTTGATTTTTGCTTCTTCTTCTTCAGAAAATGCATGGTGTCGCAGTGCCCTGTTTCTCTGTGTTTAAGTAGCAATGCTTTAATGACCATCAGGTAAGTTTGTCAGAGATTGTAAGATGCAAGTATGCTTTAATACGCATACTGTTAAAGAATTACCAACATTGAAAGCCTTTTTTGTTGTTGCCATGCAGAGAATATTTGCATAACTAGATAACGTATACGCCTTAGGTATTGAAATGCATATAGGTTCATAGGTTGGTTCTGAGCTATCTGCCCAAAGGCATATATTAGCCCAGCCACGTTGTGCAGTATTCACCACCCCTTTAGTAGTTCCCTAGACCCTTGTACTAGCAGCTAGTACCCTTGGCCCCTATCTAGTAGTGCTGTTGGTGTGATCCCCGGTGTGAAATTTCTGTTACCCATCCACTCATCAAGGTTCCTCTTGAAGAGTGATAGTGAGGGGCTCTGTCTTATGTAGATCGGGACCCTGTTCCATAGTAAGGGAAGTCTCTGCATAGGGAATCTATCCCTCCAGCATGTTCTATTCATTGTTGTGTTGAGGTTTATATCCCTAGAGCGTGTAGCTCGAGTAGATTTGGTTTTGCTAAGATGGAGCATGTTCAACAAATCTGGGTTGGACATGGCTCTGTACGTTAGACAGAGATCGCCTCTGAGAAAGCGGTATGCAACAGAGAACAGTCTTAGCTTTTTCAGTCGGGCCGCATAGGGCAACTGTTTGAGGCCAGTAATCCTCTTGGTTAGGTACCTTTGTGGTCTCTCCAGCTGCTGGAGATATCTAGCCAGGTACGTTCCAATTGGTGCATTGTACTCAATAATGGGTCTGATGAGGGAAGAGTAGAGGGGCACCATTACATCCTTAGATCTTGATGCGAAACCTTTCATGATTAGATGGGTCACATAGAAGGATTTTCTAACCACTTTGGCAACATGGTTATCAAAGGAAAGATGACTATCTACTTGGGTCCCTAGATCCCTTATTTCTTCTTCAGATTTCAGGGGATTACCTCCTATGTTGTAGTTTGTGGGTACTCTGTTTTTTCCAAAGGGGATTAATACGCATTTTATACATTTAGCTTGAGACCATGGCTTTGACATCAAGCATCAGTCTCATTTAGGCCCTTCTAGAGGATCTCCATGTCGGCCAGAGACTCTATTATAGCACCCAGTTTGCAGTCGTCCGCAAACTAAGTCAGCCACTGCCCTTCCATGCTTGCCTGTACTTCTGAGAAGTATATGCCAAACATGAGGGGCCCCAGGACAGAGCCCTGAGGCACACCACTCATTACTGGTCTGGATTTGGACATAGATCCCGCTACTCTTACTTTATGGGATCTGTCTGAGAGCCAGTTTGCGATCCATCTTGTGACATAAGGGTTTATGCCCAGGCTGGTGAGCTTATCAATAATACCTGAATGTGGAATGGTGTCAAATGCTTTAGCAAGGTCAAGGTAAGCCGTGTGTACCTGCTTTCCCTTATCTATAGCCTGAATAACTGTCTCAAAGAAATCCACCAGGTTCAGGAGGCATGATCTGCCCTTGACGAAGCCGAACTGTGTGGGGTCCAGCGACTGGAGGTTCCCAATCTCTCCATTTATGAGTTCCATAATGATTCGCTCCATAGCCTTACAGATCAGACTGGTCAGGCTTATTGGTCGGTAGTTCCCAGGGTCAGTTGTGGCCCCACCCTTGTGTAGCGAGACCACCATTGCCGTGCACCATTCTATGGGCACATATCCTGTGGAGAGGCTGACACTGAACAGGGTATTAAGATGCAGGGTTAATTCCTTTTGGAGATCACGTATGACACAGCCTGGGACACCATCTGGTCCCATGGAGGCAGTGTTTTTAGCTTTAGATAGAGCCTTGTTAACCAACATATTGGTAATAACTGGACTTACACAATCCCCTAGAATGGTAATAGGTCCTGTAGGTGGTGAGGGGGGGGGATTTGCACTGAACCTGTCAGCCAAGATGTTGGCAATGTCAGAAGGGTCAGTGTATTTTGTTCCATTTTGTACTAGCTCAGAACAGACCTGAGCATTGCCATTTAGGTTTTTGACGTAGCCATAGAAGGCCTTATGGTTATCCTTGGCATCCTTGGCAACGTTCTTTTCAAAATTAGCTTTAGTTGACTTGATGAGGACCCTCAATTTCTTACTAATGCTGATCAGGGATGATTTTTCTACTTGAGATTTGGCCTTTTTTTGTATAAGTCTACTCCTTTTATTGTAAAGTTTGCTTATGGCCGGGGTCCACCAGACTGGTTTCTTCTTGATTGAGGAAGGAGTCTTGGGTTTATTTGGGATAGCATGGTCCATGCAATCCTGAAGATGCATATAGAGTGCCTTGGTGTAGGATTCCGCATCCTGGATATCATTATCCTTCTGCAAGGGAATAGTGAAGCTTTCCACTTCAGATGCAAGTAGTTTGAAGTTTACTTTGGAAAGGTTTTTGACTATGGTTTCTTTGATTGGAGGACGTGGAGGAGTAAGGATGTCCAGGGTTATCAGTTTGTGGTCGGATCTGACCAAGGAGGGGGTGATAACAGATGTGGTACAATGGGCGCCCATATTTGTGATGATTAAATCCAATATGTTGTCTCCTCTAGTGGGGGAACATACTAGTTGTTCAAGGGCATTTGAATTTATAAATTCTATGAATCGCTGAGCATAGGAGTTGGAACACTGGTAGTTCGCCCAGTCTATACCAGGGTAGTTGAAATCACCCAAGATTATGGTGCTGGGTAGGACCTTTATATTTTCCAATGTCTCAAGGAATGCAGAGTGAGCATCTTGGGACATGGTGGGCGATCTATAACTGGCTACGACTTGAAATGTGGTTTTGCCTGCTGATAGTTGCGCATGGATGATCTCTGGGGCATCATGCTGCACTACTAACCTGGAGATATGGGTATCCTTGATGAATATGGAAACACCTCCGCCCTTTGTACTGCGATCCAGTAACTGAGGCCGGAAGGTATGATATGAATTGTAACCTGGCAGTACTGGGGTGCTCTCTTGAGCCTTGAACCAGGTTTCCGTCACTGCAGAAACATCGATTTTCTCCATGCTGAGGAGAGCCTTGAGTGTGTGCATTTTGAGGTTGAGACTTCTGGCGTTGAGTAGCATTACCCTTAGTTTTTGGTTACCTGTGCTGGTTACGGTGGTTGGTTTGTCCTTTGAGCCTTGCCTAAAAAAGGTACTATGGGAACGGCAAGAGCCTTGGCCAGTATTCAAAAACCTAGGGGTGACAGGTGCAACCCATCTCTGGCAAAACAGCAAGGCTTGTCTATCATGTCATCCCAGGCAGACAGACACTGGATCCCCTTAGAATGACACCAGAAGCTTAGCCAGTTGTTGAAATTGATCATTTTGTCTTTGTATTGTTGTATCATTCTAGGCGAAGGTAGTATGCTACTCAAGGTCAGGGTCATACCAGCTTGGGCTACATGATCAGAGAGCTCCTCAATGTCTCTTTTCATGTAGTCCAGGGAGGTACGTCTTAGATCATTCACACCAACATGTAAAATGACAGCGTCATACTTGTACTTGTTCTGGAGTGACCCAAGTGCCTGTGTTATGTGGCGAATCCGAGCACCCGACAGGCAGCTGACAGTAACCTTCTCCTTGTTCAGCCTGGTGAGTGGAACATCCATGTGCCTTACTATAGAGTCTCCTATTACTAGCGTGTTAGGTAGGGTGTTTTGCATTAAGGGCAGTTGTGAGGCACACTGCTGAGGTGAATTATGTGTTTTCTGGCTTATGTTTGGGGGTGCAGGTTGCTTGCTTGTCTGCTTTGGAGGGCACTGTTTCTTTTTCAGATTGGTACCTAGTGCCTCTGAATATGTTTTGTATATTTATGCATATGTTTTGCCGGTGCTTGTTTTGTAGATTCATGTGTGACAGGTGGTGTGAAGCAAGTGTGTCCCTTATCCTCTTGACTGTCTGTTACAGTCATGGGTTGAGAGCGCTTTGCCTCCAGTCTGGCTGTGTATTTGCATCTTTCTCAAGTGTTTGTGTCTAGAGGTAAGAGGAGAGGGTTGTCTGTATACATGAGGCAGTTGTGACACTGCCTCATGATGCCCAATTCCACCAGATGAACTGGAGAGTACACCTGAAGCTGACCTCTGGACATGCTTTGAAGAGTAAATTGAACTTAAGTTCTGCGGACGATCGAGGGTTTTATGCTATATTATAATAGTGCTGTCTAGGAAATTTGGAGAATAATAGTACGATAATAGTAATAGTAGAATAATATGACAGTATTTGTAATAAAGGACATGATTACAGTATTTTTCAGAAGCTCATTACATTTGTTGGAGACTTGCAGTCATCTTTGCAGGCTTTACCCGTAAACTAAACAGAATGCCAATCTATCACGTGTGGTCCATAACTTGTGTAGTAATCCTTTAAGCAATTTATCTTGCGCTAGTTTCTTGTTTGCTGTTCATTTTTTACTTTGATCATGTCTTCCCCATGAAACAAGTAGATTGTTGTCAGGCAGCAGGTCTTTATTGGATAAGAAACATTTTTACAAGTGGGGGTATCACAGAGATTGCTACTTTCAGCATGTTATTTGGTAATTTTACAAAGATGAATTTAAATTATAATTAGAACTGCAGTGCAAGGAGAAGTGGTTTGAGTTTAGTGCTGCTTGTTTTTTTTATACTTGATTTTGACTGGCATTCCAGTAATATATTTAAAAAGTAATTTATTTTTTCATGCCTCACAACCTTTATGTTTCCATCTAGATATTAAGTAAGCTGTCATGTAGCCAATGCACTGAAATATTATTTTCTTCTACACTTCATTTTGTCTTGATTGGACTCTCATAATGATGGTTTGGCACCCAGGGCAGTGTATTTATTTAAAGTTCCAGTTGTTGTGGTTTTAAGCATAGCCCCACCCCTTTCTAGTTGGCCACACCCCTCATTATTGGCCCCACCCATTCAACTGTCTCCTGCAGCCCCCCTTTAATTTGAAGTCAGCAGCCACCACTGCCGGTCATCCTTCCTCAAGAGAGGTACAATGGACTGCACTGTGACCATCCATAATTTAACAAACTGAACAATTTTGTAAAATAGACAGAGATCCAGCATTGGCCTGAGGCTTTTCTTCAGTACAAAAATGAATCTGGAATAGAACCAGGATCTTTGCTGGTCTGGCAAGACTTCTTGGATAGCCCAGTTGGCCAACAGAGTCTGAATTTTGACTGCTGTGTCCATTCTCTGACAGGGTGGCACATCCAGAAGAGGTTTTGGGAGTCCTTTGTTGAAAATAAAAAGAGAACTGCAAAACCACTGGACACTACTCTCAGCAACTATGCATTTGAGGTGATGTCCTCCCATGCATTTGGGTGTAGAGCCAAGCAACCCCTAACTACCTTCAGAGCACATTAGGTGGGCAACTATTCAGGAGCATTGAAAGGGCCTCCTGGAAAAAGCTCCACAGAAGTCCTGCTTCTGCAGCCTGCCACTGCCGTATAGTTGGCATCCGTTATGGTTATCTCCTCTGCATGGGGGAGGACCTTCACCAGGAGTGTCCTGTAAAGGTCACAGTGCTTTGCAAAAAAAAAAGATTCCTAGAGAAGGACTGCAGAGGGGAGACAAAATATACTTTAACAACAGAGTCTTATCATCCTGGTCACTCTTAGCTAGCATTTATTTGACATTTGGGCCAAAAAGGGAAGAACTGTCAAAAGAATCTTTAACAAAGGACACTTTAAAGAAACCTGCAAAATTACAGAAATGCATAGAGGCATGACCGTGCAAGGCAATTGTGGTGCCTGTCATGTGGGATGCCCCATTGGCTGCATTGGAGCACAGACTCATGGAAATGGTTGTGATAAACTAAACAGTCAACAACTGAGCCTCTAGAGTCTTCTGTGTCTCTGGGGGCTGCTCAGTCTTCACAACCTTTGATACTTCAGCTACCAGGTTTTGCTGAAGTCTTGTCAAATGGGCAAGGTAGTTGAAAGCAGACAAAGCAAATCTGGCTGAAACTTACATACAGTTTCCCAAATAGCCCCACAGCCCAAGACGTCCTGCTGCATGGACAGACTGAAGAACTCTCCTAGGAGAAATCCTTCTTAGTGACAGCCTCAACCAGGACAGTGTCCATAACTGGATTCCTACGCAAATGGGGTCTGTCCTTAGGGGGGACCAAAATTCTATCTGGCTTCCAAGGAATTGGTTCCACCATATTGGGTTCCCTCCAAAGCCTCCATGACACCAGGTCTATGAGGGTGTCTGGTGGGAGGACCACCCAAGACGTGGATGGGCATATGCTAAATGTTTCTAGAAATACTAACTCTTCTGGGAAAGTTTTTTTTTTTTTGTGGTCCATCCCACACACTGTTTCAACAGTTCTAACAAATCACTGAAGGTGACATCATTGTAGTGGGATTTGGGGGAGCCCTTTCTTTTATCAAGGCTGGTATCCTCTGAGAGGGATTCATCAGGGGAATCCAAGTGCTTCCTCTTGTACTTGCTGTTACTATAACCTTCATGACAGGAGAATCAGAAGGAGACACAGAATAAATGGGGAGCCCTGAATGCAGGGAAACCTGGACAACCAAAGGTGTGGCTGTCCAGGAGCCAACTCCTGCAGATCCGCTGGCCAAGAAGCTTTGGAAAGAGAAAGATCCTATGCTGCTGATGAAGCTCCCATCTTCAAGAAGGAGAGTATCCTTTGTATGATGTCAAAATCCAAGACTGAAGCTGGACAGCTGAATCCTGCATGATTCTGAGACATAGAAAGTTGACCCCAACCTCGGAGTGGTGGTCCTGAACAATCAGCTCCTTGGCATTCCTGGTTCTAACAACACCAGAGTTGAGAAAGCCAAGGAAACAATCAGAGCTTGCAGGTAGGGAAGACTGTACAGCCAGACTTGTAAACCTCTCAAGCTGAAGGAACCAGGGGAGAAAAAACAGTAGTTGATATTGAAGCTTCAAGGAAAGGGGCCAAGGAGCCTGGAATGATACCTAAATGTATCTGGGCTTGCAAGAAGGTCTGCATTAGCTGTTGAAGATCTCACAACTTAATGCTCCCACTCAATCAAGCAGACAGAATAGAAGCTGCCACCAAGGCTGCTTTAGTGAACTTCTTCACAGGAACTGGATCCAAAGAGTGTATCGTAAAAGTAGAAGCTTGGACCCAAAGCAGAGAAGTGGAGGTCCATAGAGTGAATTCTGCTGGCATTATAGGACAAAAAGGGGAGTGCAACCTGCCCACCGAGGCTGAAGGCTCCCATGTCATGAAGGGATTGAGAATGCTAAGTGTGGGCAAATTAGAAGTTTCTAACACCACTAAGACTGGAGAATGTGGCTGAACAGGAAAAGTCAGGCCTTATGGTGTTGGGGTCAGAGGCAACAAGGTTGGTGAACTTTTGGCCTTCCCCTCTGTGGACAAAGAAAATCAATTGTAATTACTGCTTTCTTTGCTGTGGAATTCAGGGTCCTTTTCCTAGGACCACTCTTTGCTCTTCTTCTTGAATCTTTTGCTAGGAGAAGATGAGGAAATTACAGAAGGCTGGAGCATCCCTTTAATCATGAGTTTGGCATGATTAAATCTCATTGATGTCATCGGCTCCAAAAGCCACACAGGCTTGACAATCTGTTTCTAAATGGGAATCTCCCATACAATATATACAGCAAACATGGGCATCCTGTGTTGGCAGTTTGTGCTTGCACGCAATGTACTTCTTGAAACCAACCTTCTCCTTCATCATCAAGTAAACTACTAGGCAACACCACAAGAACTAACACCTACATCTTACTAGCATAGAACTAACTACTGCTATAAAACAACCAAAGACAAGTACTTAATGGTGAACAGGAATTATATTAATGTTAACTTATAAACAGCTAAGAACATAATTACCTAACAAGACTTACAATAGAGAAAGAGGAACTATATCATATTATCGCAAAGTGAAAATGAACAGCAAAAGTACCAAAATGTTGTGGGTTGTTTTTTAAGATTGCAGTGCAGTAAAAACTGGGATATTTGCCCTTTCCTCACTGTAGTGTGATCTCGGAGTTGGAATATATATTTAGCGGGGGGTGTGGGGGGCGCAGCCCACCACAATACCAAATTCGATTTTGGCATTTTTCACTCTTGTGAGCGTTCGATATTTTCAGTTTGTGATGTTATGATACAGACGTGAGAAAGAAACCAACAGGTACATTTTTCTCTTTTTTGGCAGAAGATACCAAAAAGTGTGGGAGTGCTCAAGTCAGAAGAGAAATACAGAAAAGACAACTAAAACACCTAACCGATGGATTACTCATCCATCCATCCATCCACAACCTTTCTGCACAAGGGATCAGTGTGTCACTTCGACAGTGACAATCATCTACAGCCAAGATTTACACTGCCAGGTGGCTAGCCCTGCCATGGTAGTTCTTCCACACCACACTCATACATATGGCCAATTTAAAGTGTCCAATCTACCAACTGCATGGAATGGGGAGAAAACCAGAACACCCAAAAGACATCCACATGAACACAGGGAGGACATACAGACTCTCCAGAGAAGGCACCCTAGCCGAGAATTAAACTGGGAAACCTCTTGCTGTGAGGCTACAGCACTATTCACTGTGCCACTAGTCTATACCTAACATAAAAAGACACAACAACAAACTAGGGTAGAAAAGATGCAGAAAAAATTGCCCGACAGCTATCCAAAAGGGCAGAGTTAGCAGAGCTCGGAAGACCATGATCCACACTCAGTGGCAGAAAATGAAATCTGAGGAGACAGAATTAGAGCAGAGTATTGTGAGTAGTGGAGGTGGCGCTCTCATACTGAAGATTCTAAAATGGCTGGTCTTGGATTCAAAAACCCACAGGTTGAGACCAGATGGACAGACATTGTAGCCATGGTTTCATAGCAATGAAAGTACTCACGTTATGCTTGGATTATTATCTGTCATCTCTTCAGACCTACTGGCAATTGTTGGGAGTATCAGTATTTGTCAAGGATATCATCACCTCATGACAGATTCCTTGAAACACCAAATTTGAACTCCTAGATATCCAAATAACCCTAAACAAGATGCATTAACACTTCATAACTAGCCATAGAACATTCCCTTTGTCGCCTTTGGAGCATATCTGCTGAATTAGCACGGCAGCTGAAATCTCCATTAAACCCAACATCTTTGTGCTTGGGGAATTCAACTATCCATCAATAAACTGGCTGAACTACACTGCCAATGGTCCATATACCTTATGTTTTCTTGACATTACAAATATTATTATTAAGAACCCTTTAGCCTTGTTCTACAATCTGCACAGTATAGTAAATGACACGCATAGTCACAAGTGCCAATAAAAATGTCCAAATAATGACAAAAAATTAAATATACATCCTTAAATCAAACAGAAACTTAATTAAGTATTCACTTAGAGATTCCTTTGTCAGAAATGAAAAAAATATCCACAGAAAATCCAAATAAAGTAATCTGCAGTAAAATTGCTATTTAACAATAAAACACCTACATCAGTGTTAAACCAGTGGTAAATATCACAAAAAAGAACAAAATTGAAAACAAAATGCAGTATTTTCCTGTCAGAACTTCAAAATGAAGCAGAAAACAGAAACAGCAGGCCACTCAATACCCTGCCAAGACAGTTTATATTCCTCAGTTGATACCACAGAACTTCAGTTTCCCAGCTTCTTCTTCTTCTTTCGGCTGCTCCCATTAGTGGTCGCCACAGTGGATCAGCCGTTTCCATTTCTTCCTGTCCTCTGCATCTTGCTCTGTCACACCAACCACCTGCATGTCCTCTCTCACCAGATCCATAAAACTTATCTTAGGCCTTCCTCTTTTCCTGTTACCTGGCAGCTTCATCCTTAGCATCTTTTTCCCAATATACTCTGCATCCCTCCTCAGCACATGTCCAAACCAACATAATCTTGCCTTTCTGGCTTTGTCTCCAAACCTTCCAAGCTGGGCTGACCCTCTAATATACTTATTCCTAATCCTGTCCATCCTTGTCATACCCAGTGCAAATCTTAACATCTTCAGATCTGCCATGTCAAGCTCTGACTCCTGCCTTTTTGTCAATGCCACTGTCTCCAACCCATATAACATAGCTGGTCTCACTACCCTCTTTTAGACCTTCCCTTTCACTATTACTGGTACTCGTCTGTCACAAATCACTCCTGACACTCTTCTCCACCCACTTCATCTTGCCTGTACTCTCTTCTTCACCTCTCTTAAACACTCACCATTACTCTGAACTGTTGATCCCAAGTATTTAAACTCATCCACCTTCGCCACCTCTACTCCTTGCATCTTCACCATTCTTCTATCCTCCCTCTCATTCACACACATATATTCTGTCTTAGTCCTGCTGACCTTCATTCCTCTTCTCTCTAGAGCATATCTCCACATCTCCAGGGTCTCCTCCACCTGTTCCCTACTCTCACTACAGATCACAATGTCATCTGCAAACATCATAGTCCATGGGGACTCCTGTCTGATCTTGTCTGTCAACCTGTCCATCACCATTGCAAATAAGAAAGGGCTCAGAGCTGATCCGTGATGTAATCCCACCTCCACCTTAAACGCATCCGTCACTCCCACCGCAGACCTCACCGCTGTCACACTACCCTTGTACATATCCTGTACCACTCTTACATACTTCTCTGACACTCCCGACTTCCTCATACAATACCACAACTCCTCTCTAGGCACCCTGTCATATGCTTTCTCTAAGTCCACAAAGACACAATGCAACTCCTTCTGACCTTCTCTGTACTTCTCCATTAACACTCTCAGAGCAAACATCGCATCTGTAGTGCTCTTTCCTGGTATGAAACCATACTGCTGATCACTAATCATCACCTCCCTTATTAACCTAGCTTCCACTACTCTTTTCCATAACTTCATGTTGTGACAGATCAGTTTAATCCCTCTGTAGTTACTACAGCTCTGCATATCACCCTTATTCTTAAAAATCGGTACCAAAACACTTTTTCTCCATTCCTCAGGCATCCTCTCACTTTCTAAGATTTCATTAAACAATCTAGTTAAAAACTCCACTGCCATTTCACCTAAACACCTCCATGCTTCCACTGGGATGTCATCTGGACCAACAGCCTTTCCATTCTTCATCCTCTTCATAGCTATCCTTACTTCCTCCTTGCTAATCCACTGCACTTCATGATTCACTATCCACACATCATCCAACTTTCTCACTCTCTCTCATTCTCTTCATTCATCAGCCCCTCAAAGTACTCTTTCCATCTGCTCAACACACTCTTCTCGCGTGTGAGTACGCTTCCCTCATTATCCTTTATCACCCTTACCTGCTGCACATCTTTACTAGCTCGGTTCCTCTGTCTAGCCAATTGGTACAGGTCCTTTTCTCCCTCCTTAGTGTCCAACCTTTCATACAACTCTTCATACACCATATCCTTAGCCTTCGCCATCTCTTTGCCATGCACCTCATCTCCTTATACTCTTGTCTACTTTCTTCATCTCTAGAAAAGTCTCATAACTGCTTAAAAGCAGTATTAAGTATACAAACAACACAGTAGTAAGTCAGAATTTCAAGAGGAATTAACAGCAGTAGCAAATAGCATCTATATAAAAAATAATAAGGTACACACATGTTTTCTAAATAAAGCCTGGACTGAGACTGAAATGGGTCGACTGGGATCACTGCCTTGGTTGACAAATTCAAAATAAATAAACCAGAAAGAAAGAAAACAAAAGTATATAATAATAAAAAGGAAGGGAAGTACCCAAAGGGATCATGTCTGCATCTGGAAACTGTAATCCACCAATGCAGGCTACTGAGGAGATTTAGTTGTTGTGAGTCCTACAACTGCACTAAAAACAGAATAAATTACTTTCTTTCTTTGAAAGGGGTTAGGCTTCCCGTGATAGGAAGGGCTTAGCCAATCCCCTATCACAGAGAATCAGAGGAGGGGATTTTGAGGTTTGGAAAGCTGCCAGCGTGGAGGTTTGTGCAGGTGTAGAACTTATATGTCTCTGAAACAGTGTGAATAATGAATATCATATAGTACCTCTGTTGTCACTTGCCATGTATTTTGACCTATTTGCTTAGGTTTATCAAAGATAAAGAAAATTCAAGGCCAGCCTAGGCAACCAAGGTTTGATTAGCTGCTTTGTTAACTGCTTGGGTGTCTCAAGCATAGAGATGTCAGTATTCTGTAGACTAATGTATGAAACTTACATCAAATATGGAATGAATAAAACTTACTTTAGCATTTGACAGAACTGGTCCTTCATCCTAGTGCACTGAATCTTTATACAAACTTTCAACTGAAACAAACAACTGACTGGTTTCAGTTATACATCTTCAAATGTTGGATGCGCCTGATACATTTTTAAAGGGTGCAGTTATTTTCCTGAGGTAACATACAGAGTAAAGTGCTCTGATATTTTTGCAAATGTTATACAAAACTGGAGATCTTTTGTCTCTCTATTGAAGTGCCAGCACTCGTAATGCCAAGTGCCAATCAGCTGAATAAAAAAGACATAAAACCCAGGAGAAAAACAAATATTGAACATCGCTCTTTTCCTTTAAATTTCTGTTTTGCATGGGGGACAAACCACCCTGCACCCCGATGTGGTGAGCAAGTACACCACAGCCCCGCACTTATATATGCCAACTCCGAAATTGCCATACCTAGGAAACAAGGGAATATTCTGGGGAATGGCATCTCAGACTCGGTATATGTAAGTACATTTTTTTCTGCTATTTAGTTTCCATATTTTGGGACTTGCTGTAGAGGATCCTGAAATTTTAAATGGTTAATGAAGGTGATACTTTAATGGAAAGGTGTCTATTATGCAATGTTTTCAGTAAAATCTGGCATTACAACTGCAATATCATATTACTTTATAGGTGCATAGATGCTGCACTCCTGAGTGTGCTGTCTTTCAGATGAGGCATTAAACTGTATTCTCATCTGGCTGAGCTGATGGTAGCTCAAGTAGACATAAAAGATCCCAAGGCACCTATCGAAAATAGTAAAAGAAGTTCCCTGATGCCCTGGCCAAATTTCCCCTAGTAGTATAAATACCACCTGAGGTCTCCCTTCAAAAGAGGCCACTAGTCTAGTATCACTAACCCAGCTGACAAAAGATAAATTAATAAATAGCATGCATAGTATATTCACTACAGCAGCTATTGGACAGTGATAGTTGTGCAGAACTGCTTACAGTTTGCAAGTCTGCTTCAGTCAGCTTCCCCTGTCCTTCAGCAAAAACAGCACAACACTTACATGCACACACACACACACACACACACACACACACACACACACACACACACACACACACACACATGTATGTGCGCATGTACACATACAGAATCAAGCAGACATACACTCGTATAGCATCTTATATTCACTTACTGTACTGCACCACTTACTTTTTTTAATTTCTTCAAGTCTTTTTTGAATTTCTAAAACCATGATGGGAATGTACCCCATTTCTAAGTCAAAGTATAATTAAAGTTTGTGAAATTGGTATTCTTTCAGTCTTTGATCTTATCCAGAAGTGCTCTTCACAGCACCCTCAATGTACCCAGACCTGACTTCTTCTGCAATTCATATGAAGTTACCTGTATCGGCAGCATATCTAAATAGGACTGTAAATTAATTTTTATGAAACCCATTGCACCTACTACTGTTAGAACTATCTGGATATACTTCTTCTACAGTGCCCTAATTTCTGCCAGCACATCCTGGTATTTTATGACTTTGTGTAATTCTGTGCATGAGGCACTGTAATCACTGGGTGTTGCAATTTCAATTATCAATGGTACTTTTGTCTTTTTTTGATTGACTGCTATATCTGGTTTTCTCGCGTCTGTTTTTTGAATTGTTGGTAATGGGTGATCCCATGTGACAGAAAACTTCATCATTCTCTATAATACTTTCTGACTCATATTTCCAATGCTTCTCAGCTGCTTCAATATTGTAATGTTTACATAATCCCCAGTGCAATAGTCTTGCCACATTATTATGCCTTTCAGTATACAGGCCCTCTGCCATTAGTGTATCACCCCCAGCAACAAGATGTGTAACTGCATTTGTCTGTTTCTCCAACATGTTCAATGTAGGTAAACCAACGTGTACATAGTCCACTATCTTGAGCTGGCAATATTAACTTTTTCTCTTTTGGTTTTAATTCACCTCTCCTTTACCATTCCTGCATCAGATCCTGATCGACATGAGGTTGTTCCAGATGTTTTCTGTACTTGCATTTATATTTATGCCTTTTCCACATTTCCTGCCTTCTTATCTGATACTTCACCTTATATTCTTTCCTTTGTTTTTTGTCCCGTTCAGTTGCTGCCTGATTTTTGTCTACTTCTGGTTTGATTTCCTTTCCTGTTTGACAGAGATATGCTTCTTGTGAGGTCAGCAGATAAGTATGCAGTCCCACAATTGTACATCTATACAAGTAATCAATTTTGAGGAGGCTCATACCTCCTTCACAATGTGGAATATATAATCTTGCTATAAACTGAGTTTTAATAATCGTTTGATAAGCATGTAGCATTTTTCTTGTTTTCCTGTCCAACTGAACCAAAACCTTTTGGGGCCAGTTAATCACCACAAAACCGTAAGCTAGAAAGGTAGGACAAAGTGGTTTATAGCTTGGACTTTGTTCTGAGATGTCAGAGTTGCTTTAAGTATAAATTTTAGTCTTCTAAAATATTCATTACTAAGCTTTGTTTGCATTTGTTCATGTTTTATTGCCAATCCTTCATTTTATTTATTTTATTTTATTTTACATTTGTTGACCGGGCTAGTCTAGCTGGATATATGTCCATTTTCAGTAGAGGCCCGGGGAGAAAAGCTCCACACAGTTTAAACAATGTTAACATAAACAACAAAATAGAAGAAAAAAAAACATATTTATACATTTTATACATTTACTAACAGGGAGTCTGTCACTTATGAGTACATAATGAAGGTAACATATAATTTTAATAGGCTTAGAATAGTTAATAAGAAGGTACAATTATGTGTTGCTAAAGAGTATTAGTTGCATGAAAGAAGTTAGTAAAAGTGTTGATATAGATAATAGAGGAAGATAATGAAAATATATGGAGGGGTTGTTAGGTAAAGTGTGTAGTAGTGATATGAGTCAGTTTAAAAGATGTAGTACTAGTATGGAGTGTGAGGAGAGGAAGCATGGTAGTATCTAGAAAAAAATAGAAATAAAGAAATATGGATAAGATAAGTTAGTGAAAGAGTAGGTTCAGAGATGAGAAATTTTAGATGAGTAAGTCAACAGTAGATAGGTTGGTCAGTCTGGTTTAGAACAGGGGCACATCCAGTGTGTTTTTAGGTGGAGTTTAAGCCTATTTTTAAATAGAGTAATTGAGGGAATTGTGGTCAGTTCAGATGGAAGTTGATTCCATGTTTTTCCAATGGAAACAGAAAATAGAGAGTCTCCTGCTCTATTGTTTGATTTGTTGATGTGTATAAGAGATTTTTGTGATGATCTTAGGGATTTAAGGTTTACATAGGGGTGGATAAGATTTGTTAGGATGGGTGTTCTTTCAGGTTGATACAGAATCTTGTGGATGATGGTAAGTTGATTATATTTCAGATGCTGCTGAAGTTCAAGCCATCCAAGGAGCTTAAGATTAATACAGTGATGAGTTCTGTAAGGGCTGCCTGTGGCAAATCTGGCTATGTTATTAAATGAGTTTTCTAGTTTTTTAAGGTTATTTTTTGACAGATTGGTAAATATGGGTGAAGCATAAAGAAGGGTGGACATAAGGTGAGTGTGGGCAATGGTAATTCTAGTTGCAGGAGTAAGGAAGGATTTGATCCTAAAGAGAGAGCCTATTTTTTTATTGGTAGTTTTCAGAATGTTGTTGATATGGGCCTCAAAGTTTAGGTTATTATCTATGGTGATACCTAGCAGTTTGGTAGTTTGATCTTGGGTTATTAGTGTACCGTCACGAGATGATAGAGAGAAGTCTATAGGTGGAGATTTACTGGTAGGTGTGAAAAGGAGAAGTTTGGTTTTTTTGGGGTTTAGTAAGAGGCAGCGTTTTGTAAACCATAGTTCTACAGAGTTAAATGTGTCTTGAGATAGGGAGTGAAGATGAGATACAGATGATGCAGTGCATATTAGTGTAGAGTCATCTGCGTATTGGATGCATGTGGCTTGGGGAATTACTTGGTGTAGATCATTAATGAATATAGAGAACAGAAGAGGGCCCAGTATGGAGCCTTGAGGAACTCAATGTTAACTGGTAGCTGAGTAGAGAGAGTGTTTTTCCATAGCACAGCTTGATGTCTGTTATTTAAGTAGGAATGGAACCATTTAATGGCGAGTGTGTCGAGAGATAGAGATTTAAGAATGTTAATGAGAATAGTGTGATTTACCATGTCGAAAGCTTTGGATAGGTCTATGAAAAGAGCAGAGGAGAGCATGTTAAGGTTCGGTTGTTATTTATGCTGTCAATAAAGGAGAGGAGGGCAGTAGTAGTGCTATGGGAGGGTCGGAAGCCATGTTGGGTGTTGGAAAGTAAGTTGTTATGGAGAAGGTGGTCTAGCAATTGCCTATGTATACATCTTTCCATGATCTTAGATAGAGGGGATAGTAGGGCTATGGGACGATAGTTAGAGAATTCAGTGGAGTCTCCTCCTTTGTGAAGGGGAATAATGTGAGAGACTTTCCAGAGTTTAGGGATATATCCTTCAGTGATGGTTCTGTTAATGAGGATGGAGATGGGGTATGCAATAGATTTGGCTGCTATCTGTAGATATTCAGATGGTAGTTGGTCAGCAGAAGGAGTACATGGTTTCAGTTTTTGGAGAAGGGTGAGAATAAATTATGTGGGGACAGGTTGGAAGAGAGAAGCTGGAGGTGTGTTATAGTTAGAAATGGATGTTATGTCATGGGGAGAGAGTTGACAAGCAAGATCTTGAATTGCTTTGACAAAGAAAGTATTGAAGGTATTTGCAGTTTGTTTAGGATTGTCTTTGTCAGTGCCTTGAGGGTTAGGTGTGAGTGATTGACTTGGGTGTAATAGTTGATTAATACTTGACCAGAATTTTTGGGGTTTATTATGGTGGGTATGTTGAAATTGTAAATAGTAGTTTTTTTTGTCAGTCACTATGGCTTTTTTTGTCTCATTTCTCAGTTGTTTAAAGTTTTGGATGTCAGTATGGTTTTTAGTTAAGCGTGATTTATTCCAGCATTTATTTCTGAGATGGATTTTTTGTTTGGTTTCCCTAGTAAGCCATGGAGCAGCTTTAGTTCTAATTCTAATAGAGCGGGTAGGAGCATGACGGTTGAGTATGTCAAGAAAATTATTATTGAAGTAATCAACAGCTTCATCAAGGGAAAGGTGTTTTAGTGGGGACCAATTACATGTTTTCAGTTCAGTAAGGAATAATTCTGAGTTAAAGTTTTTCTTGGTTCTAATATCCCTATATATGGGTTGAAAGGGTGGGTTGGTCTTTAGTCGGATGATGTAGGTTAGGGAGTGGTCGCTTATGTCGTCAGGGAGGGTTCCGGTTTCATAATTCTGTGGTTGACTATTAATAAGTATCCAATCTAAGGTGCTTTCTTTTTTGGTATGTTTATTCAGTCTAGTAGGGGAGGTAATAGTTTGGGTGAACCCGTGGAGATTAATATGGTTTGTGGGGCATTTATTATTGCAAGAGTTCCAGTCTATGTTAAAGTCACCTAGGATTATGGTTTCTTGGGGGAGGTTTAGAGATAACCAGAAAAGTATGTTTTCTATGGTAGTGATGTTGTTTCCTGGGGGAACATAGATAGTAATAATATAGATAGATTTAGCTGGGTTTAGTTGAAATTTGGTAATAAGTATTTCAGCATTAGGGTCTTGGGGAGGTTTAAGTTTAAAGTTGGTTATTTCAAGGCCAGATTTGAATAATACAGCTACTCCACCACCTTTCTTTTTAACACGGTCCAGGCATATGATGTTATAACCAGGTGGTAAAATTTCATTATCTTTTGTTGCTGGTTTTAGCCAGGTTTCTGTTAGACATATGATATCAAATGAGTAGAGTTCCAATAGAGCATGGAGTTGTGTTATTTTATTGTTAATGCTTCGTGTGTTAAGGTGAGCTATTAAGAATGAGTTTGGAGATTTTATGAGTGGGTGAGAGTTAGAAGGGTTTGGGTTGTTGAGTAGTATGGTATTTGTGGTGTTTGGGCCTGGATTTGGGTGAATGTCTCCGTCTTTTAAAGATTGGAGTATTGTTAGATATAATTTCTTTGTGAATTTGCAAATAAGTGGTGGATATCTTTTGAGGTTAGGGGAGTTGTATCTAATGTGGACTGTTCTATGGTATTTAGGTGATAGATTTTGGGTATGGAAGTGATGTTGAAGTGGTCAGTGTGAGAAGTGTGTTGAATAGAGGTAGTACATTTAGTAGGATTTAATAAGTTTGTGTATATAGGGTGCTCATAGGAGGTTAATGAGTAGATGAGAGTTGGAGGAGGTAGAAGTATGAGTAAGAATAACATTTGTAAGTAGATTAAGGTGTACTGTTTATTTAAAGTCATGGTATTGAAAAAAGAAAGAAGAAAAAGTAAAAGACAAAAATGAAGATTAAGGTATTGTTTTTATTTTTTGTTGTTTTGGCGGGAAAAGTGTGAGAATAGTGTGATGGAAGTGGGACTATGAGTGGTGGAAATTAGGGAGGGGGTGTGGTTTGTGAGGTATAAGGTTAGGACCCCTGGGGGTGGGTGGGAATGGGGGTAGGGTGGGGAGCGGAGTGAGCCCGTAGGGCGAACGGAGTGGGTTAGAGAGCAAGTAAAGAAGATCTCCTGGATGGGAATAGGGGGTAGAGTGGGGAGCGGAGTGAGCCCGTAGGGCGAACGGAGCGGGTTAGAGAGCAAGTAAAGAAGATCTCCTGGAGTCAATCAGAAAAGCTACCGATTGTGCAGGAGTTCTGGGTAGTTCCAGGTGAGTGTAAAGTAGTTGTAGTAGTATAGTATAACGTAACACAGAAATAGTAGAGAGGGAAAAGGGAATAGAGTACAATGAGGTGGGAGTAATGAAAAGGAGGATGAAGAGTGGATAAGATAGACACTAAAGAGGGATAGTATATTAATGGAGAGGAAGGAGAAAAGGAAATGCAAGTTAGGGGAGCCACCTGGTGGACAACAGCTTGAGTATCAGAAAGATTGGCTAGGTAGAAAGAGAGAAGAAGAGGTGAGTCAATTGGTGGAACCACGGGGATAAAGGTTATGGAAGAGAGAAAAAAAAGGATAAGATGGTGAGAGTTGGAACTGGCTGCTGGGAACCTGGCTCAGGAGGGCAGCTTTATCATACACTCTTGGTGTTACGTAATACAGAACGTTATATCCACAGTTATATCAAGGGGTCAAACGTACTTTCTCTAGTTCTTCAGCAAGGTGGTATGTATGGCACAGGACAAGTAGTCTTGGTGCAGTTGAGATGGAAGTCTTAAGAGACAGGCAAGTTGGTTCCCAAAATCCTAGGTCAGTGAGGAGGTTAAGAGTTTCTCTAGTTCTTCAGCAAGGTGGGATGTATGGCACAGGACAAGTAGTCTTGGTGCAGTTGAGATGGAAGTCTTAAGAGACAGGCAAGTTGGTTCCCAAAATCCTAGGTCAGTGAGGAGGTTAAGAGTTTCTCTAGTTCTTCAGCAAGGTGGGATGTATGGCACAGGACAAATAGTCTTGGTGCAGTTGAGATGGAAGTCTTAAGAGACAGGCAAGTTGGTTCCCAAAATCCTAGGTCAGTGAGGAGGTTAAGAGTTTCTCTAGTTCTTCAGCAAGGTGGGATGTATGGCACAGGACAAGTAGTCTTGGTGCAGTTGAGATGGAAGTCTTAAGAGACAGGCAAGTTGGTTCCCAAAATCCTAGGTCAGTGAGGAGGTTAAGAGTTTCTCTAGTTCTTCAGCAAGGTGGGATGTATGGCACAGGACAAGTAGTCTTGGTGCAGTTGAGATGGAAGTCTTAAGAGACAGGCAAGTTGGTTCCCAAAATCCTAGGTCAGTGAGGAGGTTAAGAGGATGCAAATCCTCTGAAAAAAAAATTTCATCAATTCCCAAACATTAATACAATCCCTCCTTTTCAAGTTCCTTTACATTACATTCCTGTCCCAGACTGATATTTTCTTGGTGCTGCAGCTTTCCTGTTTTAAAGGTTGCTTTTGCACATTTATCAAGACCAAATGGCATTCTTCTATCATCTAAGAAAGTTTTGACCACTTGCAGTTGTGCTTTTAGCTTGTCATTATTTATTTATTTATTTAGTTATTTCAGTTTGATAACTGGGGAAGTCCACTGGGCCTAAAAGAGCCCATTTTCAAAGTCGTCATCAGTTTCCTGCAGCATTTTACAATGATAAATTCTACATTCTACAATATCTGGTGAATTATACAGTATTAAATCATCCACAAAAGATTATCAGAAGTCTTTACACTCTGTTGTCTGGGAGCCAAATTGTAACTATGACCTAATCTGTTAAGTAGGCATCTTAATGGATGAGGGGAAAGACAAAAGAGCAGCGGTGGCAAAAAGTTACCCTGGAATATCGTCCTTTGAATTTTTAACTCTGGGATAATAATTTATCCTTTTTCACCACTCAACTTCTCAGTGGTTTGCGACTGTTTCATGGTCATCGTACTGTAATCGATCAATGTAGGCTGTGTATTATACATGTGTAAGCACTCCTTTATCCATGAATGTGGGATACTGTCATTTTTTTTTGTAATCTCTCCATGACATACTTAGATTCTTCCCTTTTTTTTACAATTCTCCATTATGATATTTAACAACAAATAGTCCTTTGTTCCATAAGACTTTCTTTTGTTACCCTTTTGTTCTATTGCCATGATTGAGTTTTTTTTCTAAATGACTACAAACTTTGTAGGCATCAATTCCAGTATACAGTTTATACATTGCCAGAATGCAAGTTATTGGTCTGTGGTTTTTAGGATAGCTTGCAGGTTCACTCTTAAGGAGGCGTATCTTTTCACTTTTGTTAACTAGTCTTTTGTATGTTCGGAGTGTAGATATAAATAGTTCTTACTCAGGGCTAAATCTTTGTGTAACAATGTTAATGCTTTTAGCTAGAAGACAGGTATTGCATCTGAGCCTTGGGTTTTCCATTTAAGAGCTGTTCTTAATTTTGTTTCAATTTTTATGATCATTACTTCATCCCATTTCATATCCTATACATTTGAACTCCTTACTGTTTCTTTTACTTCTTCTATCCATTCAGCATCTTTGCTATGTTCCATAGGGTCTTCACAGATATTTCTCCAAAATGTGTCTGTTTCTTTTTTTTTGGTGGTGTTACTATTCCTTTTGCTTTGTTTCCCAGTTAAGACATTTTTTGGATCATCAATAAATTGCTTATTTTGTACTTTTCCTTTATATTTATAGTTTCATTAATGTGTCCTAGGCTAATGGCTCTGGAGCATTTACAAGCCTAGACCATAGGACTACCCCGGCATTGTGCCACCCGACCTTAGTTCCCTGTGCCTCTGTTGAGTAGAGCTACTGGAGTGATGCCCGGGGTGAATTTTCTATTTCCCATCCACTCATCAAGATTCCTCTTGAAGAGGGACAGTGAGGTGCTCTGTTTGACATGTATGGGAAGTCTATTCCATGGCATGGGAAGTCTCTGGGTTATGAACCTGTCCCTCCAGCTTGTTCTGTTGATCGTGGTAATGAGGTTGAGGTCTCTGGAGTGTGTGGTGTGGACCGATTGGGATTTCTTTAGATGTAGCATTTCTAACAGAGCTGGGTCAAAAATGGCTTTGTAAGTCAAGCAGAGATCGCCTCTAAGTAGGCGATATGAGCCAGAGAATAGTTGGAGTTTTTTTAGTCTGTCCATATAGGACAAGTGTTTAAGGCCTAGAGAGGTACATGCCAAATGGGGCATTGTACTCAGTGATTGGCGTAATGAGGGAAGGGTAGAGGGAGACAATGACCTCTTTCTTCCTGGATGCACCCCCCCCCCTGTTTTTTGAGTCTTTCCATATAGGACAAGTGTTTAAGGCCTAGAATCCTCTTTGTGAGGTACTTTTGTGGCCTCGCCTGTTGTTGCAGGTGTCTAGCGAGGTACATGCCAAATGGGGCATTGTACTCGATGACTGGCCTAATGAGGGAAGAGTACAGGGAGACAATGACCGCTTTCTTCCTGGATGCAAAACCCTTAGTAATGGGATGTGCCACATAAAAGGACTTTCTGACCACAGTGGCAATGTGGTGATCAAAAGAGAGGTTCCTGTCAACCTGTGTTCCCAGATCTCTTATAACACCTTCTGTGTTCAGTGGGCTACCATCAATGTGGTAATTCATGGGAACTGGGTTTTTCCCAAAGGGGATGATGACACACTTTTTGGCATTGAGCTTAAGGCCATGGTTCTGACACCAGTTGTTGGTCTCAGTGAGGCTTATCTGTAGGATGTCAACATCACTTATGGAGTTGTTAATAGCTCTCAACTTGCAATCGTCTGCAAACTTTGTCAGCCAGAGTCCCTTCATGTTGGCCTGGACTTCAGAGAAGTAGATACCAAACAGGAGAGGACCCAGGACAGAACCCTGTGGGACTCCACTCATGACTGGTCAGCAGTCTGACTTGGAGTCAGCTACTTTCACACTGTATGTTCTATCTGTGAGCCAGTTTGCAACCCACATAGTGATATAGGGGTTAATGCCTAGCTTAGTGAGTTTTTCTATGCTTCCTGAGTGGGGAATGGTACCAAAGGCTTTGGCCAGATCACGGTAGGGTGTATGAATTACCTTGCCATCATCCACAGCTCTGGTGACTGACTCAAAGAAGTCGACCGGGTTGAGCAGGCATGATCTACCCTTCACAAAACCAAACTGTGTGGGATCCAGAGTTTGGAGATTCCCTATATCCTTTTTTATTAGGTCCATGGTGATGCATTCCATAGCTTTGCATATCAGACTCGTCAGGCTAATGGGGTGATAATTCCCAGGGTCTGTAGTCGCTCCTCCTTTGTGAAGAGTGATGACTGTGGCAGTGTGCCATTCGGTAGGGACAAAGCCTGAGGTGAGGCTGTGATTGAACAGGGCACAGAGGTGAGGTGCCAGTTTGCTCTGTAGTTCATGTACAACACAGCCAGGGATATTGTCAGATCCAACAGAAGCTATATTCTTGGCCTTGGACAGTGCTGTTTATACCTGTGCAGCAGTAATACTGGGTGCCTGGCAATCTACTGGTATTGTGATTGGTCCTTTGGGGGGACGAGGGGTAAAGTTGGCACTGAATCTGTCAGACAGTATATTGGCAATATCTGTTGGCTCGGTATAGGAGGTACCACTGTGAAGTAGCTCAGAGCAAATCCGGGTATTGCCGTGGAAATTCTTTACATAATTATAGAAGGCTTTGTGGTTGTCTTTACTCTCTGCTGCAATTCTGTTTTCATAGCTAGCTTTAGAGGATTTGATGCGGGATCTCAACTTTTTGTTGAGGCTGATAAGGGAGTCTTTCCTGTCTTGGGACTTCACCTTATTCTGCATCAGTTTCCTCCTTCTGTTGTAGAATTTGTTTATGGCAGGGGACCACCAGATTGGCTTTCTTTTTTGGAGGAGAGCATCTTGGTTCTATTGGGTATGGCGAGATCCATGCATTTGTGTACGTGTTCGTACAGTGCACTGGTGTATGATTCAGCAGTCATGCAACTATTCTCCATTTGCATGGGTGCCATGAAGTTAGCCACCTCTGCTTTTAGGAGCCCAAACTTAGCTTTGGAGAAGTTTTTCATGGTGGTTACCTTTTCGGGGCGGGGGGGGATGTGGATTTTCAAGGTGATTAGTTTGTGTTTGTATATAACCAGGGAGGAGCTGACTAATGGTGTAGAGCAACGATTGCCATGTTAGTAATGACCAGGTCAAGGATGTTGCTACCTCTAATGGGGGTAAGAATGAGCTGGTCCAGGGAATTGGAATTAATGAATTCCTGGAAACGTTGGGCAAGTGTATTGGCACATAAGTAGTTTTCCCAGTTAATGAAGGGGTAGTTAAAGTTACCCAGTATGAGAGCGTTAGGCTAGACCCTAATATTCTCCATGGTGCTTAGGAACGTGGAGTGTGAGTCTTGGGACATGGTTGGGGACCTATAGCAGGCTACGACCTGAATCACTGTTTTACCCAATGTTAGCTGTACCTGAAGTATCTCTGATGAATTATGTTGGGCTACCAGTCTGGAGGTGTGCACATCCTTTATGAATATGGAAACACCACCGCCTTTGGAGCTTCAGTCCAGGTGCTGGGACCAAAAGGACTGGAATGACTTATAGCCTGGTAGTGCAGGGGTGTTTTCTGCTGCCTTGAACCAGGTCTCTGTTACAGCACAAATGTCAATGTTCTCTATTTTAAGGAGTGCTTTGAGTTAGTGCATTTTGAGATTTAGACTACAAGCATTGAGCAGCATGACCCTCAGTTTGCATTTGTTTGTAGCTGTTACGGCGGTAATTTGGTCTTTAGAACACCGCCTAAAAACGTCACTACAGGGCCTATACTGCATATCTTCTAAGTTTTTCTGCCTTTGCTGATATCTTTAGTTTATTATTATTTGGAATAGTGCACAATAGATCCTGGTCTGTTCTGTTACTGTGCATTGGTTCATAGGTTCGTACTAGGCTATCTGCCCTAGGGCATTTATAAGCCTAGCCAGAGTGTGTGTGGCTTTCACCACCCCTTAGGATGGGAATGCTATGCCCATTTAGGGTTTAGTTTACTGTGCCTGTGTCTAGTAGTGACACAGAGATGACCCCCGGGGTAAACCTACGATCTCCCATCCACTCGTCAAGACTTCTCTTGAATAGAGTTAGTGAGGGGCTCTGCCTAACATGGATTGGGATTCTGTTCCAGAGTGTAGTGAGCCTCTGGGTTATGAATCTGTCCCTCCAGCATTTCTGTGTTGAGGTTTAAGTCTCTTGCTCTCATGGCTCTGATGGATTTGGATTTTTTGAGGTGGAGCATGTCCATTAATTCCAGATTGGACATGGCCTTGTACGTTAGGCACAGGTCACCTCTGAGTAGGCGGTATGCGACTGAATAGAGCTGGAGTTTTTTCAGTCGGGGTGCATATGACATGTTTAAGACCCTTTATCCTCTTGGTGAGGAACTTTTGGGGTCTTTCCAACTGCTGCAGGTGTCGGGTAAGATACATCCCAAATTTGCTTTATCACATTTATCTTTCTAAGTAATCTAAGTAAAAAAAATGGCGTGGCCCTGTGTGTCTGCGGCTGCATCAGCTCATCAGAGAGATATGCTTAATCCAGTGGCGGCTGGTGACTTCAAATTAAAGGGGGGCTGCAGGACACAGCTGAATGGGTGGGGGCCAATGGGGAGGGGTGTGGTCAACTAGAAAGGGGTGGGGCTATGCTTAAAACCACAACTGGAACTTTAATTAAATATGCTGCCCTGGGTGCCAAACCGTCATTATGAGAGTCCAATCAGGACAAAATGAAGCGTAGAAGAAAAAATATTTCAATGCATTGGCTACATGACAGCTTACTTAATATCTAGATGGAAACATAAAGGTTGTGAGGCATGAAAAAATAAATTACTTTTTAAATACATTACTGGAATGCCAGTCAAAATCAAGAATAAAAAATACAAGCAGCACTAAACTCAAACCACTTCTCCTTGCACTGCAGTTCTAATTATAATTTAAATTCAGCTTTGTAAATTTACCAAATAACATGCTGAAAGTAGCAATCTCTGTGATACCCCCACTTGTAAAAATGTTTCTTATCCAATAAAGACCTGCTGCCTGACAACTATCTACTTGTTTCATGGGGAAGACATGATCAAAGTAAAAAATGACCAGCAAACAAGAAACAAGCGCAAGATAAATTGCTTAAAGGATTACTGCACAAGTTATGGACCACACATGATAGATTGGCATTCTGTTTAGTTTACGGGTAAAGCTTGCAAATATGACTGCAAGTCTCCAACAAATGTAATGAGCTTCTGAAAATACTGTAATCCTGTCCTTTATTACAAATACTGTCATATGCAGTTCAATACCTAAGGCTTATACGTTATCTAGTCATGTAAATATTCTCTGCATGGCAACAACAAAAAAGGCTTTCAATGTTGGTAATTCTTTAACAGTATGCATATTAAAGCATACTTGCATCTTACAATCTCCGACAAACTTACCTGATGGTCTTTAAAGCATTGCTACTTAAACACAGAGAAACAGGGCACTGCAACACCATGCATTTTCTGAAGAAGAAGAAGCAAAAATCAACAGTATAAAAATATGACAGAAAACCAGAACATTCTGCAAAATCAAGGACAGATGAAAAGCCACTGTCGTACTTGTGTCTACTTTGGATGGGGGAATACTCTGCACACTTACACTGCATAACTGATCCTTGCCTTGCTTGGACACATCCAGAGACAGTACATGGGGGAATGGGGTGCAACAAGTATGTCACAATTTGAAATGTCTCTGGCTGACGATGATGGCTCTGACACTAATACCTCTCAACCTCAGAGCAAGAAATTTAGACAAAGCCATACACAGAAGTGGAACACAGGCCGAAAAATAAGGAAAAATTTTAAATATTGCTCTTATAATCTTAGAAAGATAATAGACTAGTAGTAGGTCTTGCATTAGTATAAAATTTTTGAAGGGTATGAAATCTGAAACTCAAATGTCTGCCATTATTTTCTAACTTCAGTCTTTAATGATTTGCCACTAATTTTCCAAAAAAAACCCACAGTTTTATGAAAAACGGACCAAAAATGTAATGCGAAAATACAAAATTGCCACACAATACAGCTGGGAACCTGTCAAAGAAGGGACACCTTTTTAATATTAGTACTGTTAACTTGAGCAGCTGACAAAATTAGAGAATCTACATGCATTTCTGAAATAAAAGTAATCTATAACTCTGATCATTACACTTATTTATAATTGTAAACCCTCCACGTTTTCTTCCAAAATTGCTATTTTGTGGAGGGATTATTGGGGGGAAAGCAACATTTTGAGCCAAAATTGTGGACAGTTGAGAGGTTTGGATATTCCTAATTCTATAAAGCAATTTATTTGCATGTACCTCTCAACCTATTAATGCAGGAAATCTGGGCAAGGCCAAATATATTGGGGGAACATGCAAACAGTAGTAAAAATTGTTCTTGTATAAACTTAAGATAGTTGATAGAATAACAGGTCTTGCTTTAGCATGCATTTTTCTGAAGGTTATGACGTGTGAAACTTAATGTCTGTCATTATTTAGTGACTTCTTTCCTACATGATTTGCCAGAAAACCACAAATTTTATGAAGAACAAACCAAAAATAAGCAAAAATCTATTCATTCTGCAAAAATCTGGACAGTTGAGAGGTATAGTTCAGCCGGGGCTGTCTGAGTTTGCTGCCCTTCCCCCCTCACAAAATCATGGTCGAATGGAGCCTCCCCCCTGCAGCCCTTCTAATGTCCCATTCCTTGGTTATTTCACCCCATTTACCATAAACACTGTAATGTGCATACTGCTTTACTTCTGCAATGATTTGGATTTCATTTGAAAGTTTTATTTTGCATTTTATAGCAAACACACTAATAAATATCTGCTAAACAAAGCAATGCAGTCTCACAATGAAAATAGACTTAGCATTAAAACTTCTCTGCCCTTGAAACTCACATTCATTGAAACAGCATTGAAACCCACATTCAAAGAAAATACATTTTGTCAGTGGCAGATAAAGATTAACTTTGGGCTGTTTTCAAATCATAGGCCCCTTGCACACATACACGTACTCTTTGATACACCTTCCTGATTGTATTAAATTATATTCCTTGTACAATACAATACAGTTGTTAAATGGTGCTTTAAATGTATTGTTTTGAACATTGTTCTAGTAAACAATAAAACAAAATGCATGCACCACTGACAAAACTGCCCATTTCAGAACATTTCCATCATAACGTCTATTCAAACTTCTACAGTCCACCAGTATCAGTAAATATGCACAATCTCTGAAGTAGTAAAAGTCATCAAAATTATTCCACATTAAAGAAATCTGTAGTGAAGAGGTTGTTGCTAGCAAACAACTTTATATTTCATTGTTTCATTTACAAATAAAGTGCCTGTTGCCCCTGAGGAATAAATTGCCTATGTTGCATTAAAAAAATAAGCTAGTAATATTGCAATAGGGAATGGATGGCAAACTGAAAACAGGTTCCGTTACTAGGTATCTTCACCAAAAAGGACTGCAGTATACACACCCCTTCACAACACAGTACAGTATCAACAATGCATCTAGAGTAGAACCCACAGCCTTCTGCATCAAAAGCAAGTGCACTACCTGTTGTGCTATTAACAATACTCAGACTCAGCATAAGCAGCACTAAACTTTTGCTCCCCTGCAGCTCTCAGCTCCTTGTAAAATCTACTCGACACTCAGCTGTATCTCTGAACTTTGCAGCACAAGAAACCAACATTTATTGAGGGGGGGCAGGCAAAAGCCCAAAAAACAGGGACACATTTTAAACATCACTTGTATAATGTTGGAAAGTTGCGAGAATACAATGTCGTGTTTCCACCATACATTTCACTGCCAAGACTTAAACCCAAGGACCCTGTGCAAAACAGTCAGAGCAACATAACACAATGCCAAATCAGCTGTTTTGTGAAAGAGAGGAAGACTGAAACTTAAATGGCTACCGTTTAGTAAATTCAGTTCTCACCATAGCTCTCAAGCTTAGCACAAAAACCTGGACGATGCCACTAATGCAGGAATACAGTCCAACAAATAGGGACAAATTTCAAATATCCATCTTATAAACTTAGAAAATTGCTAAAATAAAAGGTTTTGTGTTACCATGTACTTTCTGAAGAATATGAAGTCTGAAATTCAAATGCCTGTCCATTTTTATTTATTTAACATTTGTTAACAGGACATTCCAACTTGGAACAAAAGCCACTTTTCAGCACAGGCCCAGGGAAACACTCCAGACACATGTCTTTGTAAGATGAGGGACATGCAGACTCCACACAAAAGGCACCCCAGCCAAGAATCAAACCAAAGAAGCTGTAACTGTCAGGCAACAATGCTACCACTGACTGTGTAAGGAAACAAAAATACAGAAACCACAGATTTTATGAAGAACAGAAGCAGACTCCACACAGAAAACACCCCAGCCAAGAATCAAACCAGAGAGTCTGCATCTATCAGGCAACAATGCTACCCCTGCACCACTAACTGTGTAACTAAAAAAATACAGAAACCACAGATTTTATGAGGAACAGAACAGAACAACTATGAGACCAAAATTTGCAAATTTTTTACAAATGGTGGTGGGTAGGGAATTCAGGCCCTTGCCACCTGCATCCAAGGTACAGGGTTCAAACCTGAGGTATTCTCTACACACCACCAAGAGTTCTCTCTAGCCACCAGTCCACAGCAACTGGGGCATTACACACACACACACACAGTTAGGTATGAAGGCTGTTAAGAAACTTGGAAAAAAATAGACAAAAATCATTAAAACTATCTCTGTTAACTTACATCGTTAACCCGTTTTTAAAAGGTGTTAAGACATTTGGAAATCCTTAAGTCTTAAAATTTTCAGTAGAAATATATAACTACAGCAATAAATCTAAACTGATCTCTTCCAAAACAATCAGGATGCTCATTATCTTATTCTAAGGTTGTAGAAACGTGGTAATGACAGCGCAGAGGTTATGAAAACACCTGCCAGAACAATTTCAAGGTTGTTAGAATGCCTGTAACTTTGTCACACACAAAATCGGTTACAAAATATCATATAAATAAAATGCTCAGTCAACTTCATTTCGTAAGCACGAGTACCTCAGAAAATGAAATGTATGAATTTTGAGGTATACTCGCATTTCTGAAGTTTCCGCAGATTTCCCTTACAAAAAGTAGACTTAATTGTGAGATTCACAATTGTACGATAACCTCTTAATGGTTTTCATAGATGGCAATGACTATATTCCTTACTGCCTAAAAGCTGTCCTAAAAAGGAATTAAAACTGTGTACAGCAAGTGGAAACCAAACCATCCAAACTGCACACCTCTCATATATAACTCTATTGTGAGGAACGTTCCTCCTTCAGTTCTGGTTGCTCGACAAAGTTAAGTGTTTGGACAAGGAGTTTGTGTGTGTCTGTGCATGTGTTTTAGGGTTTGGAAACAGTTAGCCTAAGGGAGGTATTTAGTGTGCGGGTGCTTTATGATTAAGGTGGGGGTTGGTAAGCATTTAAAACTTCTGTGCTTTACGTTGAAAGGGTTTGGCACACATTCGTCATTATTAAAAATTAGTCTAACAAATGTCCATGATAAATAGTACTGAATGATACTGAATCATGTTAATTCATTAAAAGAACTCTAAAGAAACAGAAAATAACCACGATGTGAGTTTCCTACCAAAGTCCTTAGCCAGTGCTCCACATTTTGCTCATTTGTTTATCAGTGTGAAAGACTGCGTTCCAGATTTTGAAGATCTCTCTCACACACACACACACACACACACACACACACACACACACACACACACACACACACACACACACACACACACACACACACACACACATGCACACACACACACCTTACCGTCCATATAAATCCAACCACTTCCAAAGTGAAATACATCCAATCCCCAACGTGAACGAAATATACATCCACGAAGTAAGTCCCAATGCAAACGAAATACCCGCGAATGACAGCAAGTCCCAAAGTGAGCGCACACACAGCCCTAGTCCCACCTGCGAGAGCCCGATTGGTCCCAGCCTGCAGAAATGTCCTGCTTCCTGGTTCAGCCTGCAGATGAGGCAGTCCGACGCTGCTCTCTTCTGTGCGGTCCTTACCGCACAGACTTCTGGGCATCTGCAGGGCATTTCTGCCTTCCCTTCTATCCGGACTGCTGTCTAAAACAGTCTGAAGTTTGAAGTTGCTCTCTTCTGTGCATTCATTACCACACAGACTTCTGGGCATCTGCAGGGCATTTCTTCCTTCCCCTCTATCCGGACTGCAGTTTGAGTGTGTCCGTGCATGCGCGGAATTCCGGGATTATTTTGTTATAAGTTTCTTTTTCATTTTTTATGTTTTATTATTTTGTTTTCTACAGAGGTGGGAGGGCTGCAGTCCTATAGCATGAGCTGCCTCTGGCTTGATCTGTCTTCTTTTTCACACAATACTTCGAGAAAATCACTTTCTGGGCTTTTCAATTGTAGTACATTAACTTACTGCAGACAGAAGCTTCTGGAAATTAAACAGTTAACAGTTTCATGCTGCTGGCTAGATTCCCTGCAGTCAGCAGAGTGCCTGGGGCCTACTACACTCAGATAAATACTGGAGCTGTGCATTTTAACCCAGCATGCCTTAAAGTACCTGAAATATGAAACATAAGGTTCTGGTACACTCAGGACAAGACAGAAGAGGAAAAGATGTCAGAGAACCAGAAAAAGGGGCTGCAGAGATGGAATTGCTTTAAAGGTGAAACTAATCCTCACAGGCCTGCTCCGCCTTCAATACTGCTAGCACATGCACGCTCACTGGACTGTAAAATGGATGACCTGAGGCTGGAACTCTACAGCAAAAATAAGGCGAGAAATACCTGTTTATTGATGATTACTGAGACGTAGCTGTATAACAAGGTCAATGATAGTGCTGTTAGCTTAGAAGTTCTCACACTCTTTCATGCAGACAGATGTTAAGCTTTGTGTGGAAAGGCCAAGGAAGGTGGAGTCTGCATCTATGTGAATGAAAGATGGTCTAAGAACTCTAAGATTGTTCAGTCACATTGCTCTGACAATATAGAGTTCCTGTCCTTAAAATGGAGACCCTTTTATGTACCTAGAGAGCTAAATGGAATATATGTAACAGTGGCATACATTCCACCCAATGCAAACACCACTGAGGCCCTGACCAATGTTTATAACTCTATCTGTGAGCTGCTGAGGAAAAACTCAGACTTTGCACACATGGTTTCTGGTGATTTTAATCATGTGGATCTGAGAGAGATGGTATCCCACTACTATCAATTTGTAGATTTTCCTACAAGGGGTGCTAACACTCTAGACAAGGCATATTCCAATATCAAAGGTGCCTACAGATAAATACAACAACCTAACTTAGAAAGCTCTGACCATCTTACCATCATGCTTCTACCAGCCTACAAACCAGCTCTGATCAGAGAAAAGTCCACAGTTAAGCAGATCAGGGTCTGGCACAAGGGGGCTTTGGAATGTCTCCAAGACTGTTTTGACAACACCTGCTGGGACATTTTCAAAGAGGCAGCTACGCAGATGGACTGGTGAACATAGATGATTACACGGAAGCAGTAATAGCTTATGTCACTAAGTGTGTGGATGATGTATCTGGCATCAAAAGCATCACAATCAGAGCAAACCAAAAGCCATGGCTCAACAACAAAGTCTACGATCTCCCAAAGGCAAGAAATGCAGCATTCAGGGCCAAGGACAAGAAGGGTCTCAGCAAAGATAGAGCAAACCTAAAAAGGGGCATTAAAGAGACCAAGAGGGAATAGGGAAAGAAATTATAAAGTCAGTTTGCAGACATGAGGGACACCAGGAGTCTCTGGTAAGGGATACAACAGATTACTGACTATAAAGCCAGGTCAGCTCAGTGTGAAGACAGCACTGAATTCCTGGACAGGTTGAACTCCTCCTTTGGCAGATATGAAGAGAAGAACTATGTGGCTGCTACAAGGCTGCCCATCGACCAGGAGGAGGAGGGTGCTCAGCCTTTACTCCAATGAAGTGAGATCTCAACTTAAGAAAGTGAACCCCAGGAAGGCTGGTGGTCCTGATAAAATACTGTGCAAAGTACTTAAAGGCTGTACAGACCAACTATACTGGGATCTAACTGATATTTTCAACACCTCCCTTATTTTCGGTAGAGTTCCCTCTTGCTTCAAGGTGAGGAATCTTGTCCCTTTCCCCAAAGAAAGCTAATCCAGCTTCCCTGAATGACTACAGACTGGTTGCTCTAACTTCAATTGTCATGAAATGCTTTGACAGGCTTGTTAAAAAGAATCTGTCAGCAAACCTTCCGTCCACCTTCAACTCTCTACAGTTCGCTTATCAGGCTAACAGATCCATTGCGGATGCATTTTCAATGGCAAGCCACCTCTCACTTGATCATCTGGAGGGAAGAAACAACTATGTCAGGCTGTTGTTTATTGACTTCAGCTCAGCATTCAGTACAGTGGTTCCTATTTAGCTTAGTGACAAGCTTGTATATCTTGGAGTTAGCAAGCTCATGTTCAACTGGAACCTCAACTTCTTGACAAAGAGACCGCAGAAAATATGTTTAGGCAACAACACCTCAGGATGCATAATACTCAACACCGGTGTTCCTCAGGCTTGTGGCCTAAGCCCTCTGTTGTTCATCATCCTCACCCATGACTGCTCTGTAAAATGCAACACCAATCACATCATCAAGTCTGCAGGTGATACTATGGTTGTGGGCATCATCAAAGGGAAGGATGAAAGACCTTATAGAGATGAGGTCAACTCATTGATTGACTGGTGTGTTAAGAACAACCTTAACCTGAATGTCAATAAAACAAAAGAAATCATTATAGACTTCATGAAAAGGTCAACAACACACCCACCACTTATGATACATGGTGAGGAAGTGGAAAGGGTCAAATCTGAAAAGTTTTTTGGGGGTGCACATTTCGGAGGATATCTCTTGGGCTGTGAACACTGAACAGTTGATCAAAAAAGCACACCAGCGTCTCCACTTTCTCAAAAGACTCAAAACAACAAAACTTCTACCTACTGTTCTCACCACATTCTACAGAGGAGCAGTTGAGAGCATTCTCACCAGTAGCTTCACAGTTTGGTTTGGGAACAGTACAATAGCAGAAAAAAAAGAAGCTACAGACAGTGGTGCGAGTTGCCAGAAAAATCATGGGCACAAACTTACCATCAATCCAGGATCTCTTCACAGCAAGAAGCATTAAATGTGCACCCTGCACATGGCTGTTTTACACAACTGCCTTCAGGCAAGAGATATTGGAGTATCCACTGCAGGACCACCAGATAATTAAACAGCTTCTACCCAACACTGTTGAGACTTATAAAATCTGATACCATGCACCAATTATTTAGTCAGTAATCATTCACAATATGTAGCTCAGTTGTAAAGTGTGCAATATCTTTTTTTTTGTTTGTTTCTGTTTTTTTTTCTTTGTTTGATACTTCCATGATGACATTTGATTGCTTACCTTCATTTCCCTCATTGCCCTGCATTTTTGTGGTAAGACTTTATCTGTTATTAATTTTGCTGCACAGTAATATATCCTATTTACTTCTGCTATATGACATGAATTACTGTTGCTAGTCTTGATTACTGTGGTCATTTGTTTTATCAGACTTCAAACATTTTGGGTCTTACTGACATTTTGTAATGTATTTCTTTCACTAATCTTAATATGTGTATACATCTCTATTACATTAAGCAACTCTTCCCTTAGATCTTTTTCTTATAAACTGAGGGCACATTCTTTATTCTCCATTTCCTGCAAGCATTCCACAGAAGTTCCAAATCATCTTCCTGTGCCATGTTCTCTTCATCTGCATCCTGCGTTATCCATTGTTTTTTCATACGGGAACTCACTGGCCTATCACTCCACAACACTGGCTGCATCAGAGTTGTCACCATTTCCTGTTCCTTCTTTTGCTGTGCAACTCCAACTGAACTTTTGTATTGGTTTCCTACTTAAGGCTCCAGAGTATCTTGATATGGCAAGTGATAATGTCTCCTTTATTAATCCTATTTTCTACTTTCCCACTTTGCTTTCGTATTTTTGTATTGTAAAATTTTCCATATCTGGAAGATTTTGCCTGTATTACTCTTCAAAAAATTTTGGCCTTGCCTTTTTTGTATTGATTAGTTTTGCTTTCTCCTTTGCATAAATATGGCACCATATTAAATATCTTTTTCTTTCCCATATCCATATTTCTTTTTCAGAATTCTCCCGCTCCACTTGTTTCTCCTTACTTTGGGGATGCATTGTTCCATCATGCCCTGACATAACCTGTGTTAGGCTTTCTACACTAAAGCCTTCACTTTACAGGTATTCCATAATTTCAGCTTCTATTTGTTTAACTTCTACTTTACTAATCTTTTCTACATTGCCCCTTTGTGATCTTATTTTTTGTACTGTAAAAGGTTTGTAATTTTCTTTAAATATCTTTGCAGCTGCTTTTTTGTATTAATTAGTTTGGCTTTCTCCTTTGCATAAATATTACACCATATCAGATCTCTCTCTTTCCCATGTCCATGCTTCTTTTTTTATAACTTTCAAAAATCTCTGAATTTTATTCTTTATATTTTGCACTCCCTCAGTCACAACGTTTTCCAAATGGCCCAAGATTTCTTGGCCTATATAGTGTTTTCCATGAATCTGTTGTATTATTAAACACAAATATGTATCTGAAGCTTTTGACAGATTTTCTTGCGCAAGTATTTTCTTTCCTCTAACTTCTTTCTTAATCTTTTTGAATATCTTCCATCCAGGAATTCTGGGGCTCTTGGATAACGGTAACAATATATAATTTCTGTCTTAACATCAGTAGTCTGCTCTATTATCTTTATGGCTCTTTCTTGGCCTGTCAGTTTTTGTAGACTACTACTTTCTTTTACAACTGGGGGGGGGGGCATCCTCCTACAGAGCCTGGCCTAACCCCAATATAGGAATGTGTCCATGTCTTGTGGATTCTACATTGTCATTTTTTTCCAGTTCTACAACAACTACACCTACCAGGATTGGGCATGTTTTATCCTGGGACTTTTGCACCCAGCTGCCTTTTTTTATTTTTTAACCTACTTCTGTCCATGATATGTGGTATATAAAATGCAGTCTATACATAGGTGATGCCTTTGTGAGATTTTGTAAAAACAGGGTCCACCTTGTGAAGGTACTCACCAAGACATGAGGATGAATTCAGTTCCAGCGATACTACTCTCCCTTGCTTACTGATTTTATCATCTTTCCATCTGGACCCCTGCATCAGCAGACTGATGAGGTTGAAGCTGCTTCACTTCACTTCCTGTAGATTCTCTCTCTCCTACTTAAATACACTGGTGTATGTGGTTAAATTGCTGTTTGCAGTTTTGCATTTTGTGCAGTGTTCTGCATAGATAGTGCTTAGTATGAACATCTGTGAATGGCTGAACTGCTCAGTTCTCTTTCATAGTACATCACAGGGAACCCTCACTATCTCAGGGCCAACCAAAAGACTATCACATTTGCATTCATCTGTGAAAACTCTTGCTCATTAGCACAGAGCTGCACTAAAGAGCAGTAAGGCAAATATGAATCAGGATAGACTTATGTTGTATGCAAAGCCAGTAGCCCAGCTTTGCATACTTCTCAAAATGTGTATGAATCCCAACCTAAGCCTGTCTGGTGTGTGAAGGTAAATTTCTAATAGGGATGGTGCAATGGGCTTCCTCTCCTGGAGAAATGTAGATATAATTTAAGAATTTTGAATTAACTTTTGAAGAACACAAACCATTTCAATGACTTGTCTAAATAAGCATACTTAGCGCTTCAGAGAAATATGTTTCAATTTCTAAAGAATAAACCATGAATATTTTTATGAAACAGTCTTGCTCGAGTAAATATATTTCAAACAACTGTGCTTCACACAAATATAGTGCAACCTCCTTTGCTTATAATTAGAAGAGCTGGTACAAAGATCAACCTAATAAGAATATGAAAATTACAACCTAAGGTCATTAAACATCAGAATTATAATATATGCAGACGAGGAAGTCAGACATTTTGATAGTCATTATTTATCCCACGTGGACTTTTCATAAGCAAAGCATTTTACTAATTCTGGATTGTGAACAAAAAACTTAATATTCTGACTCTATAGAAGCAAATAGCACCCCCCCCCAAAAGTTATAAAGCAAAATGTACAAAGAGCTGTCTATCCACCAGGCTGAAAAACTTTTACTAAAAGTACAAGTTAAAATAACAAAACATAAGCGCTTTCGGGACTAAGCCCTTCCTCAGATAAAAACATATTTCAAGTCAGTGGAATTTAAATACATGACAACCAATCACATCCTAGTATTGTACCCTCCTTTTTTAATGCAGGTTTCAGTGGAATGACATCATTCAAACCAGGTGACCTCTGTGCTGTTAACTCTATAATCCACTTCATTTCACAATATTCTGTGTGATTCACTAAATCCTCCCTAACATTGACATGTATTACCTGCAATACCATGAACTTAAATCCATGACAAGGGCTTTGCTTAATACGCTCATAAAGTGTATTATGGACATTCTGTAAAGTAATGTCTGAAAGATGTTTCAGAATACTTTGTTTTAACATACAGTTCATTTTTCCCCACAAAAAAAATGAAATGCAGCACTGACACAAGGCTAAATAAACAACATTTTGTGTTTTGCAATCTGCATATCTGTTCAAAAAATATTTTTCCAGTTACAGGGTGTACAAACAAGTTGTCATCCTTAATAAATGAACAAGCTTTGCATTGCCTACACTGAAATGTACCTTTACATTGAGATACATTTCTATGTGTAGCCCTAAATTCCTGGCTTAATAGATCTTTCAAATTTTTATTCCTTCTAAAACCAAATGAAGGATTGGTTCCTATTATGATACCAGTCCTATCATATGTCTGCAGAATTTTCCAATTGCGTTTAATAATGTCACATATACCTTTTATTCATTACTGTATGTCAACATCAACCTTACTTCAGCACCTTTACTTGGCATAAAAGATGTGTCACCTTCAGGGGGTGTATCTGTGGAGAATCATGGCCTGACTTTACCCCTTCTATGTCATTTACTGCTATTTATTGTTGTTTCTACCTTAGTTTTTCTGTAGCCTCTTTTATTTAAATTTACTTCCAATTCTACAAATTCTTTCTCAAAACATGCATCTACATTACAGAGGTGAGAAATCCTATTCACCTGACCTTTAACTATATTATCAAAGGTATGCCTCAGATGCATACTATCATAGGTCAAAATACAGTTTTTCCAACAGCCTTTTCCATGTAGTAAAGTATTATAGTTGCCCTTAATATCTTTAGTTAGACATACATCCAAGAAGTCTATGCTCTCTGTGGAGTAGCACATAGTGAACCTCAAAATGCTAGTGCTAGATTCTAAATACATGACAAATTTTTCTAAATCATTCGGGGTACCTCTCCACAGGACAGAAATATCATCCACAAACTTTACATAGTGGCATAGTTGTTCTTTCCATTCATGCATTATTTCAAAAATTACCATTTATTCCCAATAGGCAAATACAAGTTTTGCATATGAATTGGCACATGGAGTGCCCATCGCAATCCCGTTTCTGCCTATAATGATTTCCATAGCACAAAAAAAATTGTTTTCCAGAATGAGTGTTAGCACATCACAAATAAGCCCTCTCCTGTTGGCTTCAAAACGTATTCTGTTGGTCAAAATATATTCAATGGCTGATATGCCATAGGTGTTACTTAGTAAATAAATTCTTAACATCTAGTGTTACCAATAAATAATCCTGTTTGCCTCATGTGGTTAAACATTCTTACAGGCCAGTTAGAAAATTATCAGTATCCTTTAATATTCTGGGAAAAACTTATAGAACCTGTTTTAGGGTGCATTCTGCCCATATGGATAAGTACTCAGTAATCCAACCCCTCCCTGAGACTATCGGTCTCATTGGGGGGTTCCTGAGATCTTTATGTATTTTAGGAAGTGTTTTGAATATTGGAGTAACAAGATGCTCTGTCAGAAAAAAATTTAATAATTCTTCACTTAATAAAGCTTCCTGATACCAAAGCCTTAATGTGTTCCTTACTGTATTGATTATTATTTTCACATTTAAGGGTAAAATCTGCATGAAAGTGGATGTGTCCTGTAAAAGGGTTAGAATCTTTTCTTTACACATCTCTTGACCCATTACCACCACAGTACCGCTTTTGTTTGGGGGGGGGGGGGGTTCTAACAATTCTATCATCATGTATTAAAGAGTCTAAAGCATTCCTCTGCATAAATGTTTAATTACAATATTTGTTCCTTTATTTACTATTCAGAAACAACTTAAGTTAATCTTCACAAACTTTCAGAAATGTACAAAGAGTAGAATTCATAATGGGTACAAAAACACTTAGATGTCTTAATGAAGTTTGCTGTCTATTAGCATTAGCACCAAACATCTTACTTAGTGAAACATTTCTTCCAAACAACATAAAATCTATAATCACTTAATTGTATACAGAACTTGCACTTGGAACAAATGTCAAACCCTTACTTAAAATATACATTTGTTCCACTGAAAGTATAATATCAGCTATATTACAAACAATGTTAAAACAGTCACCAGTCACATCAATGTTTTCCATTTCTTGAATTCCCTTTTCCCTGAATAATCTTGTTTTTGATTCATTTTCTTTTTCACAGGTACGGGTAGGACCGGAAAAGAAGATTTATTTGTTGTAAAGAGCTTTGGTCATGCCCAGAGTCTCTCTTGTTATTCCACCATACTGCTCTGTTGAGCCGACACTTGTATCAAGTCATGTGATTCTCTCTCCACATGCTGGGTGGATGGCAAGTTCAAAGAAGTGGTCTGTTCATTCTCTGTAGCCAAAGCAACCATGCGGTTATCCATCTGTGAAACAACCGTGTTTTTAGGCATATTAATAGTATTTAAGCCTTCATTTAACACTCTAGAAGGCTGTGGCAATACATTTGCTCTTTTTTCAGCATCCAGCACACATTGTGGTTCTCATGACCAAGTAAAAATGTTCCCCATAGCAAAATCCTTGTAGTCCCTCATCAGTTTCATGGTTTTGGTTTGTTGTAGCCTGACATCATATGTAACAACGGCACAAAAAACCTCCTCCAGTCTCTGTACATGATATTTCTCAGTATATACATTCTCTATTATCCTCTGCAATTGTTCAATATCATCAGTTAATTTAGTTTCTTGTGGAAGGAAAATTTTTATTAGTAGTCTCATGTAAGAAAAATTAGTTTCAAGGTTAATGCGTTGCCATTCAGCTAAAAGTTCTGGATATATTTCACCTTGAGTAGGCATGCAGAGCACATGTAAACCTCTTGGAACCATTTTGTGCTCTATACATGCCTCTAAGTGAAACCTTTGCCAATGAAGGCGCTTCAACCTCATTAATAAATTCTGCATAATAGTAAGTAACTCAGTAAACACTGTTTCACTACTCACATCAAAGTCATTCTCCGTTGTTTTCTCTGCCAAGGTGCCTATATCCAAAGTCAACAGGGGATTATGAGTTTGGTTCACAATCCTTCTCATTCTCTCTATAGCAGGTAAATTTGACCTCCTTTCTGGGCGATATTCAAGTTCCACCTCCTTACTTCTTTGTTCAGCCATGTGTGTCTGATCTCCAAAATTCAAAGTAGCATGCCAAATGTATAAATATTGGTGTCCTCCACCAAAGGTTCACTGCTCAAAATAAAGCATAATGCTATGGAAATTATTATAGCCAGAAACAGGGGATTGCGATGGGCACACAGTGAGCCAATTTGTTCAGAAACCTTGTACTTGCCTATTGGGAGGAAATGGTAATTTCTGAAACAATGCATGAATGGAAAGAACAACTATACTACTAACTAAAGATACTGAGGGCAACTATAATACTTCACTACATAGAAAAAGCTGTTGGAAAAAAAAAAGTTATGTACTCACCATAACATTCCATGTGAGTTGTTCATCTCGCCTTCATTCTCACAGATGGGTTCAAAGCCGATTCTCGGCACCGAGTCGGCCAACTACAAAGCTTGAGGTCTTCAGACAGCTCGAGGCCAAGTCCCTATCCCATGATGCACCTTGAGTTACCTCAGACTTTGTTTGCTGCCTCTAATAATACCATATGACAGAATACCATTCTGTCACTTTTAAGGTTAAAAACCACAGGAAGACAAAGCAACCATGATAAAACCAGAATCTCGGTCCTTGAAAAAAAACTGGAGGGTTAGGAGGGTGGGAAGTAAGAATGAAGGCGAGATGAACAACTCACATGGAACGTTATGGTGAGCACATAACTTCTTTATGTGAAGTTGCTCTATCTCACCGTTCATTCTTACAGATTGGTAATGTCCGAAGCACCATCTTTCATGGGTGGCTCATGGGAGTATGTTTCTTAGGACAATGGAACCAAAGGAGGCCCTTTCCCTGGAGGCCCTATCAGCTTCGTAATGAGTGATAAAGGTATGAGGCTTTGACCAAGTGGATGCAGAACAAATATTGCTATTGGTAGCCTAGCTGAAAATGCATAAGATGTTGACACAGCCCTGGTTGAATGAAACTTAATTTTGTGTTGTAGAGGAAAATTGGCAGCTGAGTAAGTGAAAGTGATGCAATCAGATAACCATTTGGATAGAGCTGTTTTTGCCACAGGCATACCTTTTCTAGAATCTGAAAAGAAAACAAAAAGTTGTTCAGATCTTCTAAATTCTTTAGTTCTATCTAGGTAAAATCTGAGTTGTCTGTGAACATCAAGTTTGTGCAGCATATACTCCAAATTGTTGGCGTGTTTAGGGAAAAACACTGGTAAATTTATAGTTTGGTTAAGTTTAGCTTCAGTACAAACTCTGGGTAAGAATGAAGGATTTGTATGCAATGAAACTCCGTCATTATGAAAAAACAAATAAGGAGGTTTTATGGACAAGGCTTGTAGTTCTGAGACTCTTCGAGCAGACGTGATGTCTACTAAAAAGATAGTCTTCCACGATAATTTCAAATTGCATAAAGAATCTGGCTCAAATGGTGGGAGAATAATGCATGAGAGCATAAAATAAGAAGTTATGCACTCACCATAACGTTCCATGTGAGTTGTTCCATCTCACCTTCATTCTTCACTGATGGGTTCGAAGCCGATCCCTCGGCTCTGACACGGCTGTTAGCAAGCTCAAGGTCTACCAGTTGCTCGAGACCAAGCCCCTTATCCCATAATCCATTGCTGGAATTACCTCAGATCTTGTTTGCTGCATGTACCATATCCTTGTAAAAGGACTACTCTCCTAAGAGAGGGAAAAAGGAAGGAATTGAATTACCAGGATGAGACCAGCATCTAGGTCAACTGTCAGCCAGGTGGGGGATGGAGGGAGGGACGTGAGAATGAAGGCGAGATGGAACAACTCACATGGAACGTTATGGTGAGTACATGACTTCTTAATGTGAAGTTGTTTAGTCTCGCCGTTCATTCCTCACTGATGGGTAGCGTCCCTAGCACCCTCAATCTTGGGTGGCTCACGGGAGTATATTCTTCAGGACTGTAGAACCAAAGGAAGCCCTGTCCCTGGAGGCCTTATCCACCTTGTAATGAGTGATAAAGTTATGAGGCTTAGACCAAGTGGCTGCAGCACAGATGTTGTCAATGGGCAATTTGGCTTGAAATGCAGAGGATGTAGAAACTGCTCTATTTGAATGAGCTTTAATTCTGTATAGTAAGAGCATATTAACTGCTGAATAAACACAGGTGATACAATCAGATAGCCACTTAGAAAGAGTTGTTTTAGCCATTGGTATACCTTTCCTGGCTTCAGAAAAGGAAACAAATAGTTGGTCTGATTTTCTAAAATCTTTTGTCTTATCCAAATAATATCTGAGCTGTCTATGAACGTTTAGTTTGTGCAGCATATACTCTAGTTTGTTGGAATGGTTGGGGAAGAAGATTGGCAATTCAATGACTTGATTGATATTAGACTCAGAACAAACTTTAAGTAAAAAGGAAGGATTTGTCCTGAGAGATACTCTATCAGCACGAAAAATCATATAAGGAGGTGTGATAGACAAGGTTTGAAGCTCTGACACTCTGCAGGCGGAAGTAACAGCCAATAGAAAAATGGTTTTCCACGACAAATATTTGAGATCACAAGATGATGCAGGTTCAAACGGGGGAAGAATTATGCGAGATAGCATGAAATTCAGATTCCAGGGGGAATAAGGAGTTTTTACTGGAGGCCTTATGTGAAAGGTCCCTTTAAGAAAAGCCTTGGATAACTTGTGGGCCATAACATTTAGTCTGTCTACTCCAAGATAGAAATTAGATATGGCAGCTAACTGGACCCGAATTGTAGCTGCTGCCACTTCTTCATTAAAGATAATAGTTAAGAATTCCAATATAGATGTCAAGGGAGCATGAAAAGGATCAATGTTCTGTTTGGAAGCCCAAATGGAAAATCTCTTCCACTTACTACGATATAATCTGGTGGAAGGTTTGTGGGAAGACAAAAGGATTTGCCTCATGTCATAAGAAAGGTTGTGAAGCCAGGCTATGTGGGGAACTGCAGCAGACAAGCTGTCAGCTTCAGGGACTGCAATGAAGGGTTGAGATCCCCTGACAGATGTGTCAGAAGGTCTGGAACTGGGTCCAGAATCCATGGATCCTCCAAGAGATGATGATAAAGAAATGGGAACCAAATCTGCAGAGGCCAATGGGGGGGCTATAAGAATGATGGTCCTTCTCAGCGATTTTGCTTCCTGTAAAAATCTTGGCATTAGCGGGATTGGAAGAAATCCATATAGGAGACTCGGGGGGCCAATCGTGTACGAGTGCATCTCTCGAGGGTTGTCCCGGAGGGAGAATCAGGGTGAAGTAGCTTCGGCATTTGGTGTTGATGTGACTGGCAAAAAGGTCACAGCAAGGCTGGCCCCATTTGGGGAAATCCTGTCTGCAATGTCCTGATTGAGGGACCACTCGTGTGGCAACAAAATTACCATGCTCAGTTTGTCTGCTATAAATGCTGGATCTCCCCGGGATGTGCGTTGCCAACAGAAAGCACTGGGATGACACAGCCCACTGCCAAGTTCTGAGGGCTTCTTGGCAAAGAGGGTAAGACTTGGTCCCACCCTGTTTGTTCAAATACCAGACCACTGACATGCTGTCTGTCTGAATTGCAATTGTCCCTAGAGGAAGAGAGTCCTGAAAGTACTGCAACACCAGAAGAACTGCTCTCATCTCTAGAACATTGATATGCAGATGTGATTCTTGATCCGTCCATGTGCCTTGGGCAGTTTTTCCCTGAAAATGCCCCACCCCCACCCTATCAGGGAAGTGTCCATGGTCACAGTGGATATCGGCGGGGGTAGTACACATGGACGTCCTATTGTGACATGAATCGACATCAACCACCACTGAAGGTCTCTCTTGCAAGAATTGGTTATCACAATCATATGCTTCAGTGGAAGCTCCTGATAAGACCATTGAGTGAACAGTAGCCATTGAAGAATCCTCATATTCATCCTTGCTAATGGCATGGCTAAGTTTGCTGCTGCCATAAAACCCAGTACTTTTAAGACCTCTGCTGCTGGAGCTCTGTCTTTCAACACCAGTGAGCTGACATGTTAGTGAAGAAGTGAGACCCTCTCAAATGGTAGACGTAGAGTGGTGGTTGAAGTGTCTAACTCTGCCCCGATATAAACGATATGCTGCGATGGCAACAAGGAAGACTTTTCTAAGTTGACAGTAATGCCTAAGTGGTTACAGAGTGTCAGAGTGGATTCTCTTGTCCGAATCAGTTGATGCCTGGTGGTGGAGGTAAGCAGCCAATCATCTAGGTACAGAAACACCTGGAATCCTAGACGCCTCAGGTGAGCTGTGACCACTGCCATACATTTGGTGAACACTCTGGGTGCTGTAGTGAGAGCAAAGGGCAGGGCTCGGATTTGATAGTGATTTGCTCCCAGCCGGAAATGCAGATGATCTCTGGATGGCCTGGCCATCTTTATGTGGTAGTACACATCCTTGAGATCGATTGAGCACATCCAATTGTCTTTCCCTAAAAAGGGAAGTATGGACTGAAGTGTGACCACACAGAACTTCTCTTTCCTGACAAATTGGTTGAGTCTGCTGAGGTCCAAAATGGGTTTCCAGTCCCCTGTTTTCTTTGGAACCAAAAAGAATCTTGAGTAAGTTCAGAATCCTGTTTGGTCTGCTGGGACTGGCTGGATTACTCTTTTTTCTAGCAACTTGTGGACCTCTATAGTTGCTTGTTCCCTGTGACTGGGTGGAACGTCCGGGATTCTCCTGACGGAAGTAGGAGGAGAGGAGAATGGTATAAAATACCCTCTGGAAATGACACTTTGTACCCATCTGTCTTTTATGTCCAGCCAGGCTTTTGTGTAGAAAGATAAGCGACCCCCGACTGCCTCCAGAGCAGGACAGTCGGGTCTCCGCTCAGGAGCGCTGGTAGGGTTGACCAGAGAAATGATCTCTGCCACCCTGCTGTTGTGGACCCCCTCTGCCACGAGGGCTGCGTTTTTCATTATAACCCACTCCTCTGCCTCTAGAGGGGGTTTCACTACATGTGTCCTGAAAGGCCCCTTGGGCTTTTCGGAACCACATCTTCCCTCCCCTTTGGCCTTTGGGATAAGGCCGAGTAGGGGTGGAAAAGCAGACTCCTATGGCAGACGGAGTCTTTCCCTCTTGTTCACATCTGGTCAATGTTTCCTTTACTTTAGGCCCAAAGAGAGATGAGCCGTCAAATGGGGTATTCACAAATGAAGACTTGAAAGGCTCCGCGAAGGAACAGAGGCGCATCCAGGAGTGTCTACGAAGGGCAACTCCTGTACCTGCCACCCTACTCACGCCATCAGCTGCATATATGACATGCATGGACGAGTTTACAATTTAATTTAGGGTAGCAAGCTGGGTGGCAACTTTGTTGGAAGCGCTTGCAGCTACCGTACCCTGAACAGTATATCCTAACTCCTTAAGGAGATCTCTCTGCAGTCTGGTAAAATGGGTCAAATAGTTCCGTGAGTAAGACGTTGTCCTGTTCGATTCTCAGCTAGAGCGTCTTCTGTGTGGAGACATGCGTGAATGGGCATACCTTCGTTGAAGGTTGTGCATCAGAGCTGGCAATTCGGCATGTAAAAATCTACTGCCAATCATTAGCGGACCGGAGTTCTGCTGTGGCGACCTCTAACCGGGAAAAGCCGAAAGACACAACAAGTTCAGTGATCTAAGTGTGAAAGTTGCTGAACTAAACATGTGTTTCCCATATCTATCCATAATCCTAGACTCTCTGTTAGGAGGATGGATAGACGAGGATGTCTCAGACATTTTATTTTTGGTGGCTGCTGCCACCACCATGGTATCAACAGGGACTCCCTTGGTCAAAAAGGACTTATCTAGGGGGGCAGAAATGAACTTGTTAGGCCTCCTAGGGACAGGTTCCATAGATTCCGGTGACTCCCACGCCCTACGAGAGACCAGGTCCATAAGCTAATCATAGGGCAGAGACACCCAAGAGGTGGAAGGTTGAGAACCGAAAGCCTTCAGGAGAACTGACTCATCCTCAGTAGGGTTTTTGGAATGCCAATCACCCCTCTGCCTAAGGATCTCAAGTATCTCTGCAAAGGAGATATCCTCAGAGGGGGATCGGGGGGACCCTTCTGACTCATCTAAGTCAGTGTCAGATGTCAAAGACTCCTGTGGGGAGTCCAGATGCCTCCTCTTGCACACTCTCTTTCTGGGAACCTCCTCAGCAGGAATGTTCAGGGAAGTTTCTGAAGAGCAGGGAGTGCCCAGTTGGGCTCCCTGAGGCTCAGGGTCTCTACGCTTGGAGCCGATGGAAACAGAAACGGACACCGGTGCCTTAGGGGAAGAAGAGACCAATCCTGATGTCGAGGAAGTCTTAGGAGACAATACTCGCCTCATGGCTTCAAAGGCATCACAGCTCCGATGGGAAGGAGTCGAAGGACCCAAAGGACCCTCAAGCCCCTCCCTCACCGAGGCCATGGGCTCCGAGCCCGAGGTAGGAGCCAAGCTCATCAGAGCTGAAGCCCCGAGAGGAAGAGCCAGCACCGACAAGTCGGTGCCACTACCCTCCTCAGACCTTACAGGAGAATGTCTGCTCCTAGAGTCCCCAGTCAGTGCCGAGGACATCAGAGCAGATGGAACCGACAACACTGAAACAGGTGTCAGCTCCAAGGGCTCTCGATCATCAGGTCAGCCTCCTCCAGCTCTGAAAGCCCAGTACGACTCGGAGGAAGAGCAGTCAATTCCAGGGTAATGGCCTTCGGTTCCGATGCTAGGGTCAGAGCCAATGGCAATTTAGCTAGGCCTGGTGCCCTTAACAGCTTTTGTACCTAGACGGTATACACATTGCACATGAGTATCAGTAATGGCCATCTTTTGTCATCAGTCTGGGCATTTTTTGAACCCAGACTTTGGATACTTTTGTTTTTCCTCAGACATGTCCAATAACTAAAACCACTATCTACAGTAATAAAGCCAAAGGCTAGCTAGTAGTGATAGGAACACAACCACCAATAAACACTGAAACAATGACCCAAAAGAAAAGGGGGCCAAAAATTAGCTAAATAGTATTAAGCATTCAAACTAATATTAAAACTCTAATCTAACTACCAATATACACTACTACCAGAAGTAGGCCAACACGAGGCCACTATGAAAAACACATCAAATATAGTATTAACAGGGAAGGGGGCTATAAAAACTATCCTAACAAGTGAACTATAAGTATATATTTTTCAAATAGAAGAACAGACAGAAAACTTGGGATTTTCAGAGTAGGACAGTTGGGCCTCCTTTCAGGAGCGCCGGTAGGGCTTCCCAAAGAACTGGTCTCTGTCACCCTAGTTTTGCGGACCCCCGTCTGCCACGATGGCAGCGTCTTTCATTATTGCCTCCTCCTCTGCCCCTGGAGAGGGATTCACCACGTGTCCAGAAGAAAGGCTCCTTGGGTTTTTCGGAACCACATCTTTCCTCCCTTTTGACCCTTGAGGTAGGGTCTAGTAGGGGTGGAAAAACAGACTCTGATGGCAGACAGAGTCTTTCCTTCCTGCTCACACCTGGTCAAAGTTTCCTTAACTTTGGGCCCGAAAAGGGACAGGTCATCAAAAGGGGTGTTGACAAAGGATGACTTAAAGGGCTCTGCAAAGGAACATAAGCGCATCCAGGAGTGTCTCCTAAGAACAATTCTTTATACAGCCAAACTGGAGGCTATGCTCTCTCAAGCCAAGAGTGGATCAGACAGTCAAGAGGAGAAGGGGGCGTATCCATATTCATCAAGGATACTCACACCTCCAGGTTAGTGGCACAGCACGATGCTTCAGAGATCATCCACGTGCAACTAACAATGGGCAAAACTGCAATTCAAATTGTAGCTTGCTACAGATCATCCATGTCCCAGGAACCCCATTCAGTGTTTCTGGAAACACTGGGAAACAAAGTTTCTACCAAACACCCTAATATTGGGTGATTTCAATTACTCAAACATTAACTGGGAGAACTACTCAAATACTAACTCCCTTGCCCAACATTTCCTAGAATTTATAAACTCAAATGCCCTGAATCAACTGGTCAACACTCCCACCAGAGGTGAAAACATACTGGACCTGGTCATTACCAACATGGGCGACTGGTGTTCCACATTGGAGGTCAACCCCTCGTTGGTTAGATCTGACCATAAACAAATCACTTTGGATATCCACATTCCGCCCCCCACCCCCCGGACAAGGAAACCACTGTGAAAGACTTTTCAAAAGCAAACTTCACTTTACTTAAGACCGAGTTGGAAAGTTTCAAAGCCCCCATGCTAAAGATAAGGCTGTCCAAGCTGCAAAATCCTATACTAATGCATTCTATGGGCACCTACAAGAATGCATGGATTGTGCAATCCCAAGCAAAACCAAAACTCACTCCTCCAAGAAAAGGAAACCAGTTTGGTGGACCCCTGCCATAAACAAGCTATACAATAGAAATAGGAAACTAGTACAGAAAAGAGTAAAATCCCAAGAAGGGAAGACATCCCAGATCAGCATCAGCAAGAAACTACGATCCCTCATAAAATCATCCAAGGTGAGCTTCGAAAGAAAAATTGCCAAGGGCTCCAAAGATAACCACAAGGCATTCTTTAGCTATGTCAAGAATATAAGTGGCAATGCTCAGATCTGCTCGGAGGTAGTGCAGAATGGCACAAAATACACTGAACCGACCGATATCACCAACATCCTGGCAGACAGGTTCAGTGCAAACTTCACCCCCTCTCACCCCCAAAATGGCCCATAACCATACAAAAACAATGTAGAGCCCCTGAAATCACAGACACTTAGGTTAAAACAGCCCTCTCCAAAGCCAAAAACATAGCATCAATGGGACAGGACGGTGTCCCTGGCTGCGTCCTACATAAGCTCAAAGACGAATTAACCCCTCACCTAAACACACTGTTTAAACTCAGTCTCTCCACAGGCTATGTACCCATAGAGTGGCGCACAGCAGTGGTTATTCCACTCCACAAAGGTGGAGCCGCAACAGACCCCGGGAACTATCGCCGTATAAGCCTGACTAGCTTGGTCTGCAAGGCTATGGAGCGCATCATCATGGAACTCATTAATAGAGACATTGGGAACCTCCAAACACTGGATCCTACCCAGTTTGGCTTTTTTAAGGGCAGATCATGCCTCCTAAACCTGGTGGACATCTTTGAGACAGTTACCAAGGCTACAGATGATGGAAAGGTGGTACTTACAGCCAACCTAGACCTCGCAAAGGCCTTCAATACCATTCCCCATTCTGGTATTATAGACAAGCTCACCAGCCTGAACATAAACCCCTACATCACAAGACAGGTTGCCAACTGGCTCACAGACAGAACCCACATGGTGAGAGTTGTGGGAGCTAGGTCCAACGCTAAACTGGTTACAAGTGGCATTCCCCAGGGCTCAGTCCCAGGACCCCTCCTGTTCTGCATATACTTCTCACAGGTACAGGTAAGCACAGGAGGACTATGGCTGACCAAGTTCGCAGATGACTGCAAACTAGGGGATATAATTAACTCTCCAGCTGACACAGACATCCTCCAAAAGGGTCTCACTGAGACGGATACCTGGTGTCAAAATCATGGCCTCAAGCTAAATGCCAAAAAGTGCATAGTCATCCCCTTTAGAAAAAAAAAAGTACCCACAAACTACCACATAGGTGGTAGTCCCCTAAATACGGAAAATATAAAGGATCTGGGGACCCAAGTAGATAGTAATCTCTCCTTTGATAATCACATTGCCAAAGTGGTTAGAAAATCCTTCTATATGGCCCACCTAATCACAAAAGGGTTCGCATCCCGATCAAAAGAGGTCATTGTGCCCCTCTACTCATCACTCATCAGACCCAGCATAGAGTACAATGCCCCATTTGGGATGTACCTTACAAGACACCTGGAACAGCTGGAAAGACCACAGATGTGCCTCACCAAGAGGATCACTGGCCTCAAATAGATGCCCTATGCAGCTCGACTGAAGAAACTCTAGCTGTACTCGGTTGCATATTGCCTACTCAGAGGTGATCTCTGCCTGACATACAAGGCCATGTCCAACCCAGAATTGATGGACATGCTCCACCTAAAAAAAACCTTATCCCCTTGAGCCACATGCTATAGGGATCTAAACCTCACCACAATAATAAATAGGACATGCTGGAAGGATAGATTCCTATCCCAGAGACTTCTCATGCTTTGGAACATGATTCCAATCTACATTAGGCAACTCGTTAGCACTCTTCAAGAGAAACCTTGACGAGTGGATGGGAAACAGAAAGTTTACCCTGGGGATCACGTCAGTGGATCTGCTGGACAGAGGTACAGGGAACTAATCTAAGGGGTTGGCGAAAGCCAACACATTCTGGCTAGGCTTATAAATGCCTTCAGGCAGATAGCCTAGTACCTACCTGTGAACTTATCTGATGCTGCGGCAAACTAGATCTGAGGTAAGTCAAGGTGCATCAAGGGATAGGGACTTAGCCATGAGCTGTCTGAAGACCTTGAGCTTTGCAGTTGGCCGACTCAAAGCCAAGGATCGGCTCCGAACCCATCTGTAAAAATGAACGGCGAGATAAACAACTTCACATCAGTATTTTGACCTATGATAGTATGCATCCGAGGCATACCTTTGATAATATAATTAAAGGTCAGGTGAATAGGATTCCTCGGCTCTGTAATGTAGATGCATGTTTTGAAACAGAAATTGCACAACTGGAAGTAATTTTAAATAAAAGAGTCTATAGAAAAACTAAGGTAGAAACAACAATAAATAGCAGTAAACAACATAGCAGGGGTAAAGCCAGGCCATGGTTCTCCACAGATACATCCACTGAAGGTGACACATCTTTTATGCCCAATAAAGGTGCTGAAGTAAGGTTGATGTTGACACAGTAATGACATAAAAGGCATATGTGACATCATTAAACGCAATTGGAAAATTCTTCAGACTGATGATAGGATTGGTAGCATAGTAGGAACCAATCCTTCATTTGATTTTAGAAGGAATAAAATTTTGAAAGATCTATTAAGCCAGGAATTTAGGGCTACACATGAAATGTATCTCAACGTAAAGGTACCTTTCAATTTCGGCAGTGCAACGCTTGTTCATTTATTAAGGATGACAACTTTGTACACCCTGTAAGTGGAAAAAAAAATTTTTGAACAGATGTGCAGATTGCAAAACACAAAATGTTGTTTATTTAGCATTGTGTCAGTACTATGTTTCATTTTATGTGGGAAAAATGAACTGTATGTTAAAACAAAGGATTTTGAAACATCTTTCAGACATTCGGTTACAGAATATCCATAATGTTTATTTATTTAACATTTGTTAACTGGGAAAGTCCGACCTGGAACAAAGCCAATTTTCAGCGGAGGCCCGAGGAGAAAGGCTCCAGATGCATGTCTTTGTAACATGGGAGGAAACCGGAGCATGCGGAGGAAATCCACACAAACGCAGGGAGGACATGCAGACTTCCACACAGAAGGCACTTCAGCCGAGAATCGAACCGGAGAATCTCTTGCTGTGAGGTGACAACGCTACCGCTGCACCACAAGCAAAACCCTGGTCATGGATTTAACTTCATGGTATTGCAGGTAATAGATGTCAATGTTAGGGGGAGGGATTTAGTGAATCACACAGAACATGGTGAAATGAAGCGGATTATAGAGTTAACAGTACAGAGATCATCTGGTTTGAATTATGTCATTCCACTGAAACCTGCATTAAAAAAGGAGGGTGCAATACTAGGATGTGACTAGTTGTCATGTATTTAAATTCCACTGACTTGAAATGTGTTTTTATCTGAGGAAAGGCTTAGTTCCGAAAGCTCTTATGTTTTGTTATTTTAACATACTTTTAATAAAAGATTTTCAGCCTGGTGGATCGACTGCTCTTTGTACATTTTGCTTTATGGTTTATTTTGAGCAGTGAACCTTTGGTGGAAGACTCCAGTATTTATACATTTGGCTTCCCCCCAAAAGTTCTCTTAAAATACCATAGCACAGCTTGCAAAGAGAAGAAAATCTTTATGTTTATGTAACAGATAAGGTATCAGTAACAGAAACAGTCTCTTGAAGAACATTAGCTTACAAATGCAGATTGTTAACAATACATAACTTTAACAATTTGACCTGAATAATGCAGTTTCTGTCTTTGTTTCTCTGATTTCTGCACAAAAAGATAGAAGAGATTATGTACTTTATTGTGAGATTATTACATAAGAAGTGGTCAAAGAAAATTCAAAATTCAAGAGTATGCTTGATTTCCTTTAGCCATAAAGTCTGCATCAAGCAGTCTATAGAATTTTATGTTCAGAGACATCCATGATGTTTTACAAAGTTGCAATAAAAATATTCTTATATGAATTCAACCTTGGGTATGGCAGATGGAAAATGAGAAAATTATGTGGTGCCAGGGGACCCCCCTTGAGTTTATGCCATACTCAGTCTAACCTTGAAAGTACTATTTAAACTACTCCTTGGCAAAAGTTAAGAGATACTTTCACGGCAGCTCATATGCAAAAATAGTGTTACTATCAGTATCAATAAGAAATGTCTGGAAGGCAAAATAATTTTTCTTTTTTTTTTGCTGATTAAATTACAATGAAATACAAAATCTTGCAAAAATGATGAAAAATAAATTACAAACATTTGAAAGCCAGTCTAAAACCTGGCAGCTTAAATTCAGTGAATAAAATGATAACTACTGCATAGTCAGAGACTGAAAAAAATCAGTACATAACCAAACTGGAAGCACTAGCAACAACAGAAGAAGAAGGGGACTAATGAGTTCTTATGTCAGATGAAAATGAGATAAAGTTAAATGAAGAATGGGATAAAGCAGTAAGGTGGTTCTGTGTGACACTGTGATATGAAGTAACAGGTGCCAGCAGCAGAAAAAAAGAAGTTATGTATTCACCATAACGTTCCATCTGAGTGGGTAACTTCATTTGTCTGCAACCTGTGGGTATCGGATCCGTCCTCGGATCCGAGCCGGCAGCTTTACCTAGCTAAAGATATGAGCTCCTAGCTCCTCCCCTACCCACAATCCCCTGCTACACATCCCCCATCCTCAGATCGAGTTTGCCTATAGAGACTCCACAAGACCCTCAAAAGAGGCCAGTAACTTACTGCCTAACAGAATGGACAATCCTCTCCTTGGTTAAGAAGCACAAAACTGGTTAGGGAGAATGGAGGGGGGGTCAGTTGCAGACAAATGAAGTTACCCACTCAGATGGAACGTTATGGTGAGTACATAACTTCTTTATCTGAAGTGGTTAACTTCATTTGGTCTGCAACCTGTGGGACAGAGTCCCCAGCTACCTAGAAACCGTGGGCGGCCCTCAAAGAAGAATATTCCGGAGCACCGTGGAGCCAAAGGAAGCCCTACTCCTGGAAATCATATCCAATTTATAATGGGAAATGAATGTATGAGAGGAGGACCAAGTAGCTGCTGAACATATGTAGTCTATTGGGACTCTAGACCAGAACGCTGCAGAGGTAGCTATGGATCGGGTTGAATGAGCATGGATTCCCACAGGTACCGGTTTGTTGGAAGCTAAATAGGCTTGAATGATGCATTGTAAAATCCAGTTGGCTAATGTCACTTTGGTAATAGGCTTACCCAAAGAAGACTTGGCAAAGGACACAAACAATTGATCAGATTTACAGTTAGTTGCTGTCCTGAGCAAATAAAAACACAGTTGTCTATGCACATCCAATTTGTGTAGTGTGTATTCCCCTTTGTTTTGGAAATTGGGAAAAACACTGGCAGATTAATAGACTGATTAATATTCGACTCAGAGGCTACTTTAGGGAGGAAGGAAGGATTAGTCCTGAGAGAAACTCTGTCCTTATGAAATATTAGATAAGGGGGTTTCATACAGAGGGCTTGAAGCTCAGACACTCTCCTGGCCGAAGTAACTGCAAACAGGAAGGCTGTTTTCCAAGATAAAAATTTCAACTGAGCCGACACGGCCGGTTCAAAAGGAGGGCCCGTCACAGCCTGTAGGACCAGTGTTAAGTCCCATGGTGTGACTGCAGACTTAACTGGCGGTTTTAACAGAAAAGCACCTTTTAAAAAGGTTTTGCAAATCCTGGTGGAAGCCAGAGATCCTACATCATCCCCCACATGAAAATGAGAGATGGCTGCCAACTGTACTTTAACCGTAGATGCACTGGCTCCCTGATGAAAGATATGGGACAAAAATTCAAGAATCGTCAGGATAGGGTCAGTAAAAGGGTCCAAGCCTCTGTCTTTGGCCCAAATGGAAAAACGTTTCCATTTGCTACCATAGATTTTTCTGGTAGAAGATTTGTGTGCTGCTACCAGAATGGCTTTCTCTGGTGACGAGATACTGGGAGTCCTTGCTATCAGCGGAACTGGATCAAACAAGCCATGAGCTTGAGGTCGCCCAGGTTTGGGGGTTGTAATACCACAGGATGAGAAATTAGATCCAGAATGGGATCTAAGATCCAAGGAAGAACTACACTGTGAGACCGCAGGTAAGGTAACCAGATCTGGTGAGGCCAGAATGGGGCTATGAGGATTATTTTGCCCCCCAACCGATGGGCTTTCTGCAGGAACTTCGTCATGAGCGGAAGCGGGGGATAAGCATAAAGGAGACCAGGGGGCCAAACATGAACCAGAGCGTCTCTGAGGCGCTTCCCTATCGAGGGAATTAGAGCGAAATATTCACTGCACTTCGTGTTTGACGGAGAAGCAAAAAGATTGCAGCAAGGTAGACCCCATTTGAGGAAGATCTGTTTCGCTACTAACGGGTTTAGAGACCACTCATACAGTGTGAGGATCAAGCGACTTAGCTTGTCCGCTAGGATGTTGGTCCGGCCCGGAATGTGCATTGCTACCAGAAAGCGATTGGTGGAGATCGCCCATTCCCAAACTCTCATGGCCTCTCGGCAAAGGGGATAAGATCTGGTTCCTCCCTGTTTGCTGATGTACCAAACTACAGCCATGTTGTCTGACTGAATTGCAATAGTTCCCGGAGGAAGAAGGTCTTGTAGGGCTTGCAACGCCAAAAGCACCGCCCTCATCTCCAGGACATTGATATGCAGAACGGTCTCTGAGGAAGCCCACGTGCCTTGGACGGTTCTGCCCATAGCATGCCCCCCCACACCTGAGGCGAGAAGCGTCTGTGGTCAACTTGACTAGGGGCTGAGGCATGATGAACGATCTCCCCTCTCGCAGCTCCTGAGAGTGTAGCCACCAGAGAAGGGAGTCCTTGCAAACCCTGCTCAAGGGAATCGGGGTGTTCAAGGGGTGCAGCAAGAGTGACCATTGCCCCTGAAGAGTCCATTGAAGGATTCTCATGCGCAGTCGTGCAAAGAGCGACAGACCGATGGCCACCGCCATGGAGCCCAAAGCTCTCAGGACTAATTCCGCAGGTGGGGCTGGGGACTGGAGAATTGCCAAAACATGAAGAGACAAACTGTGCAACCTGTCAGTTGTTAGAAAGACCATGGGAAGGCGTGTATCTATCTCGGCCCCTATAAACTCCAGAACCTGCACAGGATGAAGGAAAGATTTTTGAAGGTTTACCGTAATACCTAGCCGCTGAGTAAGAGCCAGGGTATAATCCCTGGCCAAGCAGAGCTGATGCCTGGTGGAGGCGGTGAGGAGCCAGTCGTCCAGGTACGGAAAGACCCGAATGTCCTGAAGTCTCAGGTGGGCTGCAACAACTGCCATGACCTTGGTGAACACCCTGGGGGAGGAGATGAGGCCGAACGGAAGAGCCCTGAATTGAAAGTGACCGGCTCTCAGCCAAACGTTGAGGAACCTCCTGGATCGTCTGTCCATCAAAATGTGGTAATACGCATCCTTGAGGTCTATGGAGCACATCCAATCATTCTCCCGTAGGAAGGGGAGAATAGACTGCAGAGTGACCATCCAGAATTTCTCTTTGGGAATGAACAGATTTATAGATGAGAGGTTTAGTATAGACCTCAGTTCCCCCATCTTCTTTGGCACTAAAAAGAACCTGGAGTAATTTCCCAATCCGGACTGGCCTGGTGGGATGTGCTGGATGGCTCTTTTTTCTAATAGCTTCAAAATTTCCGAAGCTGCCGCCTCCCTTTGATCAGGTGGGACATCGGGGAGGTGTTTCATAGGAGGGGGAAGACTCAGAAAAAGAATGGAATAACCTCTGGATATAATTCGGAGCAACCATCGGTCCATAGTAATAGACTCCCAAGCTTGGAGGTGCTCCGACAGATGACCCCCAACTGCCTCCAGAGAGGGACAGCCAGGTAAGCCCTCAGGGCTGTTGCGCGGGCCTCTCTGAGAAAGGTTCCCAGGACTCGAGATTCCTCGGCCCCCCTCTGACTCTGGGCCAGCGTCCACCTTGTCCTCCTCTGCCTCTGAAGGATGAGGGATCCGAAGCGGGACGGGACTGCTGTGATTTCCGGAACCACATCTTCTTTTGTCCCCTCTGGTTCCTTGAGAAGGACCATTGCGGATTAGAGAAGCGGATCCCGACGGCAGACAGTGTCTTCCCGTCCTTTTCGCTTTGGACCAGCGTGTCACGGACGGTCTTGCCAAAGAGCGTAGGACCATCAAAGGGCGCATTAGCGAAGGATGCCTTGAAGGGTTCCGCAAAATCGCAAAGGCGGAGCCAGGCATGGCGCCGCAGAGCGATGCCTGTTCCACTGGCTCAAGCTGCTTCCTCTGTGGCATGGGAGAGTAGCCGCATAGATGTGTTAGTAATACATTTCAGAGTGGCCATGCGAGTTGAGAAGGTGCGTTTATCCTCGGCCGCAATGGACTCTAAGGGGGGTCCAGCATATTCCTTAATCAAGTCTCGCTGGAGTCTGATAATGTGTGCCATATAGTTCAGCGCCCTCATAGAGAAGGTAGCTGAAGCAAACATCCCGCTTTCCAATGCAGTCCAACGTCTGAGATTCTCCTGAGCTAGGTCCTTCTTGGTGGCAGCCGCCATCACCATGGCATCCACTGGAGAACCTTTAGACCAAGCCAGCCTATCAGAAGGGGGAGCTAAGTATCTTGTCTGGCCTTCTGGGAATTGGCTCCATGGTGTCCGGCTCCTTCCAAGCCCTGCTGGTAATTAAGTCCACCAGGGGGTCAGCCGGGGGGGGACACCCAAGAAGAAGACGGGCCTGCATCGAATGCATCCAGAAACACAGACTTATCCGAGGAAGGTTTTTGGGCAGACCACCCTCCTCTGATTCACAGAATTTACATGATGTCTCCAAAGGAGACATCCTCAGGGGGTGACCTTGGGGAACCTTCCCCTTCCTCCAAATCTGTGTCCTCTGTGAGGGACTCAGGGGAGTCCAGGTGCCTCCTTTTGCACTTCTGTTTGTGAGGAACCTCCTTGGTGGGGCTATTCAAGGAGGGCTCACCCACGGGTCTTGTTCCTCTAAGGGAACCAACTGGAGCGCCGATGCAGGCTGTCCCTGTGGCCGGATGACGTAGGACAGGCGCAAATGCGCAGGGGTGACGGATGGATCCACAGCCCAGACCGGGGATCTGGAAGTCCTCGACAGCACCCTCTCCACTACATCAAATGCCGAGGGTGAACCGCTCTCCCCTGGCTCTGAGAGCAGCCCCCTCGGCGCCGATGCAGGGATCGGCATTGGAGCCGAAGCGGTTGGACCCTAGAGGGAAGTGTGCTCTGACCTAAATGGCGCTGAAGACACAGTTCCCCCACGGATCCGACGCTCGGTTCTCGGCCCCGAGAGCTAGGATCCGATACGCTCGAGGGCATAGTCGGCGTCGAAGTAACCAAGACTGTTGGTGCCGATGGATCCCCGGGTCCGAAACGGCACGGATCCGACGACTCCGAAACCCGATACCGGGTCGGAGAAGGAGCGATCGGGGTAAAGAAAGGGGCTGAGCTCCCCCCCCAGAGGGGGGGGGTAGCTTGGAGCACCCTCATCTGCATTTGAGCCTGCAAGAAATGACACATCATCTGGTCCAAATCAGCGTCGGTCAAGCATCTGGTGGATCTGGAGGAGGTCGCTGAGGTGGGCCTGGAGGGCCGCCTCGAGGACCTCGAGGGAGACCGGTACTCCTCTTCCGGCTCCGGGGAAAAATAAGTACAATGAAAGAAAAGGTGAGACTCCACTGGATGTTCCACTGCTTTATTAAAATACACAAAAAGTTGTATCCAAAACTGGTAAGAAACTCCAACAAAATAAATATCCACTGACAAGCACTTTCGGGTTAAAACCCTTCATCAGATCACATACTAAAAACACTTCCTGATATTTAAAATACATGTCAACCAATGAGAGTTAGTAAAAAGCCCGCCTTTTCTGCAAGGCTGGTTTTAAAGGTACACAGTCATTTAAGCCCGGAGTTCTGTGGGCCATCAATTCCAAAATCCATTTGGACTCCATAGATTCAGTTAATAGTTTAACATCACCCCCCCTATTGTTCATGACAACATTAACCACTGCTTTGAATTTAAAATTATGTGTGGGTGGGTCTCAATATGCTTATATAAAGTATTATGTGCATCTTTATTCCTAATTGAAGACATATGTTGCAATATTCTTACCTTAAACATATTGTTGGTCTTGCCAACATAAAACATATGCATTCAGTGCACTCCGCTATGTAAACTAAATTACTTGTCCTACAGGTAGCTTTTGCTTTGAAATTAAAGACATGTCCACTGACTGGATGTGTAAAGGTGTGATCTTTATTTATAAATTGGCATGCTTTACAATATCCACATGGGACACTGCCAATTTTTTCTTTTAGGATACAAGTTTGGGTTACTGTTTTCTCTTTACAAAGGATATCTTTTAGATTCTTGTTTCTCCTATAACCAAATTGTGGATAAGCCCTCACTATATTTCTTAACTTGTTATCTCCCCTCAAAATATTCCAGTTTCTGTTGACAATATCCCTGATGTCTCCTATATTACTACTATATGTAAACAGTACCCTTGGTTCATTAAGTTTATGTGTGGTATTAGTGGTTCTTATTTCCCCTTTATTGCATTTAAGCCATGACTTAAATCTATTATCTCTTTTTGTGTGATTGGTATCAACCACTCTATTAACCAGTTCTCCTCTATAGCCCATTTCTAAAAAGTTGTTCTTCAAATTAACCATTTCACATTCAAACATCTTATCATCCAGATTCAATCTTGAAATTCTGCCAATCTGGCCCTGAACAATATTTGAAAACATATATCGGGGGTGCATGCTATCGAAACAAAGCATTGTATTTTTCCAGCACTCCTTCCTATATAGGCTTGATGAAAAGCCAGCTTCATTTTGTGATATACATACATCTAAAAAATCAATATTTGTGGTTGAACATTTCTTAGTAAACTTCAGGAATGTAGTAGTGGAGTGTAGATAGTCTAAAAAACCATCCAAAGATGTAACATCATCCTTCCACAAAAAGAAAATATCGTCCACAAAACGTGTATATAAATGTATATGTTGCATCCATTCTGGCTTATTAAAAATCATAGCCTTTTCCCAATGCCAAAGGACCATATTGGCATAAGTATTGGCACAGGGAGTGCCCATGGCCACCCCCTGTGCCTGTCTATATGTATGTTGTGCTCCTACAAACACATTATTTTCTAGAACCAGGGTTAATAAAGTACTGATTAATATTATTTTCTCCTCATCAACATTCTGATCTGCCAATACCTCACTAACAGCTTGAACCCCATAGTCATTACTAATTACAGTAAATAGGTTTTGAACATCTAAGGTAACCATCAAAAAATCTCTATTTATTTGTGTCCTCTCTCTATTCACATCACCCAATTTAAGCAAAAAATCCCCTGTATCTTTAAGTATGGTGGACAATTTATCTATAAAAGGATGTAATGTATGGTCCAGCCATATGGAAATATTTTCTGTCACCCACCCTCTGCCAGAAACTATGGGTCGTAATGGTGGGTCATGAAGAGACTTGTGTATCTTTGGTAGACCTTTAAAGATGGGAATGACGGCCTTGTCTATCAATAAAAATTTATATGTATCATCACTGATTTTCATTTCAAAAAGCAATCTTTTTAAACAATTATGTACTTTGTCTACTATAATTTTTACACCCACAGGATTAATCTGTATATATGTATGTTTATCTGAGAGCAATTCTTCTATTTTTCTGACATACATAATAGTGCCTAATACTACCACCGCTCCCCCTTTATCAGCTGTTTTGATGACTAAATTTTTGTTGTTACTTAAATCAGACACTGCTTTCTTCTGTTTTTGTGTCAAATTATGGTATTCATTAAACACCCTATTCTTTAATATTCCTGTAAGTCATGTTCACAGCTACTTATAAATAAATTAAGAGCTGGAGAGAAAGGTGGTATATAACAGCTTGGCTGTCTAAGGGTTGTGTTGTATTCATTATTAACACCAAAAGCACTTTTCAATGCTAAATTTCTACAAAAAAGCATGATATCAAGCATAACTTCATTAAAAGCACTAAGTCTGTCCGGTACAAAGGTCATGCCTTTGTTCAAGACATATAATTCTTCGCTATTCAAAATATAAGAAGATAAATTAAAAACAATACCATCATCATGGTTAAAAGTCAATCTAATATCTTCCTTCTTTGTTCGGTCTCTCCTCGCCAACGAGCGCTTCACGCCTCGCTTTCTTCATGGGAGCTGGCAACTGCTCCAAAAACGTGTGGACCTTGCGTGTTTTGGATGAGCTCCTAAACAGGAATTATCTTCGTGGCAGTGTCAGCTTGGTTACGCGTACTGTCAACCGAAACATGCTCAGAGGAAATATCTGAGTGGGACCCCAGTGATGTATGTATAGGTGCCTTGTCCTGAATGGACACATTAAAACCCTCTGCTGTCGACGAGTTGGTGGTTTTCTCTTGCCTGTCATTCTGTAAGGCACCATTGCTGCCATCCATCGTACTGCCGACTGGTGCTACAGATTCCCTTAACTCGCCCCTCTCATTCTGGTGACGTCGGGGCGCCTTCCTATTGGCCCCATCACTGGGAGCAGAATTTGAAGCATTAAACCTGGGCCAAACAAAGATGTTGCCTGCGGTAAAATCTTCATAATCTCTCCTTAGTTTACTGATCTTCTGTAAACGTAGCTTATTGTCATTATCAGATATAGTGTCTAATAGCTCTCTTATGCATGCCTTATGGAACGGCTCACCAAATTGTGTTTCTAGTTGGTTATGTAAAGCTTCAACATATTTTCTTAATACCGCCATCTCAGGAGCAAAGAAGTTATTTAGTATATCCATGTACTTGAAACTTGTTTGGATGTTCAGCCTCTGCCACTGGGCTAAAAGTTCGGGGTAGCGTTCTCCCTGTGCAGGCATGCACATGATTCGCATGCCTCTTGGAACAATACCATAACTTTGACAGGCTTCAAAATGAAAAGTCTGCCAGTGTAACCGTTGCAGTCTCCCAGCCTTGTAGCTTAGATCACGAATCAAGTTGTCAAAATTTTTATCAGTCGCTACAGGAACTTTATCTATAGTAATGTCAGTTCTATTAATTACAAAGCCCAGATTTAATAAAGGGTTATCTTCTGTAAGAAAACCTTTATCAGCAAACCGTGTAATTGGTTCCCCGATGGCTCCATCACTGTTCAGTGCTGCTAAAGAAACAGTCAAATTCTCACCATCCATAGCTGGCATAGCAAAAACGAACCAAAAGAAATAAATGTCCAAATAATGTTCTTTGCTATGCCTCAGACTCACCAAACAGCCGAAAAATAAGTACAATGAAAGAAAAGGTGAGACTCCGCTGGATGTTCCACTGCTTTATTAAAATACACAAAAAGTTGTATCCAAAACTGGTAAGAAACTCCAACAAAATAAATATCCACTGACAAGCGCTTTCGGGTTAAAACCCTTCATCAGATCACATACTAAAAACACTTCCTGATATTTAAAATACATGTCAACCAATGAGAGTTAGTAAAAAGCCCGCCTTTTCTGCAAGGCTGGTTTTAAAGGTACACAGTCATTTAAGCCCGGAGTTCTGTGGGCCATCAATTCCAAAATCCATTTGATCTCCATAGATTCAGTTAATAGTTTAACATCACCCCCCCTATTGTTCATGACAACATTAACCACTGCTTTGAATTTAAAATTATGTGTGGGGTGGGTCTCAATATGCTTATATAAAGTATTATGTGCATCTTTATTCCTAATTGAAGACATATGTTGCAATATTCTTACCTTAAACATATTGTTGGTCTTGCCAACATAAAAACATATGCATTCAGTGCACTCCGCTATGTAAACTAAATTACTTGTCCTACAGGTAGCTTTTGCTTTGAAATTAAAGACATGTCCACTGACTGGATGTATAAAGGTGTGATCTTTATTTATAAATTGGCATGCTTTACAATATCCACATGGGACACTGCCAATTTTTTCTTTTAGGATACAAGTTTGGGTTACTGTTTTCTCTTTACAAAGGATATCTTTTAGATTCTTGTTTCTCCTATAACCAAATTGTGGATAAGCCCCCACTATATTTCTTAACTTGTTATCTCCCCTCAAAATATTCCAGTTTCTGTTGACAATATCCCTGATGTCTCCTATATTACTACTATATGTAAACAGTACCCTTGGTTCATTAAGTTTATGTGTGGTATAATGGTTCTTATTTCCCCTTTATTGCATTTAAGCCATGGCTTAAATCTATTATCTCTTTTTGTGTGATTGGTATCAACCACTCTATTAACCAGTTCTCCTCTATAGCCCCTTTCTAAAAAGTTGTTCTTCAAATTAACCATTTCACATTCAAACATCTTATCATCCAGATTCAATCTTGAAATTCTGCCAATCTGGCCCTGAACAATATTTGAAAACATATATCGGGGGTGCATGCTATTGAAACAAAGCATTGTATTTTTCCAGCACTCCTTCCTATATAGGCTTGATGAAAAGCCAGCTTCATTTTGTGATATACATACATCTAAAAAATCAATATTTGTGGTTGAATATTTCTTAGTAAACTTCAGGAATGTAGTAGTGGAGTGTAGATAGTCTAAAAAACCATCCAAAGATGTAACATCATCCTTCCACAAAAAGAAAATATCGTCCACAAAACGTGTATATAAATGTATATGTTGCATCCATTCTGGCTTATTAAAAATCATAGCCTTTTCCCAATGCCAAAGGACCATATTGGCATAAGTATTGGCACAGGGAGCGCCCATGGCCACCCCCTGTGCCTGTCTATATGTATGTTGTGCTCCTACAAACACATTATTTTCTAGAAATAGAAGTTATGTCCTTACCATAACGTTCCATGTGGAGTGTTCATCTCGCCTTTGTTCTTACACATGGGGTTCGGAGCCGATCCTCGGCTCCGTGTCGGCCGCTTGCAAGCTCTGCATCGAGAAGAAGCTCGAGACAACCTAATACCCACAATCCCCCTCTGCGTTTACCTCAGATCTAGTTTGCAAGCAAACCAGCAGCCAGAGAGAGCACACTCATGCCAAAAAATACATAAATCAAGAAATCATCTATATATATATATATATATATATATATATATATATATATATATATATATACACATGTACATCATACCTATACAACCACTGCAAATGCAGAAGGAGAATACTCCAGACCAGGCACCAAATTGAACGTTCTTCTTGAGGTTGGGAGGGTGGGAATGTAAGAACAAAGGCGAGATGAACACTCCACATGGAACGTTATGGTAAGGACATAACTTCTATATGTGAGAGTGTTCAATCTCCGTTTGTTCTTACACATGGGTAGCTCCATGTTCCTGAGGAACTCACGGGAGAATGTTCTTGAGCACAGTGGAACCAAAGGTTGCCCTATCCCTAGAAACCCTGTCCACTTTGTAATGAGAGATGAATGTATGTGGTTTAGCCCAAGTAGCAGCTGCACAAATCGTGTCTAATGGTAGGCGAGCTGCATGAGCCAAGGATGTAGACACTGATCTTGTAGAATGTCCTTTAGGTTTGACAGATAAGGTTTGATTTGAAGAATCATAAATGAATATAATACAATCAGTTAGCCATTTGGAAAGAGTTCGTTTAGTAACCGCTACACCTTTCCTGCTGTCAGCAAAGGCTACAAAAAGTTGATCAGATTTCCTGTGATCCTTTGTTCTATCCAAATAAAATCTGAGTTGTCTATGGACATCCAATTTGTGTAACATATACTCTAACTTATTAGAGTGATTCTTGAAAAAGGTGGGTAATTCAATGGACTGATTAATGTTATTGGTAGAGCAAACTTTGGGGAGAAAGGATGGATTAGTGCGAAGAGATACTCTGTCAGAGTGAAAGATCAAATACGGGTGTTTAATAGAAAGAGCCTGAAGCTCAGACACTTGCCTAGCAGATGTAATGGCTACCAAGAAGAGAGTCTTCCACGATAAATACTTCAATGGGCAAACGGAGGCTGGTTCAAAAGGGGGCAACATCTATTTAGATAGTAAAAGGCTCAGATTCCAAGGTGATGTAGGAGTTCTAACTGGTGGTCTAATATGGAAAGATCCTTTTAAAAAGGCCTTACAAAGTCTGTGAGCCATAATAGGTGCCCCACATTCTTCCACATGAAAGTTGGAAATGGCAGCCAATTGCACTCTTAAAGTGGAGGGAGAAGCTCCTTGATGGAACAATTCTGTTAAAAACTCCAAGATCTTGTTTAACGGAGCTATGACAGGGTCTAAATGATGTGAATTTGCCCAGAAGACAAAACGCTTCCATTTACTAGTGTAGGTCTTTGTAGTGGAAGCTTTATGAGAAGCCACTAGTATATTCTGAACTGCCGGTGTAAGAGAATCAGACCTGGCTAAAGTGGAAGTGGAGCAGCCAAGCTGCTAGATGGAGTGATTCGAGAGAGGGGCGAGGAACTCCTGACGAGTGAGTCAGTAGATCTGGCTCTGGGTCCAGAATCCAAGGTCCCCGAATGCGGTGTTGCAAAAGAAAGGCGAACCAAATTTGACGAGGCCAGAATGGGGCAATGAGGATTATCGTCCTTTGAAGGTTGTTGGCTTTCTGCAGAAACTTTGCAATCAGGAGAAAGGGAGGAAAAGTGTACAGGAGACCCGGGGGCCAATCGTGCACCAGCGTGTCCCTGGGGACTTCCCCTGGAGGGGGTAATAGGGCAAAGTAGCTCCTGCATTTGGCGTTCATTGGAGACGCAAAAAGATCGCAGGAAGGCTGGCCCCACTTGTGAAAAATCATCTTCGCAACTGACTGTTTGAGGGACCACTCGTGAGGCAACAGGATTGCTCTGCTCAGCCTGTCGGCTATGACGTTGGATGACCCCGGGATGTGCGTTGCGATCAGAAAGCGACCCGTGGACTCCACCCATTGCCAAATTCTCATGGCCTCTCTGCATAGCTGATAAGACCTGGTTCCCCCTTGCTTGTTTATGTACCAGACTACAGACATATTGTCTGTCTGAATTGCAATAGTCCCTAGAGGAAGAAGGGGAGCAAAGTGTTGCAACGCTAGAAACACTGCCCTCAACTCTAGAACATTGATGTGCAGATTGTACTCTAAATTGGTCCATTCGCCTTGGACTGTCTGTCCCTGAAAGATGCCCCCCCACCCTATCAGGGAAGCGTCCGTGGTTACTGTAGCTGTCGGCGTGGGTAGCACAAATGGTCTTCCGTTGGAAAGGTTGCAAGTCTGAAGCCACCAGGCCAGATGTGATTTGCATGTGTTTGTAATCAGAATTTCGTGTGTCAGAGGTAGCTGTTGGAACGACCATTGTGCAAACAGTAGCCATTGTAGAACTCTCATGTGCAGTCTTCCCAATGGTATCGCAATGAGAGAAGCTGCCATGAGACCCAAGACCTTCAGAACCAGTTTTGCTGGGGATTTTCTGGATGACAGAAGGAGAGAAATGTGGCTTTGTAGTGAGGCTATCCTTTCTGGAGGGAGCCTTAGAATTAAATGATGTGTATCTAATTCAGCTCCTATGAATAAGATATGCTGTGATGGCTGTAGTAAAGATTTTTTGAAATTTACGGAAATTCCGAGGTGAACACAAAGTTGTAGAGTGTATTCCCTGGCCTGTATCAGTTGACGCCGGGTGGTGGCAGAAAGGAGCCAGTCGTCCAGATACGGAAACACCTGGAATCCTAGGCGTCTCAGATGAGACGCTACCACTGCCATGCATTTGGTGAAAACCCTGGGGGCTGAGGTCAGACCAAAGGGCAGGGCTAGAAACTGATAGTGACTGGCTCCCAGCTGGAAGCGCAAATGATCTCTGGACGCCCTGGCCATTTTGATGTGGTAGTATGCGTCCTTGAGATCTATTGAGCACATCCAGTCGTCCTTCTGTAAGAATGGAAGGATCGATTGAAGCGTGACCATTCGGAACTTTTCTTTCTTGACGAAGGTGTTGAGGTTGCTTAGGTCCAGAATCGGCCTCCAGTCCCCTGTCTTCTTTGGAACTAAAAAGAACCTTGAGTAAGTTCCGAATCCTATTTGGTCCGCTGGGACTGGTTGGATGACTCTTTTTTCTAGCAGCTTTGAAATTTCTATAGCTGCTGGGTCTCGCAGATGGGGCGGCACATCTGGGAGTCTTCTCTTTGGAATGGGAATGGATAGAAAGGGTATTCTGTAACCGATGGTAACCACGCTTTTTACCCAGTTGTCTGTAGTAAGATTCTGCCAGGCCTGAGGGTATAAAGCTAAGTGACCCCCGACTGCCTCCAGAGCAGGACAGTTGGGCCTCCTCTCAGGAGTGCTGGAAAGGTTTTCCAGGGGGTGTATCCCTGTCACCTTGGTTTTGCGGACCCCATCTGCCGCCGGGGCGGCGTCTTCCACCTCTGCCCCCTCCTCTGCCTCTAGAGGGGGCATCACCCTGCATGCCCGGGAAAGATCCTTGGGGTTTTCGAAACCACATTTTTCCACCGCGTTGCCCTTTGGGGTACGGTCTGGATGGGGTGGAAAAATGGACTCCGACAGCAGACAGAGTCTTTCCCTCCTGTTCACACCGGGTAAGGGTCTCCTTTACTTTGGGGCCAAAGAGTGTGGCACCATCAAATGGGGCGTTAGTAAAGGAAGACTTGAAGGCTTCCGCAAATGAACATAAGTGCATCCAGGATTGTCTACGAAGAGCAATCGCTGAAGCTGCTGCCCTACTCGATCCTTCGGCTGCGTATGAGATCAGCCTCATGGATGAGTTAACAATGGATGTAAGGGTATTGAGATGTGCTGTAACTTTCTCTGAAACAGCAGCATCTGTAGTACCCTGGAGGGTATCTCCCAACTCTTTGATTAGATCCCTCTGTAGACGTGTAAAGTGGGTCAAATAGTTCAGGGATCGCATAGAAAAAGCCGCTGAACTAAAAATGCGCTTCCCGTACCTGTCCATAGTCCTAGAATCTTTGTTAGGCGGATGGACAAATGAGGAAGATTCCGACATCTCCTTTTTCGTGGCCGCTGCCACCACCATAGCGTCCACTGGAACTCCCTTTGTGAGGTAAGCCTTGTTTTGGGGTGCAGTAATGTACTTATTAGGCTTTCTAGGGACTGGTTCCACTGTGTCAGGTGTCTCCCACGCCCTTCGAGCAATCAGCTCCATTAACTCATCGAAGGGCGGAGTGACCCAGGAGGAGGAAGGGCGAGCACCGAATGCCTTCAGCAAGACTGACTCATCCTCAGAAGGGGGAAGGGACTGCCAATCACCTCTCTGTTTTAGGATCTCCAAGATGTCAGCAAAAGAGACATCCTCTGAAGGTGACTTTGGGGACCCTTCTGACTCATCCAAGTCAGTGTCCGATGTCAATGATTCTTGTGGAGAATCTAAGTGTCTCCTCTTACACAATCTTTTCCTAGGGACTTCTTCGGGGGGAGCATCTGAAGAAGCCTCCGAGGAAGAGGGGGCACCCTCCAGGGGTGGCTGAGACACCGGTGCTCGACGCTTGGATGTGACCATTGGTGCAGAGGAGGATAACGGTCCTTTATGGGGAGGAGAGGCTGCTTCTGCTGATGTGGTTGTCTGGGTAGACAACACCTTCCTCATGAGATCGAAGGCCCCCGGGTCCCGAGTCGAGGTATCTCCCGGTTCCGAAGAAGTGGGAAGAATCCCCGAAACAGGCACCGAAGGCATCGACCCCGAGGACGGAGCCGAGTCGATCTGAGCTGAGGCCCCGAGAGGGAGAGTCGGAACCGAAACATCGGTTCGAATCTCGGTCCCGGAACCAAGGATGGATCTTCGGCTCCGAGACTCCGGTACCGGATCCGAAGGAGTCGAGGTGAACGGAGCCGACCGAGAAAAGGACGGTTCTGGCACCGAGGGCTCCACAATCAGTAGATCAGCCTCTTCAAAGACTGGACAGGTCTCGGAGGAGGAACAGATGGAGATAATGAAAGGCCTTCAAGTCTCGACACCAATTGGGTGGAAACCGAGATAAGTTTGGATAAGGCCGTATTCTCCAGTAATTTCTGCACCACACGGTCAACATCGGTGTCGGAGAGGGGCCTAGAAGAACGGGTCGAAGGAATCGAAGACGGAGCCGACCTCAACAGTGTCGGGGGAGGGAGCTCCGTCACCGGTTCCAAGACTCGAGGCTCGGACACTGACAACAGTTGAACACTCGGCCCCGAGGTCTGTGGAACCGGTGATCGAACCTTAACCGAAGAGCTCGGAGCCGATGACTTGGGCTCCGACGTCTTCGATTCCTTCGAGGACTTGGATGCCTGGTCTGAAGCATCCAGAGCCTCTTGAAAGGAAGGTTTCAATAAACCCCTATCCATGAGTTTCCTGCGCCTATCTGTCATGACCCTCCCACTGAAAGAATGACAAATAGAGCAGTCTTCTTGCAGATGGAGAGGGCCAAGACAGTAGACGCAGGAAGTATGATTGTCAGTAACTGACATTTTTTGCCCACATTGGCAACGCTTAAATCCAGATTTAGTCTTCTCAGACATCTTAAAACTATGTGGAAAAAAGGATGAGAAGTCAAGTCCAGGTAGTAAGTCAAATCCGGTGAAATTGTCAAATCCAGTTAAAGAAAAAAAAATGTCTATCCAGTTGTCAATTCAGAAGGGGTGGTAGGCCCCGAGGGAAACTCTAATAAGTTTAAAATTAAACTTAACGGAACCGAGAATTCCTCAACCGTACCACACACACACACTTAGTTACTAAACAAAGTTTACAGAAGAAATTTAGTTGAAATAACAAGAAAAAAATCTTAATCTTAGCTTTAGTTGTTCGAGCTCAACCCAGTGATGCGAACGCTGCAGCGGCAAACTAGATCTGAGGTAAAGGCAGAGGGGGATTGTGGGTATTAGGTTGTCTCGAGCTTCTTCTCGATCCAGAGCTTGCAAGCGGCCGACACGGAGCCGAGGATCGGCTCCGAACCCCATGTGTAAGAACAAACGGCGAGATTGAACACTCTCACATCCAGGGTTAATAAAGTACTGATTAATATTATTTTCTCCTCATCAACATTCTGATCTGCCAATACCTCACTAACAGTCAATAGTCATTACTAATTACAGTAAATAGGTTTTGAACATCTAAGGTAACCATCAAAAAATCTCTATTTATTTGTGTCCTCTCTCTATTCACATCACCCAATTTAAGCAAAAAATCCCCTGTATCTTTAAGTATGGTGGACAATTTATCTATAAAAGGATGTAATGTATGTTCCAGCCATATGGAAATATTTTCCATCACCCACCCTCTGCCAGAAACTATGGGTCGTGATGGTGGGTCATGAAGAGACTTGTGTATCTTTGGTAGACCTTTAAAGATGGGAATGACGACCCTGTCTATCAATAAAAATGTATATGTATCATCACTGATTTTCATTTCAAAAAGCAATCTTTTTAAACAATTATGTACTTTGTCTACTATAATTTTTACACCCACATGATTAATCTGTATATATGTATGTTTATCTGATAGCAATTCTTCTATTTTTCTGACATACATAATAGTGTCTAATACTACCACCGCTCCCCCTTTATCATCTGCTTTGATGACTAAATTTTTGTTGTTACTTAAATCAGACACTGCTTTCTTCTGTTTTTGTGTCCCTAGAGGGAAGTGTGCTCCGACCTAAACGGCGCTGAAGACACAGTTCCCTCCACGGATCCGACGCTCGGTTCTCGGCCCCGAGAGCTAGGATCCGATACGCTCGAGGGCATAGTCAGCGTCGAAGTAACCAAGACTGTTGGCGCCGATGGATCCCCGGGTCCGAAACGGCACAGATCCGACGACTCCGAAACCCGATACGGGGTCGGGGAAGGAGCGAGTGGGGTAAAGAAAGGGGCTGAGCTCCCCCCCAGAGGGGGGGGGGGTAGCTTGGAGCACCCTCATCTGCATTTGAGCCTGCAAGAAATGACACATCATCTGGTCCAAAACAGCGTCGGTCAAGCTTCTGGTGGATCTGGAGGAGGTCGCTGAGGTGGGCCTGGAGGGCCGCCTCGAGGACCTCGAGGGAGACCGGTACTCCTCTTCTGGCTCCGGGGAAAAGCAAGGAGAATGGAGCTGAGAATGAGGAGAACCAGAGACCCTCTTAGCGGGACTGGCTAGCTTAGCTGGCGGGGCCGAGGAATGAGACTCAGCCCGCCTTTTATGCCTATGCTGGTCCTTATCCCACCTCTTCTCTTTAGAAGAGGAAGAAGAGTCCCCCTCACCCTGAGAAACAGAGGGAGTTTGAGTCCTCAACAAGGGAGGGGGATCGGAAGGCACGGAAGCCACAACCGAGACCGGTACCTTATAGGGAGAGGAGGAAGAAGAATCCGGGGGCAACAATCCCGCCAGGATTAGCTTGTTCCTCCTATCCCTGATAGCCCGGGGGTTGAAAGCTGCACAGACCTGGCAGCTGGTGGATAAATGGGCCACCCCCAGGCAAATAACGCACTGAGTGTGGCCATCGGCTGGGGACAGCTTATGACCACACTCAGTGCATTTAGAAAAAATGGCTTTAGGCCCTTCAGCCATCATACTACATACTCACACACTAGGGGGAGGGTTGAAAAATGAATTTGAAGAAAAATTACTTCAAAAATATTAAACAAAGTATACTAGTTGGTAAAGGGGGCTAAACCATACACACACAACACAGAACTTCCTGAAAAAAAACGATTTTAAAAGTTTTATAAAACTAGAAGTCTCTCACCCACGCCAAGAGCTCATCTCTAGAAGGTGTTATAAGCCGCGGCAAACTAGATCTGAGGATGGGGGATGTGTAGCAGGGGATTATGGGTAGGGGAGGAGCTAGGAGCTTGTATCTTTAGCTAGGTAAAGCTGCCGGCTCGGATCCGAGGACGGATCCGATACCCACAAGTTGCAGACCAAATTAAGTTAACCACTACAGATCAAAGTATTCTCTGTCATTACTGACATTTGTTAAGACTCCATCTGCAGTACTTCATGCAATTCTGAGGAGTTGATCTTCATAAATGGAGGTAGTACAGAGAAGGGTAACAAAAACTGTGCAAGGTCTTCACCAGGTAACATATTAAGGAACACTACTGGAGCTTAACATGTGCTGTCTTGAAGAAAGGAGGCAGACAAGTATAAGACATAAATATTTAAGTACCTAGAGAGAATCCAGCATACTGGGTATTATATTTAAAAATGATTTTTTGAGGACAGGTCATAATCTGACAATACTAGGTACACATTTAAGGGACAAACATTAATATATTTGCCAGAAAAAATGGTGTAAATTTGGATCTGCCATCCACAAGAGGTTGTGAGACTCAAGACCAATAAAAATCAAAAATGTATGAGACAGACATGTATGAATATAAAAGTAAGTTGCTGGTAAATAGAATCATCAGCTTAAACAGCAGTTAAGGGAAACAGCTACACTGGAGAAGTCAAGTGTTCATCACCAGCTATTAAAATCTGTATTTCTCTTTCTAAAAACAACAATGTAAGGACAAACATTAAATGAAAAATAAAGCAGTGTAGTTCACCATGGTGATAAGCAATGATGCCACTCTAGGTCACAATGGAAAGAAATAATGATGACATTCTGAGTTATCATTGGGAGAAGCCATGAAAGTACAATCCACACAGTGGGGTGTATATAGACCCATCTCTTTGCATACGACAGAGCACATACCTAGAACTGCATGGAATTATTGCAGACAAGAGAACTGAATAGTGGAAGTGAGAACAAGAAACCACACACTTTTTTAGCAGCGGTTACCATTGCCACCTCACAGCAAGAGGTTCTCTGGTTCGATCCTCAGCTGGGGTGCCTTCTGTGCAGAGTCTGCATGTCCTCCCTGTGGTCATGAGGGTTTCCTCTGGGTGCTCGGGTTTCCTCCCACATCCCAAAGACATGCTGTATGTGGATTGGACACTCTAAATTGGCCATAGGCGTGAGTGCGTGTGTGTGCCTTTCATGGAAGGTTGGGCGCCGGGCTGGCAACATGACACCGTAAAACTCCACTGCCAATCATGAGTGGACAGGTGGTCCTCTGTGGTGGCCCCTAACCAGGAAAAGCTGAAAGAAGAAGAAGAAGAAGCAGAAGTTTTTGTTGCATAGCTATTGGCTATAGGGTTCAGTCTTGGCAAACTCCTAAAAACATAAATAAAAAACAAGTTTGTGAACTAGCTACTTTAAAGTGTATGCCAAACAACATAACATATTAACTGCAGTCATCCTGGCATAAGCACCCTGGAATAGGACTGACATTCTGTTTGCATGTTAACCAGGACAACTTCCTCCGGATGACAGGTCATTAGCATTAATACCAGAGAAGACTTTCTGGTTACTTACTCAGTCACTGAGATTTTCTTTAAATGTTTTACAGAAGATTCAATGCTTGATATGCAGAGGGAGTCTGTTTCATAAGTGGGATAATCCACTGGATTAAAAAACTTATAATGTCAACATGTACTGTTTATCTTCTGGTGAAGATTTATGTCCTTGAACCACATATTAGTAGTAAGTAACAAGCTCACTACAAAGACATCAAATATCTTGATGGAGGAACCAGAGAGGTCTGTGCCATAGACTGGAACTAACTTTGTTTTGTAAACTAGTGATGAGAAGGATGATGGGCAGCTGTCTAGACATTAAGAGGAGTTGTGGCCAGTAAGAACAAATGTAAGAGATATACAAGAAAGAATGTAAACCCTAAAGGGAAAACACTATTCTTGTATTTCAGTAACACTACCTGATAAAACAGTAATCACGTGGATATTAGGAAAAAGCTTTGCAATATGTGAGCACTTAGCTGTGTGACTTTGGACTGCTCATTTCAAATGGTGGCAAAGGATATCTTAGGCAAGGTAAGGTGTGTAAGGTGTAGAACATTATGGGAGGGAACAGTTTAGGAGCTCTCAGCAGAGAGCACTAGCAAATGTCCAGATCAGATCGAACAGGCGACTCCAGTCCAATCAGTTGGACTGGACGGAGGGATGAAATAGGATCCTTAACTTTCATTCTAATCACTGTACAACAAGTTAGCCATTTTAGTTACAGCTAAACAACTGAATATGTGATGCTAGAAGCTGGCAGCTGCTGTAAGAGTTCTGTTAGCATTAAGAGGCATCATTCATGAAGGACACTGAGTAACAGTTTATCATTTTATAAATTACTGTGATATATCAACTGGATCAAAGGGCTCAAACAGATGCCATATGCTGCCCGGTTAAAGAAACTCCAGCTCTACTCAGTGGCATACCGCCTGCTCAGAGGCGATCTGTGCCTGACATATAAAGCCATGTCCAACCCGGAATTAATGGACATGCTGCACCTCAGAAAATCCAAATCCCATCGAGCTACTCGCTCGAGAGACTTGAACCTCAGCACTGAAATAAATAGGACATGCTGGGGGGACAGATTCATAACCCAGAGGCTCCATTCACTCTGGAATAAAATCCCAGTCCAAGTTAGGCAGAGTCCCTCATTGACTCTCTTCAAGAGGAATCTTGATGAGTGGATGGGAGATCGTAGGTTTATCCCGGGTATCATTTCTGTGTCACTGTTAGACAGAGGCACAGTATACTAACCTCGAAAAAGGGCATAGCAAAATTAATTTAAAATGGGTGGCGAAAGCCAAACACACTCTGGCTAGGCTTATAAATGCCCTAGGGCAGATAGCCTAGTATGAACCTATGAACCTATACCTGGAGTAGGCAAAGGTGCTAAGTAGTGCTACAATTTGTTTACGTTTATGCAACTTAAATATTAGAATGCATTATATAGACATGTTTCTTGTGATAATTCTGGTTCTTCAGTATGTTACGTATAACATAATTAGCTTTCTAGTTCTCTACTACTTAAGAGATGTCTTTACTTATTTCTATTGTGATGAAATATGTTTTGGATATCAACACTAAAACCACTATTAATATGAACAATAGAGTTTAGGCACCATATTGAATTCCATTAAGTAATCTTGTCAAAGCTAACCAGAAACAAACTGAAAATGCACCACCTCTCTGTCAAACAAGGACTATTTCTAAATAAATACTGAGCTGCCTGTTTGCCCTCAGAGGAGTGGTTTAAACCAGTAACTTGTAGTTTATTGGCCATTTTGGGTCATTTCCTGTCTTTTCCAGCCCCTGCTATAAAGCGCGCTTTGGCGGGCTTTTCTGGCTATAGAGAACTCAGCACAGCTCCTCGTGGTGTCCAGCAGAGTTCCTAGAGCAGCAGAGACCAGAAAAGACAAACTTTCCAGATTCTAAGTATTTTTTCTGCATTTTCGACTTTTTAAGCCTTTCGACTACTATTTCTGCCTGTTTTATTCTGTTATTACCTGTTTTACTGTTTTTAATAGCTTGAATTGTTTGTTGCACTTGCTTGTTTAAGTTTTGCTTAAAAGTTAAACAACAGGCTAATACACTCAAGTGTACTGTTTTCCATACTTTCCTAATAGTTTGTTCCAGTGATCAGATTTTGCTGATCCCTGGGCTTTGTCTTGGTTCCTGTGTTTCTCCATTTTCCTTGTTTGGTCAAAGGGAAGTTTCTTTACTCACCAGTGAGGGTGGGGAGTACTGAGCTGCCTGTTTGTCCTCAGAGGAGTGGTTTAAACCAGTAACTTGTAGTTTATTGGCCATTTTGGGTCATTTCCTGTCTTTTCCAGCCTCCTGCTATAAAGCGCGCTTTAGCGCGGAGCTGCTACCGTTGCACACTAGGGCAGCGCCGGTTAATCAGGTTTAAACTATTCGGGCTACCTAAAGTCCACTCTTCAAATTTTCCCTTAAAACTACCTTCCTCAAAGTATACTACTGTTCTATTTAGTGTATCCTATAACTATAAATTATCTCTACTTGACTCCCAAGTAGACTATTCTCTATCTGTATAGCCCAGCACTTGCTCCTACAGTACTTATCACCTTGATACAGCACTCTTGTTATAGATAGTACCCCAAAAAAGCAAACCCCATTTCTCGGTCACCCACACCCCCCAAAACCTTTTTTAAGTTTTTCCGTCTATTCCTTCTAGCATGTCGACGGATCAGTTGCTAATGTCCTCTCTTGCTCAGCTGGTGAACCTGGGAATATTGAGGCAATGTTACAATTGCCTCATGTACACAGACAACCCTCTCCTCCTCCCACAAAACACAAATACATGCGAGAGATGCAACTATACGGCCAAACTGGAGGCTGAGCTCTCGCAACATAGGACTGGCAAGACCAGACAGGAGGAGAAGGTAACCACACACACTATAGACCCAGTCTCACATAATACCATCACAACCTCAAATCATACACATAAACACACAAAGACATACTCGGAGGCTCTGATCAAAAATCTACCAAAACAGCAGAGGCCACCAAAGCAGACACCCAAACAACTACCACCTCAGAACACAACACCTGCAACACATAGACCACACAGTCAGAGTGTCAAGCAGTCACAGCCCTTAAGGCCAAACACAATGCCAGACACACTAGTCATTGGTGACTCCATAGTCAGACACACTGACATCCCGCTCACCAGACTGAGTAAGGAAAAGGTCACAGTAAGCTGCCTGTCGGGCGCTAGAATCCGCCACATAACGCAAGCACTCAGGTCTCTCAACAGCAGGTACAAGTACGACTCAATCATTGTCCACGCTGGTGTAAACGACCTGAGACGTACCTCCTTGGACTACATGAAAAGAGACATAGAGGAGCTCTCTGATTATGTAGCCCGAGCAGGGATGACGCTGACCTTGAGCAGTATCCTACCTTCACCAAGAATGATGCCACAATACAGAGATAAGATGATCAGCTTTAACAATTGGCTTAAACTCTGGTGTCATTCAAAGGGGATCCAATGTCTGTCTGCCTGGGATGACATGCTGGACAAGCCACGCTGCTTCGCAAGGGATGGCTTGCACCTGTCACCCCTGGGATTCCGGATTTTGGCAAAGACTCTTGCCACCCCCATAGTGCCTTTTTTAGGCAAGGCTCAAATTCTAAACCTACCACACTAGAACACAACAAAGAAAAAAAACTAAGGGTAATGCTGCTCAATGCCAGAAGTCTTAACCTCAAGATGCACGCACTCAAGGCTCTTCTCAGTATGGAGAACATCGATGTCTGTGCTGTGACAGAAACCTGGTTCAAGGCTCCTGAGAGCACCCCAGCACTATCAGGTTTTACCTCATATCATGCGTTCCGGTCCCAAAATCCGGACAATACCAAGAAAGGTGTGGGGGGGTATCCATATTCATCAAGGACACCCACACCTCAAGATTGGTGGCAACGCACGATGTATTGGAAACCATCCAGGTGCAATTAACCATAGGCAAGACTGCTCTGCAATTTGTAGCATGTTACAGGCCACCCTCGCAAACTCAGGAACCTCACATGGCCTTCCTGAAAACACTGGAGGGGACAAATGTATCTCCAAACACCATCATACTAGGTGACTTCAACTACCCTAATATAGACTGGGAACACTACTCAAGCCCAAACACTCTAGCCCAAAAGTTCCTGGAATTCATAAACTCAAATGCCATGGAACAACTAGTCACCATCCCCACAAGAGGAGAAAACATACTTGATCTCATCATCACGAACATGGGAGCACAATGTTCAACAATGGAAGTATACCCCTCACTGGTGAGATCAGATCACAAACTAATCTCGCTGGAGGTCCTTATCCCCCCCCCCCCCCAAATAAAAAAAACCACAGTAAAGAACTTCTCGAAAGCCGACTTCACACTGCTTAAGACTAGTGTGGTCTCCTTTAAGGCCCCCGAGCCGGCGGTAAACATTACTCAAACCGCTGAATCACTTACAAATGCCTTCTACCAGCACCTGCAGGGCTGCATGGATCAGGCAATCCCAAGCAAAACAATGACTCTTTGTACCAAAGGCAAGCATCCAGTCTGGTGGACCCCAGCCATAAACAAACTCTACAACAAAAGGAGAAAGCTACTACAAGACAGAGCAAAATCCTTAAAAGGTAAGACACCGCTGATCACTATAAGTAAAAAGCTAAGAGCTCTCATAAAATCATCCAAAGCTAATTTTGAGAGAAAAATAGCTAAGGACTCTAAAGACAACCATAAGGCATTCTTTAGCTATGTCAGAAACCTAGGAGGAAACTCCCAGATATGCTCAGAATTAGTCCAAAATGATGTGAAGATTACTGATCCTACAGACATTGCCAACATACTGGCTGACAGGTTCAGTGCAAACTTCTCCCACCACAAGGAGAGATATCTATACCAAATGATTGTAGCCCCCAAACATCTCTAACGCCCAGGTGAGAACTGCTCTCTCCAAGGCAAAGAACACAGCATCCATGGGACCTGATGGTGTCCCCGGCTGTGTGCTCCACGAACTCAATGAGGAATTAAACCCACAGTTAGGACAGCTGTTTAATCTTAGTCTCACCTCCGGATACGCACTCCAGGAGTGGCGCAGCGACTGTGGTCCCACTTCACAAAGGCGGTGCCTCCACCGACCCTGGAAATTATCGTCCCATTAGCTTGACAAGCCTTATCTGCAAAGCCATGGAGAGGATCATAATGGATCTCATAAATAAAGACATAGGGAATTTGCAGACTTTGGATCCAACCCAGTTTGGCTTTGTCAAAGGCAGATCATGCCTTTTAAACTTGGTTGACTTTTTTGAAACAGTCACCAAGGCCATTGATGAGGGAAAGGCAGTCCATACAGCCTACCTAGACCTGGCAAATGCTTTCGATACAATACCCCACTCGGGTATCATTGAAAAACTCATCAACTTAAATGTAAACCCATACATTACAAGATGGGTTGCAAACTGGCTGAGTGACAGAACCCACAGGGTCAGAGTTGCTGGCGCCATGTCAGACTCAAAGCCTGTCACAAGTGGTGTCCCACAGGGCTCAGTCCTGGGCCCACTCTTGTTTGGCATCTACTTTTCTGAAGTGCAAGCAAACACCGGAGGGTTATGGCTGACAAAGTTCGCAGATGACTGCAAACTGGGCGCCGTAGTCGAAAACACATCTGACACAGATATCCTTCAGAAGGGTCTCACAGAAATGGATAACTGGTGCCAGAGCCATGGCCTAAAGTTAAATGCCAAGAAATGCATAGTCATACCCTTCAGGAAAAACAAGGTTACCCCTAGCTACCATATAGGTGGCAATCCACTGATCACAGAAGAAGTTATCAGGGACCTGGGGACCCAGGTTGACAGTAGCCTTTCATTCGACACTCATATTGCTAAAGTAGTTAGGAAGACCTTCTACATTGCCCACCTTATCATGAAGGGATTCACATCTAGATCAAGGGAGGTCATAGTCTCCCTATACTCATCACTCATTAGACCAATGATTGAGTACAATGCCCCATTCGGAATGTATCTGACCCGACACTTGCAGCAGCTGGAGAGGCCACAAAAGTTCCTCACCAAAAGGATAAAGGGTCTCAAAAATCTGTCTTATGCTGCCCGACTGAAAGAACTCCAGCTATATTCAGTTGCTTACCGCTTGCTCAGAGGTGACCTGTGCCTGACATACAAGGCCATGTCAAACCCAGATTTGATGAACATGCTTCATCTCAAAAAATCTAGATCCCTCAGCGCCACAAGGGCGGGAGACTTAAACCTCGACACAGTTATTAATAGAACGTGCTGGAGGGATAGATTCATCACCCAAAGACTCCCTATGCTGTGGAACAAAATCCCGGTATATGTGAGGCAGAGCACCTCGCTGGCCTTGTTCAAGAGGAATCTTGACCAATGGATGGGAGATCGCAGATACACCCCAGGGGTTACCTCAGTGTCACTGCTCGACAGAGGCACAGCAAAATAATGGGCATAGTTTCTCCAAACTAAAGGGGTGGCGTAAGCCACAAAACTATGGGCTAGGCTTGTAAATGCCCTCGGGCAGATAGCCTAGTATGAACCTATGAACCTATGAACCTATGAACTTACCAGAAAGTTCACTTACTACTGTAGCACCCTTTTAATTTTTTGGAAAGCTTTTCTTAAGGATTATGCATGACTTAGCAGCCACATATTTGAGAGACAATGCATTAGGCTAACAATAGTCATGAAGATACAATGAATTTTGTGTGTGGACAGAAGTCAAAATCTCTTATATCTGTCTACTTACTTTAAAATTGTTAAAATGAAGGTCTGATCATACAGAGAAGTGGTAACTACTATGGTGGACAGCCGTATTGCAGTCAGTCAAATCTTCTACTTGATTAATGCATGACTACTAACTGATATCACAAAAAAAGACAGTGTATTTCATGAACTCTGACTGTAAGATGTTAAATAAAATGTAATATTAGTGCAGTAAAGGATCTGAGATGAATCCATAGCTGCAACATCTAAAATAATCACTCCATTTTCTGTAATACTATGGCAAACACATTTGTGGATATATCAAGTTGCAATTAATATTGCAGGCATTATTATATGCTGAATAATGTTTGCAGACATTCTTAAGTATCAGCACAATAAGTATTCCTAGATAAAACAATGAGGTTTATTCTTTAGAGTATTTATGTCCACTTAAGGATTTCCATGACACTATAAGTTGATGTAGTATGGAAGATTTATCACTAAGAGGAAAACTTGTGGAAACTGTTACATGTTTCATGTCTGTCACTACTTCATCTACAGCAGCTTCAATATAGTTAATGTCGGATATTTTAACTTTCATAGCTAAGGCTTTGGTTAATTTCCAGGTGGCATCTATATAGCCCATTTCATCCAGGTCCAATTTCAACTCTAAAGGTTTTGCCTATTATAATTTTTTTAACTTTGATGGATATTTCATCACTGTGTGCTGTCTATAACTCTTCAGTTTTGATTTGCAAATCCAGTCTTTTATACAGATTCTGCTTCTTTGTGTGAGTATACTTGCAAATAATTAATAACAAATCAATAACCAATGCCTGGGAAATGTCTTGAAGGTCCAACTACATAATAACTCAACTGACAATTTAAAGACACTCAGAAAGAATAGCTATATAAATTTTTAAAAATAAGTGGTGGTCTTTCTTTAAATTAAAGAATACACTCTAGGACCTGGTTTTATAAACACCATCAGAAATGTAAATAAAGCATGGCTAAGAAATGTTTAGAAGCAATACTGCTCTGCACAGCTAGAGAAAACCTATAAATACAATATGTCTGCCTCTCACAAACTTTAGCATCTTTCTACTGTGAATTTCTGCAGTCTGACCACTGTTTAACTTTAGTTTTATTACATAGTCTCTGTGTGTATTTTACTATTAATTCATTGCATAATATCTATGTATCTGAATATGCCTGACTTTCATTTTCTGTGCTTTGAAATGTCTCTAAAAATCACTTGTACCATTTGTAGTATTAGCAACAATGAGTTATCCTTTAAAATGTAAAATGCTAAGAGGAGAATTTGCATCAAATATTAACTAATTTAAAAATTTAAAATACTGTACAGTGAACTTTAGTCAACATTTAGAGTCATGATAACCTGTTTTTATTATCTTTCAAGCACTGTTGCAAGTAATATACATTAGGTATAATAAGCCTTTGTTCTGATATCATGAACGACATTCAGTTTTTAGTGTTTTTTCTTTTTTTTTTCTTTTCTACAAAGATATTACATATATATGTTTTAACAAACCATGCAAAGCACCTTTTTATAACCTGTTTACATTATTCACACATTTCATTTTTGAAATAACATAGTAGCCTTAAATAAAATCTGTTAGCAAACTGTATGGTGGTAATAAGCTACATTTTTAATTTTAGTCACTGTAAATAAAACTATGGGACTGATAAATAAATATCATAAATACTATGGATAAAACTGAGGAATAATAACAAGAAAGGCAAGAGCACATTTTGCAAGAGAGTAGACATTCATGTACCTCATAAGGTAATCAATACTGATTTTATTGCAACACATTAAAATGCACAAATTCATGCACCAGTATGATAATCAACACCATTCACATTATATTGTATTATTTTACATGAAAAAAAAATATCTGGCAAAAGAAGATCATTAGTCAGTCTGGTCTGCAGGAGTGTGACTTGCTGAAGGTAGCCATCTCACTTCCCTTCTATCACAGCTCTGCAAGAATCTCAGCCTTCTTTACAAGTCCCAGACTGTCTTGGACTCTTATCTTCATCTAAATTATTGATGACTGCATATGCCAACTACGCTCTTTGTAAAAAGAGGAGAGCATGTATTTGGACCAATGGAACTTCCATCTTATGCCGCAGTATATCATGGATTAAACTCCAAGGTTACTAATGTAAAAGTATCTATGAAGTTGCTGATTCTTGGTAGTAAAGTAAGCTCCTGTGGTTGAATGACCTTAAAAGTAATCATTGCCTGGGTATGTATGGTGCCAGGGATTATTCCCCAGAAATGCTTCATTTAGTCCTTTAGTTATTTAATTCTGTAAATGGCACTTTTTCAGCTTTTCCATTATAAAAAATAAATTGAAGAGCTCAATGTAGTGGCATAAAGAGTACAGTGAGTATAGCTAGAGGTGTAGCTAGGTACCCTTACATATTAAGCTTATACAGTGCTGACTTCACCTGCTGGCCATGCTCCTTTCTTCTAGCTCCATTACTTCATTGCAGGGTGCTTCCACTGGACTTCACTTAGAAACTTCTACATGTTTTAGATAGATTATATATATATATATATATATATATATATATATATATATATATATGTATATACACACACACACATACACACACACAGAAATATATATGCCCACACACATGAAAACATACACACACACACACACACACATATATATATATATATATATATATATATATATATATATATATATATATATATATACACAAAACCTAAGGCTGATCAGTTGAGTAATGGAAAAAGATGACACGGCTATTACATACCCATTCAGGTATGAGAATATTTTGTCCCTGCAGGAAAAACAACAAGGCTCATTGTCAGTAATTGTCAGTAAACTGGGTACCGCATAACTGTAGCTCATTTTAATTGGTTGGGGCAGAAGGCTCTAAGGTGACTAGGGATCAGTGCTACATATTTTGTAATTTTCTACTCATACCTATAGAACTGACAAGGTTTCAGATTACCGAGGAAGGGGGTTCATGGGGGAGATTACAGGGGAAGAAATGCCATTAGTTTTTACTTGCACAAGGTTAGGTTAACTGATATATATATATATATATATATATATATATATATATATATATATATATATATATATATGGGTCTACTTGATATGATCGACATTTCAGAATGTCGAAAACCATATGGCCGAGACCATATGATCGACATTCAAAATGCCAACCATACAAAAAAAAAAAAAAGAACACAACAAAATCTTACCTTCACGCTGCAAGCTGGGGGGGCAATGGCCCCATGCACCCCCCCGTAGGGGGCTTCGCTACCCACACCCATGGGAACTTAAATATACCAACTCCGAGATCGCACTACAGTGCGGAAGATGGAAATCTTTCCATTCCGCACTGTTTGCAGATGCCGATTCCGCATAGTCAACATTTCGAATGTCGATCATATGGTCTCGGCCATATGGTCTTCGACATTCTTAAATGTCGAACATGTGAAGGGGATCCAAATATATATATATATATATATATATATATATATATATATATATATATATATATGTGTGTGTGTGTGTATATACCTGAGGCAGCCAAAGAAAGAAAAGGATACTAATTATAAAAAGGAGAAGACAAGAAGAATCAGGTGACCAGAGCGTACAGTCATGTAATAGTATTTCCCATTTATGCAGATCCTTAAACAATCCAGTAGGCTGGTGATTTTTTTCATAAACTGGACAGAAAAAGATGGTCAACTTGAGCCTAGAAGAGGAAAAACTGGGTATGGACAAACAAAGTGAACCTATATTGGAAGGGGAAACCATGGCATGAGATGGCACCAGCTGAGACCCACAATGAATCAGATGGCAAATGAGTTTGGGCAACCAAGCATTTTAGTAGTATATTTGGGGCAACGATAGTGGTTTATTTTTAAACAAATGTGTTTCAGACAAGATAATGCATTGTTGCAAGACTGTTTTTTTAGAAGTTTAGTGATTTGATTTGTGATACTGCAAAGGTTAGTAAGGACGTATTAGGCAGTGAGGACAGATGAGAGATTTATATCTTCTAGAACAGACAGGTCTAACGAGATTTAAAGTGCCACAGAATCCAGACATATACAATATGGGCATAGTCTGGTTTCATCTGGATGGCATTACATGATACAACTGGAGCTGGATATTTTCAGCCTACAGTGCTGACTTATTTTACAAAATTTAGGGCATAGGATGATCCCTAAGAGTGAAATAAAAACTAACATGTGAAACAATTATGGCAGGTTTATAGAAAATGGACAGCAAAGGAGTACAAGGTATGGAGGGAAAGACTACAGTCCTTCAGAAGGTGGAAATGTGGTCTGCTGGGTGTAGGTGCAGTGGGCTCCCCAAAGCATCACCCTTGGGGCTATTGCCACAAAGAATATTTATGAGATGCTGAAGTGTAGTTTGCAATGGAATGAGATAGGATGAAGGTTCTGACCTGGATGCCAGAAATAGCAATAGAAAAATATTGGGGGTACTACGGAGGCTTGGTATTTGGGTTTGTGAGGCACCAGGAGGGTGGGATAGTGTGACAAGATATCCCATTAGTTAGTATGGAAAGCTGGGGCAGCCCTGTTCCCTATAGGTGTCTATAAATAATGAGATATTAGGTTTGCACCCTTAAGCTCCATTGACAGAAGTTCTAATTAATAGGCTAGGGGCAATTGGTGGAGTTTTAATTTATTAGAGAACAGGCTGCAGTGAGGATGGCTGGTCTTGGTACAATGGCTATAAAAGAATGTCCAACTGACTAAATTGCAGGCTGCATGCATACATAACTGATTTCACTTGATATAAAGGGGTCTGAACATCAGTAAAAAGAAAATAGCCAGTAGCAGCACTAGATTAACAAACTTGTTGGTTGAATATTGGAAATAAAGGAGAATGAATGAATCTGGGTTTATGATATTCAGTTATGTATGAACCTTATCCTACTCAAAAAACACTGATCAAGGACTTCTAAGATGGCTGCTCACTAAGCAACAGTTCAATTTCAGCTCTCCCAGTGTGAAAATGGAAAATGAGAAAATTAGAAGTTATGTACCTACCATAACGTTCCATGTTAGTTGTCTTCTCTCACCTTCTTTCTTGCTTGATGGGTTCGGAGCCGATCCTCGGCTCCGACTCGGCACTTGCTAAGCTCGAGAGTCACTTTTACCAGCTCGAGGCAGCCCCATATCCCATGATGCAAGGCGGTAAGTACCCAGATCTCGTTTGATGACAAAGGGCAGTAGCACCAAGCATAAAACACTTCCCAAAGGAAGAAAGAAAGAAAGAAAGCCTACAGGATGTAAGAAAGACCAGGACTGAATGGTCTTCAGCATAATAACTCCTTAGAGAAACAAGGTCTGTTCAGGCTCGGGGAAGGAGGGAGGGTCGCAAGAAAGAAGGCAAGAGAAGACAACTAACATGGAACGTTATGGTAGGTACATAACTTCTAAATGTTAAGTTGTCAATCTCGCCTTCATTCTTGCTTGATGGGACCGTCCCTAGCACCTCTATCCTGGGTGGCTCAATGGAACAGACTCTTGAGGACTGTAGAGCCAAAACTGGCTCTATCCCTGGAGGCCAAGTCCAATTTGTAATGGGAAACAAAAGTATGAGGAGTGGCCCAAGTGGCCGCTGCACAAATAGTGTCTAAAGGAAGTCTAGCTTGAAAGGCTGTAGAAGTAGCTAAGCTCCTAGTTGAATGTGCTTTAGGTTTTGAGCACAGCTGTTTTCCCCTGAGCAGATAAATTTCAGAGATGACCGAAGAAAGCCATCTAGACAAGGTCACTTTAGAGACAGGAAGGCCTTTCTTGTTATCCGCATAGGAAACAAAAAGTTGATCAGATTTCCTAAATTTTTAGTTCTGTCCAAATAATATCTGAGTTGGCGATGGACATCAAGATAATGTAGTTTTTGTTTGGCTCTGTCTGAATAGTTTGGGAAAAATACAGGGAGATCAATGGATTGATTCAAATTGGTCTTTGAGGCGACCTTAGGCAAAAAGGTCGGATTAGTTCTCAATGATACTCTGTCTTTGTGAAAAACCAAATAGGGGGGTCGAACCAATAGAGCATGAAGTTCAGACACCCTCCTGGCCGATGTAATAGCTACTAGGAATAAAGTTTTCCAAGAAAGAAATTTTAGGGAGCAAGAAACAGCTGGCTCGAAGGGGGGAAGAATCAAGGATGTCAGCACTAAATTTAGATCCCATTGAGGAGGAGGATTCCTGATTGGAGGCTTTAGCAGGAAAATTCCTTTCAAGAAGGCCCTACAAAGCCTATGGGACATAATATTGTGATCTGCAATCCCGACATGAAAGTTCGAGATAGCAGCCAATTGAACTCTGACTGTGGAAGAAGAGGAGCCTGCATGAAAAATCTCTGCTAAGAAGTCCAGGACTGCCTGAACAGGGGCAGTGAAAGGATCAATATTCTTGGCATTAGCCCAATAAGAGAAACGTTTCCATTTGCTTGCATAAATCCTCCTGGTAGAGGATTTTAAAGAAGCTACTATGATGTCTCTAACAGGGTTAGAGATCAAAGGAAGCCTGGCTAAGGAAGGAAGTGGAGCAACCATGCTGTGAGGTTGAGAGAAGGGATAGACCGGTGCAGCTGACCGGATTGATGAATCAGTAGATCTGGCACTGGGTCCAGATGCCACGGCTGCACCAAAAGGTGATGATGGAGGAACGGGAACCAAACTTGTCGAGGCCAGTAAGGAGCAATGAGAATCAATTTGGCTCTCAAAACGGTTGCTTTCTGGATAACTTGAGGGATCAGAGGAAATGGAGGAAAGGCATAAAGAAGTCCCTGGGGCCAATCCTGGGTCAGAGCGTCTCTGGGGGGATGGCCTGGAAGAGGGAAGAGAGAGAAGAAGTCTGGGCATTTGCTGTTTTGGGGAGTAGCAAAAAGATCGCAACATGGACGACCCCATTCCAGAAAAATCTCTTCCGCTATAGATTGCTTGAGAGACCACTCGTGAGGCATGAGAATAGCTCTGCTCAATCTGTCCGCTACAATGTTGGTTTTCCCAGGGATATGCGTTGCTACCAGAAACCGATGAGAGGAGATTGCCCATTGCCATAGTCTGAGCTTCTCGACACAAGGGGTAGGACTTGATTCCGCCCTGTTTGTTGATATACCAAACTACAGACATGTTGTCTGTGTGGACTGCAATTGTCCCTACGGGAAGAAAGTCGTTGAGGGCTTGCAACTTTAAAAGCACTGCTCTCATCTCCAGGACATTTATGTGCAGGTGGTACTCGAACGGCTGCCACGTCCCATGAACCATCCTGCCCTGATAATGACCCCCACCCGATCAGGGAGGCATCCGTGGTGACAGTGGCTACCGGGATGGGGGTACAAAGTGTCTGCCTTGGTGAACCTGGGGAGATGTGATCCACCAAGCAAGATGATCTTTGCAAGTCTGTGTCACCAGAATCTGGTGACGCATTGGAAGTTGTTGGTACGACCACTGTGTGAACAGCATCCACTGAAGAAGGCGCATGTAGAAGCGAGCCAGGGAAGAAGAGTAATGGCCGCAGCCATGAGGCCTAATACCTTTAGAACCATTCTGGCCTGTACTTTCTTGTTGGCTAGAATGATCCTGACATGACTTTGAATGTCTGAAACTCTTTGATCTGTAAGGGTAGCTGACATCCGAACAGGGTTTAAGTTTGCGCCTATGAAAGTAATAGACTGGCAGGGTGATAAGGATGACTTTTCGAAGTTGATCGAGATGCCCAAAAGAGTACAAAGCTTTATTGTGTAATCCCTGGCTTGAATAAGCTGATGCCTGGTGGTGGCTGAAAGGAGCCAGTCGTCGAGATACGGAAACACCTGGAATCCTTGACGTCTCAGGTGAGCCGTGACCACTGCCATGCATTTGGTGAACACTCTGGGGGCTGTAGTGAGACCAAAGGGCAGGGCTCTGAACTGGAAATGACTGGACCCCAGCCGAAAGCGGAGAAATCTCCTGGAGCATCTGTGAATTTTGATGTGATAGTACGCATCCTGAAGATCTATTGAGCACATCCAGTTGTCCTTCTGTAAGAAGGGCAGAATTGACTGAAGAGTGACCATTCGGAATCTTGTCTTCCTCACAGACTTGTTGAGTCTACTGAGATCCAATATTGGTCTCCAGTCTCCCGTCTTTTTGGGAACCAAAAAGAACCTTGAGTAGATTCCGGGCTCTGAATGGTCTGTTGTAACTGGCTGAATGGCTCTTTTTTGCAGTAGTTTTGAGACTTCTAACTCTGCAATTTCCCTTAGACCGGGTGGTACATCTGGAAGGGAATTTGAGGGGTAGAAAGGACTTTCCTCGAAAGGAATTATGTAACCCTTGGATATGATCGACTGTACCCATCTGTCTTGAGTGAGGGAGTGCCAGGCTTCTGGGTACAGTGATAATCTTCCCCCGACTGCCTCCAAGGAGGGACAGCCGGGCAACATCTCAGGGATGCTGAAAGGGCTTGTCAGAGAGAGGCTCTCTGTTTCCCTGGTTTTTTGGACCCCCTCTGCCTCTAGAGCGGCTTCTGTTGTTGTTACCCCCTCTGCCTCTAGGGGTAAACTGACCACGTGAATCCAGCGTGACTCATTGGGGTTTGCGGAACCACATTTTGCCACCTTTCTGTCCTTTGGGGTAAGGTCTAGAAGGGATGGAAAAACGGACTCCTACGGCAGAAAGAGTCTTGCCGTCCTGCTCACACCTGGTCAAAGTTTCCTTCACTTGAGGGCCAAACAAAGCTGACCCATCAAAGGGAGAATTTGTGAAGGATGCCTTAAAGGGATCTGCAAAATCACATAGCCACATCCAGGCTTGGCGTCTAAGAGCCACACCTGTACCTGCGGCCCTACTCGCTCCATCAGCAGCATATGATATTAGCCACATGGAGGAGTTTGCAATGGAATTAAGGGTTCCTAGCTGCGAAGCAATTTTTTCCTGAGCCCCTGCAGCTGTAGGATCCTGTACAACATCACCTAGCTCCTTAAGGATATCCCTTTGGAGTCTGGTGAAGTGACATAGGTAATTCAGCGAACGCATAGCAAAGGTCGCTGAGGAAAACATCCGCTTACCGTACCTATCCATGGTCCTAGAGTCCTTATTAGGAGGATGGACGGGCACGGAAGGATCTGCAAGTTCCTTCTTGGTGGCAGCAGCCACCTCCATGGCATCAGCGGGACACCCTTAGTGAGGAATTGCTTATCACACGGGCAGTAATAAATTTTGAAGGCCTCCTAGGGACTGGCTCTACAGAGTCAGGAGCAGCCCACGCCTTTCGGGCAATAACCTGCATAAGGGGGTCGAAAGGCGGAGACACCCAGGAGGTGGAGGGCCGAGATCCAAACGCCTCTAGGTATACTGACTCATCCTCAGAGGGATTATTGGTGGGCCAGTTTCCCCTCTGTCTAAGGAGTTCTAGGATGTCTGAGAAGGAGACATCCTCAGAGGGGGATCTTGGGGATCCCTCTGACTCATCTAAGTCAGTATCTGAAGTGATAGACTCGGGGGAGTCTACATGTTTCCTCTTACAGGTCCTCTTCCTAGGAGGATCTCCTGAAACATCAGGAGAATCCTCGGAAGAGGGGGATATTCCCGATGGGGAAACCTGAGGCGGAGGATCTCTGGGTCCTGTAGCAAGAGAAGTGGCAGAGATGTCAACAGGCACTATAGAGGGAGGAGCTAAGGGAACAGACTGCTGGCTGATACCCGTGGCCAGCACACTCTTCATCACCTCGAATGCTCCCCTCCCAGGAAGGTCCGAGAGAACCCGTTCCAAAGAGCTAGGAACTCCAGGGACCACCGAAAGGGAAGTCTCCAAGGCAGATGTCGGAGCAGAGCTCACCAAGGCCGAGGCTCCAAGGGGAAGAGCAGGTTCGGACAAGGGTCCGATGCCACTCACCCCCTCGGAGGAGACCATGGAAGCCCGGCCACCGAATCCCTCTAAGGAAGGTCTCGAAGAGGAGATAAGAGTAGAGGCTGAAGGAACAGAAGGGGGTATCTGTCCCTCAGCCGTAGCAGTAACCATTCCCGAAGACTCCAACTCCAATCTCTGGGGTAGAGTTGAAGGAGGAACTGTAATGGGGTGTGGACCAATAGCCGCCTGTTGAGATGGACTATGTAACATTTGGGCCAGTGCCTGTGACTTAAGTAATCTACTGACCACTCTCTAAATCATGGTCAGAAAGCCTGGATGACCTTGAAGATCGACTCCGATGGCTCCGTTCGAGAGGAGAGGTGAAGCCGAGCCGAAGTATCGGCTCCAAGGAAGGAGACCTAGACCTCTTCCTCGAAGGAGCCATCGGAACCGATGAAACTATAGAACCTGTCGGAGCCGACAACTTATCGGAGCCGACAGGTAGCTTGATGCATCGGCTCCAGCCGGAGCCGATACAGCCACAAAAGTAACGGTGTCAGAGCCGATCGGAGCCAACACCGCTGCCTGTACCACATGGTGGTCGGAACCGATCGGAGCCGACACCAGTGGTCGAACCAGAATCGGCACCGATAGCCATCGGTGCGAAGGTTTAAACCCAGAATCGGCTCCAGCCGAGCGATCTCGACTCAGAATGAGTCGGAGCCGAGGCCGCAGGCTTGGACACAGAAGCCTGGGCCTTGGAAGACTTAGAAGTCTTGGATGGAGCCGACTTAGCCGGAGAGCCCTCCGGCTTAAGAAGGCCCCTCAAAATCAGTTTATTTCTTCTTTCCTGCAGGACTCTCTGGCTGAAAGAATGACATATAGCACAGGAGTCCTGCAGGTGAAGAGGCCCCAGACAGTACAGGCAAGAAGTGTGACCGTCTGTCAGAGACATTTTCTGACAGCACGAGTCACACTTCTTAAAGCCTGAGACCCTTTCTTTAGACATGGTGTAACAACACACAGACACACACACCAGTCAAAGAAATTAAATTAAATATACCAAAAGGTATAACTAGTAAACACACACACACACACCCTAACAGGGGGGGGGATGGGATGGGTGAAAGTCTGACTAATAAAAGTAAGAAGAGACAGAGAATTTCTGTCATAAAAGGTTTAAAACTGATATAAAACTAACAATTAAGGGTTTTTTTGTTAAAAGGGGCTAAAATAGCAAAGTAGCAAATCACTTACCAGGAGCTGGTAAAAGGAGGACCTCATCAGCGAAGCGGCAAACGAGATCTGGGTACTTACCGCCTTGCATCATGGGATATGGGGCTGCCTCGAGCTGGTAAAAGTGACTCTCGAGCTTAGCAAGTGCCGAGTCGGAGCCGAGGATCGGCTCCGAACCCATCAAGCAAGAATGAAGGCGAGATTGACAACTTAACATCAATGTGTCACTAAAACTTTTAGTTATGTACTCACCATAACGTTAGATGTTTGGGATCCATCTCGCCTACATTCTGTACTGATGGGCTCGGAGCCGACCCTTGGCTCCGACTCGGCACGCTATGCTATAGAGTGAAGCCTCTTATTAGCTGAGCTATTCTCTATCCCAGGATGCGCCACCACTAATCCCCCAGATCTTGTTTGTCTGCATTCATGCACACACACATAACTTGTTTATATAACATTGCCAGATGTTTCAAGATGAAACAATAGAATTCGGACCGTACGATCTCTTCTGATCTCCAAGGCAGGGGGAAGGAGGGTGGATTATTGGGAATGTAGGCGAGATGGATCCCAAACATCTGAAGTTATGGTGAGTACATAACTAAAAGATGTTATGTGATCCTATCTCGCCTACATTCTGTACTGATGGGACAGCGTCCCTAGCACCTAAATCCTAGGTGGCTCACTGGAAAACACTTCTGAGCACTGTGGAACCAAATGAAGCTTGCCCCCGGGATGCCACATCCAATTTGTAGTGGGAAATGAAAGTGTGCGGGGAAGACCACGTAGCCGCAGCACAAATGTCACTAATGGCAAGCTTAGAATGGAATGCTATTGAAGTAGCCATAGCTCTTGTAGAGTGAGCTTTGACAGAGGTCGTAAGCTCTTTATTAGAAGAGGAATAAGCTTGACTAATACAGTCCCTGATCCATTTGGCAATAGTGACCTTTGTGACGGCTTTGCCCAATTTATTATCCGAAAAGGACACAAACAATTGATCTGTTTTCCTTGTTTGTTTGGTCCTGTCTAAATAAAAACGCAATTGCCTGTGGACATCCAATGTGTGGAATATGTATTCCGCTTTGTTTGAGTACTTTGGAAAGAAGACTGGAAGTTCTAATGACTGTTGTAGGCAAAAACTGGAACAAACTTTAGGGACAAAGGATGGATTAGGCCTGAGAGATACTCTATCTTTGTGAAAAACCAGGTACGGTGGTTTTACAGATAGAGCTTGAAGCTCTGAAACCCTTCTGGCAGAAGTAATGGCGACCAGAAAGGCAGTTTTCCAAGATAGAAATTTCAAATCACATATTGCTGCCGGTTCGAAGGGGGAGGAGGTTAAGGCACGTAACACCACATCGAGATCCCATGGAGGAGCAGGATGAGAAATCGGAGGTCGTAAAAGCGCAGCACCTTTCATGAAGGTTTTACACAATCTGTTGCTCATTAAAGGTGGGTTTATAGATTCATGAAAATTGGAAATAGCTGCCAATTGGACCTTGATGGTAGAGACTGAAGAACCTTGATTGAATAGGGAAGTTAGAAATTTTAGGACTTCCGATACAGGAATAGTGATGGGATCCAGACCCGGAGTTGAGCCCAAATAGCAAATCTCTTCCATTTGCTAGTATACAATTTCTTAGTGGCAGACTTGTGGGCGAAGATAAGATATGTATGACTTCGGGTCTAAGGTATGATTCCTGACTATAGTCGGAAGAGGAGGAGCCAAGCTGTTAACTTCAAAGTGTGAAGGGACTGGTGGAGTAGTCCCGACTGATGAATTAATAGGTCTGGGATCTGATCCAGGAACCATGGACCGTCCAGTGCATATTTCCGAAGATAGGGGAACCATACCTGACGAGGCCAGTAAGGAGCAACTAAGATCATTTTGCTCCCCAAGTGAGACGCCTTTTGGATCACTCTGGGAAGGAGGGGAACTGGGGGGAAGGCGTATAGCAAGCCGGTGGGCCAAGGATGGGCTAATGCATCCATAGGGCTCTCCTCCGGAGCTGGAGTGAGGGAGAAGAACTTTTTGCACTTCACGTTCAGCGGGGTTGCGAAGAGGTCGCAACAAGGAATTCCCCAATTGCTGAAAATTTGAGTTGCCACTGTATTGTTCAGAGACCACTCGTGAGGAGAGAGGATAGTTCTGCTCAGTCTGTCGGCTATCACATTGGATTTGCCAGGGATATGACTTGCTATCAGAAAACGTCTGGTCGCCACTGCCCATTCCCATACTCTCATGGCCTCTCTGCAAAGAGGGTAAGATCTGGTTCCTCCCTGCTTGTTCAGGTACCAGACTACTGACATGTTGTCAGAGTGAACAGCAATCACGCCCTGAGGGAGGTAATTGTGGAGGGCTTGTAGAGATAGAAGCACCGCCCTCATTTCCAAAATGTTGATATGAAGAAGACTCTCTTCTGAATGCCATTTGCCTTGGACTGACCTGCCCAGGGAATGCCCCCCCTACCCCATCTGGGAGGCGTCCGTAGTCAAAGTGGCCATAGGAGGAGGTGGAACAAAGGGTCGACCCTGATCCAGATTGGAGGGCACCAGCCACCAGCGAAGGTCCTGTTTGCAGGTTTCCGTGAAACGTATTAGGTGACTGAGAGGGAGATCCTGAAAGGACCACTGTGTCGAAAGAAGCCACTGGAGAATTCTCATATGCAACCTTGCTAGGGGGACTAGAAGAACAGTGGCCGACATAGATCCCAATAGCTGCAGGACCATCCCGGCTGGAGCTTTGGATCTGAGAAGCAAGGCTCGGACTTGAGCCTGTATTGTTTGTATCCTTTCTGTAGGAAGATAGACCCGCATTCAGTTTGAGTCTATCTCTACACCGATGAATCTTATGCGTTGAGATGGCAGCAACACAGACTTTGGCCAATTGAAGGTGATTCCAAGGGAAGTGCCTAGTGATATTGTGGCTTGTAGGTTCTGCAATAGTAGACACCTGGAGGTGGCAGTTAGGAGCCAGTCGTCCAGATACGGAAACACCTGGAATCCTAGACTCCTCAGGTGAGCAGTCACGACCGCCAAACATTTGGTGAACATCCTGGGGGCTGTGGTGAGACCAAAGGGCAGCGCGCGAAACTGAAAATGACTGTCTCCTAGGCTGAAGCGCAAATGTCTCCTGGACGCCTGATCTACCATGATGTGGTAATAGGCGTCCTTGAGATCTATGGAGCACATCCAAACACCTTTCTCCAGCAGTGGGAGAATGGATTGTAAGGTGACCATTCGGAACTTGGACTTTTTGACTGAACGATTTAGAATGCTGAGATCCAAAATGGGCCTCAAGTCCCCGGTCTTTTTTGGCACCAAAAAGAATCTTGAGTAAGTCCCTAACCCAATCTGGTCTGCGGGGACCGGTTGGATGACTCCTTTTTGAAGCAGCTTTGAGACTTCTAAGGCTGCAACTTCCTGTTGACTGGGTGGCGGGTCCGGGATTTTCTTGGACGGAGGTGGGGAGTGAGAAAAAGGGATGGCGTAACCTCCGGCGATAATTCGAAGCACCCATCGGTCCTGAGTGATACCTTCCCAGGCTTTTAGGTGCTTCGAAAAACGACCCCCAACTGGCTCCGGAGCTGCACAGTCGGGCAATCCCTCAGGGATTGTGAAAGGCTGAAGAGCCAAGAAAGGACTCGCGGTCTCCAGTGTTGCGGGGGCCTCTGCCGCCTCTGGGACGGCGTCTTCCAGAAAAATTTCCCCCTCCTCTGCCTCTAGAAGGGGGATCGTCCTGCTGTGAGGGATAAGACTTTTGGGATCTATGGAACCACATTTTCCCTCCTCTTTTAGCCTTGGGATAAGGCCGAAAGGGAGTGGAAAATCGCGCCCCTACAGCAGTCAAAGTCTTACCTTCTTGCTCGCAGTGGGTCAATGTGTCCTTTACCTTGGGTCCAAACAAAGAGGACCCATCAAAGGGAGTGTCAGCAAAGGAAGACTTAAAGGCTTCCGCAAAATGACACAGGCGGAGCCAGGCTTGCCTCCGTAGAGCAATACCCGTACCCGCCGCTCTACTCGCCCCTCGGCCGCATATGAAATAAGCCTCATGGACGAGTTAGATATCGATGACAGCGTAGCCAACTGAGAGCCAACCGTCTGCGCCAGCTGCTCAGGTAGGTTACCCAAGAGGGTATCTGAAAGCTCCTTGATCAGATCCCTCTGAAACCTGGTAAAGTGCGTTAAATAGTTCAGGGACCTTAAGGTAAAGGCCGCTGAACTGAGGGTGCGCTTCCCGTACCGATCCATGCTCCTAGACTCCTTATTAGGAGGATGGATGGACGTCGAAGCCTCTGCTACATCTTGTTGGGTAGCAGATGCCAGCACCAAGGCATCTACAGCCACACCTTTTGTCAAAAACTCCTTCTCTGGGGGTGCTGATAGGAACTTATTTGGGCGAGCAGGCACTGGTTCCACAGAGTCTGGATGTTCCCACACCCTTCGACAGATCAAATCTAGGAGCTTGTTGAAGGGTGGAGACACCCAGGAGGCGGAGGGCTGAGCCCCGAAGGCCTTAAGGAACACCTACTCGTCAGCAGAAGGGGGTTTGGAATGCCAGCCGCCTCATTGTTTGAGGGCTTCCAAGATGTCTGCAAAGGAGACATCATCTGAGGACGACTTAGGGGACCCCTCTGCATCATCAAGATCAGTGTCTGACATGAGAGACTCATCGGGGAAGTCAACGTGCTTCCTCTTGCACGATCTTTTCCTTGGGGGTTCCTCTGAAGAAGCTTCAGAGGGACCTCCAGGAGGGGGGGGAACCCCAGTGGGGGTGACCTCAGGCCCCAGGGCTCCACTGTCTAAGGACAGGGGGACTGCCAAAGACCCAGTCTCCGTATGTAGGGAAGGTGCTGGTGAGACCGTGGAGGTAGCCAAAGAAGATTTGGCTAACGCACTCCTCATGGCCCTGAAGGCCGGACCACCAGAATCCTGGGAAGGTCCAACCCCCATGGCCACAACAGTAGACGGTACCCCCGCAGCCGATGCACCGAGAGGAAGGCTTGGAACCGAAAACATCAGTCCCGAAGCGTCCCCCCCGGGGCCGACAGAGGAGGTCCGTGTACCAAACTCCGACTCGAGAGCCGGGGTTGGAGTAAGGGTCGGGGCCGACCCGAAAACCTCCATCGGCTCCACCAGCACCGGCTCCAACGGTGCCGAGACTGTTGGAGGAGGAACCATAACTACAGGGTGGGCCATTGGCTCCGAAGCCAAATGGGTTGGAGCCAAAACTAATTTTTGGAACACAGGAGACTGAAACAGTCTTAGGAGCACCCTGTCGATGTCCGAATCAGACATCTTGGAGGATCTAGATGAAACCGATCGGGTCCGGACCGACTTCTCCATCGGCTCCAAAGGACTGGGGGACCGGCTCCGAATGGACTCAACCAATATCGGTGCCGAGTGAGATCCCAAAACAATTTCCCTCGGTGCCGAGGAGGGCTTTGGCACCGAAAGGGAAGAGTCTGAGCAGGCAACCCTCATCGGCTCCAAAATCAGTGGAGCCGATGAAGGTGTCCCGCCTCTCGAAGCCCCAGTCATCGGCTCTGAAACCAGAGGAGTCGAGACTGGGGGCATCGAGGCAGACCGTTCCGCCCTCGGCTCCGAAGTCCGTGGAGCCGATGGAGAAGCCTGCCTGGATTTCTTAGTAGTCGGTTCCGACGGGCTGGTCGGAGCCGATGCTTTCTTTTTCTTAGTCGGAGAGGATGAGGAAGATAAGGCCTCCTCGAAGGAGGGTTTAATCAGCCCTTTCAGGATTAATTTATTCTTCCTCTCTTGGAGGACCCTAGAGGAAAAGGCGTGACACACGCTGCAGGACTCCTGTAAGTGCTTGGCGCCTAAACAGTATACGCACGAGGAGTGATCATCAGTTATAAAACCCTGAGGGTCTATGTTCTTTAGACATAATGTCTCTGAAACAGTCACTATAAAAGTGGACAAAATCAGTATTTAGTCAGAAAAAACAGAGATTTTAAACAATAAAAGGTTATGTTTTGTTTTTTTTTTGTTTGTTTTTTTTTTAAACGATAACTACCAGTACAATACAATTATCACAAACAGTAAAGAGGAGGGCCAAGAACCCTCTAACTTAAACAGGTACTTGACCTCCTTAAAAAAATAGAAACTTGCCAATGAATAGGGGAAGGCCCCTCTAACTTAAACGGGAAACCTTTCCCTAAACAAACACACAAATCTACCACAAATTTATATCAAAAAACACTCGTACAACAACAATAGCTGTTAAAACAGCTTTTGGGTAAGAAATAGAGAATTTCCTGACAGGAAACTTTAGAAAAAAACAGCACTTGCCAAGTTTGAGACCACGTCCTAGCTTGTAAGCGGCAAACGAGATCTGGGGGATTAGTGGTGGTGCATCCTGGGATAGAGAATAGCTCAGCCAATAAGAGGCTTCGCTCTATAGCATAGCATGCCGAGTTGGAGCCGAGGGTCGGCTCCGAGCCCATCAGTACAGAATGTAGGTGAGATAGGATCACATAACATCTGTTATTTGGGTAAAATCTAGTCACCGATTAGTAAGTAGACTGCCTGGATGCCAATAAAAAAGACGTTTGGATAAACCTGAAAAGAAAATCAACTGGAAAAGGTGAAGAGAAAACTCTGACTGGGAAGAATCCTGCAGCTGTTCAGAAAAAGTAGCTCAAGTTTCATCTTTAGTAAAACAGATGGCTTCCAGTAATTTAAAGGAAAAAATAAATCAAATGTACTCAGAGTTGATCAAAATAAATGAAACACTGAATGAATATATCAACTCAAATAATAAAAGGCTAGAAAAAAATAGAAGAAGCTTTAACTAGCTAATCAGATGAACTGATAAAACTGCAAAAATCAAAGGTTTAAATGAAGAAAAGGCTGACTGGGCATGATGAGGCTTCTCAAGAAGAGATGGTTCAAAACATAGCAGAGTTAGAAGACAGAGCACCAAGAGAATTCCTGAGATTTTCTGCTATACCATTGAAACTGGAAGGAAAATTCCTGAGATTTTCTGCTATACCATTGAAACTTGAAGGAACAGACTGTTCTAATTTTTACAAAAGTACTAATAAGGAACTGGACTGGTGTTCCACAGCAGAATTTGTTAATTGAAAGGGCAAATTGTGTGTATGCTGCAAACCTCAGCATGGGAAAGCACCAAAGACCTACATTAGTACAGATGCAATCATACCAGCAAAACAGTTGATCCTGAGAAAAACTATGGCAGAAAGGAAACATTAAAAATTGGAGAAGTGCTGTTTGTGGAAAATTATTATTCACTGTACACTAGACTTTAGAGAAGCAAGTCTAGCCCAGCAATCAAGGAGTGCTGACAGGCAAGTGTAAGATTCAAGCTGCTGTATCCAGCTGCCTTCAGAATGTTTTTTTTCCTGGAGGATCAAAGGCTTTTTTGATGTAGAACAGACTGAGGAGGAAATCAAAAAGGTTTGACCAACAAAGACTGAGCCAGCAAGCAGAGGGGGACTGTGCTTTTCATTCTTCTGTCAAAGCTCATAAAGAGACATTGCCATTGAAACCTTTTCAAGTGTTCCAAAGGAAAATGCTTGAGAGGCAGAAAAATGCACAGGAGCTGACTACAAGAATCAGGAATACATTGGACTTCGGTGATGGAAGATGAAGATGATCAGGAAGATCAGCAACACTGAAATTAGTGAATACATTTAAGAATAAAAAGCATGAATCTCATTTGTGAAAAGTTGCTTTTCAAGAAAAAGTGTCTGAAAAAGACTGGAATTTTGTTGAGTTTGTTAAACTTGTGGGTGCACTTTAAAACATATACCCCAATTTGTCATTAATGTTTAAAGGGGCATTAAAGGGAACACTGTAAGTAAAATATATTTTACTGCTATTACTATCTCTATAAAACATTTTATATAAAAGGTTAATATTCTCAAGGCATGCAAGCTGCTCTTCACATGTGGGAGGGGAATAGAGATACGTTCAGACAGCAATCAGTGTAACAGGGTGTAACATGTCCTTTAGCATGGTTAAACTTAATTTTAAATTAGGTAATGGTTGGAGGAGTAGCCATTAATCTGAGGCAATTGCTCCAATCTGGAGGGTTAAACTTAATTTGGTCCTAGTGTACGTAGTTGTGTGTTTGTTCTAAATCATCAGGGAATGGGACTGTGAAAATGTGTCTGTTTTTTGAGGATTTTCATTAAAGCAAAAAGTATTGAAAATCTGACATTGGTTCAAATGTAACTGTATAAAAGATTAGCCTGCCAAACAGTGTGTACATGTAAGAAAAAAGCTGGAAATACACATTGAAAACTATCACGTACAACAGGTGGTTGACAGGTGTGCGAGATCAACAATCCCTGAGTAGGGGAATATTTCCTTTCCTCGTGGATTATGTGATCTTGGAGTTAGTTTATATAATTAGCAGGGGGTGTGGGAGGTGCAGGGGGGATTGCTTCTATTGGTTTAGTCTGCTCCAGGGTAATCCCTGAAGCATGCAAAGAATATGTCAATATTGCAGACTTCAATGTTCTAATGTCGATCTATTGGGCAACGAGGCAGTTTTCTTTCGATCTAGTGCTTTATACCTACACACACACACACACACACACACACATATATATATTTATATATATATATATATATATATATATATATATATATATATATATATATATACATATATATTACAGTCAGTTTAAATGAAAGCATCCTGATTTTAGAATTTATGATAGTTAATTAGAAAATATGGAGGATCTCTTGGCAAAAAGTATACTCCTTCCTTCACATTTATTCAGAACAGTAAATTATTACTATACCTTCACTTTCCATCACCTCCAATGAAATATTTTGGCTTGGTTATTTTGATTTGTGGTGTTATTTTTAACTTTGACATGCTACACTGTGATCTTCAGTATGTGGATATGTTCTACCAAGACAAATCAGATTAAACTTAAAACACACAAACACACACACGCACACACACACATATATATATATATATATATATATATATATATATATATATATATATACACACACACACATTTATATGTGGGTCTACTTCACTTGACCTAAATTTAATTTGACTGACACCCATATGACCGACACCAAATTGACCTAAATTTCGTTTGAACTAAAACTCATTTGACTGACACCCATTTCACTGACAGTTTACAATGCTAAATTGCAAAATACTAAATCTTAAACTATAGACAAGCACACATAGAATCCCAATAACTAACCCTTTCCAGAACTTACAAACTACTTACTAACCCTCTTAAAAGAAACGGGACAATGTACAACCAAACTAGGTGGGGGGCTGCACCTCCCACACACACCCAATGTGGGGGGCTGTACCCCCCACCCCCCCCTAATTAAATATACTAACTCTTGGATCACACTACAGTGGGGAAAAGGGCATATACCTTTAACTTGCCTTACAGTACTCTTACACGCTGCCACTACTGCTGGGAACACACAAAACATTCGCCAAATTACTTTAGATACTTCCCATAAAATGTAAATGGAAAAGCCCACATTTAGAAACACTACAAAAAAAAGTTATGTACTCACCATAATGTTCCATGTGAGTTGTTTTATTTCGCCTTCATTCTCCGACATGGCCATTAAGCAAAGCTCAAAGATTACCAGTAGTTCAAGACCAAACCCCTTATCCCATGATGCACTGCTGGAATTACCTCAGATCTTGTTTGCTGTGCGTACCATATCCTAGTAAGAGGACTAATCTCCCCAGACAGGAAGAAACATTGAATAACCAGGATGAAGTCAGTCTCCAGGTCAGCTGTCAGCCAGGTGGGGGAAGGAGGGAGGGACGTGAGAATGAAGGCAAAATAGAACAACTCACATAGAACGTTATGGTGAGTACATAACTTCTTTATGTGAAGTTGTTCAATCTCGCCGTTCATTCTTCACTGATGGGTAGCGTCCCTAGCACCCTAAATCCTGGGTGGCTCATGGGAGTACATTTTTTAGGACTGTAGAACCAAAGGAAGCCCTGTCACTGGAGGCCTTGTCCACTTTGTAATGAGTGATAAAAGTGTGAGGCTTAGACCAAGTGACTGCAGCACAGATATTATCAAGGGGTAACTTGGCTTGAAAGGCCGAAGCAGTAGAGACTGCTCTGGTTGAATGTGCCTTCACTTTATGCAACAAAGACCTATTAGCAGATGAGTAAGTGTAGGTGATACAATCTGAAAGCCACTTAGAAAGGGTTGTTTTAGCCAATGGTCTACTTTTTCTGGCTTTAGAGAATGAAACAAAAAGCTGGTCTGACTTTTGGAAGTCTTTTGTTCTGTCCAAATAATATCTAAGCTGTCTGTGAACATTAAGTTTTTGCAGCATGTATTCTAAATTGTTGGTATGGTTGGGTGAAAAAAACGGGAAACTCAATAACTTGATTGATGTTTGTCTCAGAACATACTTTAGGCAAAAAGGAAGGGTTAGTCCTAAGGGATACTCTGTCAGGATGAAAAATTATACAGGGGGGCTTGAAAGATAATGCCTGAAGCTCTGACACTCTGCAGGCAGAAGTAATGGCCACTAGAAAAATAGTTTTCCATGACAGAAACTTGAGCTCACTAGATAATGCTGGTTCGAAGGGAGGAAAAATAATAAGGGATAGCATGAAATTCAAGCTCCAGGGAGAATAAGGAGTCGTCACTGGAGTTCTCTTGTGAAAGGTACCTTTGAGGAAGGCCATGGTGTTGCATAATATTTAGTCCATCAATACCTAGATGAAAATGATATAGCTGCTAACTGGACCCTAACAGTAGCAGCTGCCACTCCTTCGTGAAATATCCCGGTCAAGAATTCTAGTATGGATGAATATAGAGCTTGGTAAAGATCAAGGTTCTGGTTAGAAGCCCAAATGGAAAATCTCTTCCACTTACTACGATACAATTTTCTGGTGGAAGGTTTATGGAAAGCCAACAAAATTTGACTTGTGCCATATGAAAGATTATGAAGCCTGGCTATACGGAGAACATGAGCAGCCAAGCGGTTAGCTTCAGTGACTGCAAAGAAGGATGGAGGTCCCCTGACGAGTGTGTCAGAAGGTCTGGAACTGGGTCCAGGATCCATGGGTCCTCCAAGAGATGATGGTAAAGAAATAGAAACCAAATCTTCCGAGGCCAGTGAGGGGCTATAAGAATGACAGTCCTTCCCAGTGACTTTGCTTTCTGTAAAAATCTGGGTATCAGCAGAATTGGGGGAAATGCATAGAGGAGACCCAGAGGCCAGTCATGTATGAGTGCATCCCTCGGGGGTTCTCCCGGAGGGGGTATCAGGACAAAGCAGCTTCTGCATTTGGTGTTGATGTGGCTGGCAAAAAGATCACAGCAAGGCTGGCCCCTTTTGCGGAAAATCCTGTCCGCAATCTCCTGTTTGAGAGACCAGTCGTGTGGCAACAAAATTGCTCTACTCAGCTTGTCGGCTATCACGTTGGATCTCCCTGGGATGTGCGTTGCCAACAGAAAGCACTGGGATGACACAGCCCCCTGCCAAACTCTGAGGGCTTCTTGGCAAAGGAGGTAAGACTTGGTCCCGCCCTGTTTGTTCAAATACCAGACCACTGACATGTTGTCTGTCAGTATGGCAATTGTCCCTAGAGGAAGAGAGTCCTGAAAGTACTGCAACGCCAGAAGTACCACTCTCATCTCTAGGACATTGATATGCAAATGTGATTCTTGATCCATCCATTTGCCTTGGGTAGTCTTTCCCTGAAATTGCCCCCCCCCCAACCCTATCATGGAAGCGTCCGTGGTCACAGTGGCTACTAGAGGGGGGAGTACAAAGGGACATCCTATTGTGACATGTAGAGATGTCAACCATCACTAAAGATCTCTCTTGCAAGAGTTTGTAATCAGAATCATATGGTTCATTGGCAATTCCTGGTAAGACCACTGAGAGAACAGGAGCCATTGAAGAATCCGCATATGAACCCTCGCCAATGGAATGGCTAAAATTGGTGCCGCCATCAAACCTAGTACTTTCAAGACCTCTGTGGCTGGTGATCTGTTCTTTGACACCAATAAAGTGATGTGTTGGTGAAGAATAGATACCCTTTTGACTGGAAGACGTAGAGTGGTGGTTGAAGTGTCTAACTCTGCCCCTATAAAGATGATATGCTGCGATGGTGACAAGGCAGACTTTTCGAAGTTGACCATAATGCCTAAGTGGGTGCAGAGTGTCAGAGTGGATTCTGTTGCCTGAATCAGTTGATGCCTGGTGGTGGAGGTAAGGAGCCAATCGTCTAGGTATGGAAACACCTGGAATCCTAGATGCCTCAGGTGAGCCGTGACCACTGCCATACATTTGGTAAACACTCTGGGGGCTGTAGTGAGACCAAAGAGCAGGGCTCGAAACTGGTAGTGACTGCCTCCCAGCTGGAAATGCAGATGATCTCTGGATGGTCTGGCCATTTTTATGTGGTAGTACGCACCCTTGAGATCGAATGCGCACATCCAACTGTCCTTCTCTAAAAAGGGAAGTATGGACTGAAGCATGACCATCCGAAACTTCTCTTTTTTCACAAATTGGTTCAGTATGCTGAGGTCCAAAATGGGTCTCCAGTCTCCTGTTTTCTTTGGAACCAAAAAGAATCTTGAGTAAATTCTGAATCCTGTTTGGTCTGCTGGGACTGGCTGGATGACTCTTTTCTAGCAACTTGCGGACCTCTGTAGTTGCTTGTTCCCTGTAACTGGGTGGAACGTCCGGGATTCTCTTGACGGGAATGGGTGGAGCGGAGAACGGTATGAAACACCCTCTGGAAATGATGCTTTGTACTCATCTGTCATTTGTAATATCTAGCCAGGCTTCTGGGTACAAAGATAAGTGACCCCTGACCGCCTCCAGAGCAGGACAGTCAGGCCTCCTCTTAGGAGCACTGGTAGGGTTGGCCAGAGAAGTGATCTCTGTCACCCTGGTATTGCGGAACCCCTCTGCTGCAATGGTGATGTCTTCCATTATTACCCCCTCCTCTGTCCCTAGAGGGAGGTTCTCCACGTGTGTCCTGAAAGGCTCCTTGGGCTTTCTGGAACCACATCTTCCCTCCTGTTTGGCCTTTGGGATAAGGCCGAATAGGGGTGGAAAAACGGACTCCGATGGCAGACAGAGTCTTTCCCTCCTGTTCACACCTGGTCAATGTTTCCTTTACCTTTGGCCCAAACAAGGATGAGCCGTCAAACAGGGTGTTTACGAATGAGTACTTGAAAGGCTCCGCAAAGGAACAGAGGCGCATCCAGGCATGTCTGTAAAGAGCAATCCATGTACCTGCAGTCCTACTCGAACCATCAGCTGCATATGATATGAGACGCATGGATGAGTTCACAATGGAATTAAGGGTAGCAAGCTGGGCAGAAACTTTGTCAGAGACGCCTGCAGCTACAGTACCCTGAATTGAATCTCCCAGCTCCTTAAGGAGATCTCTTTTCAGTCTAGTGAAATGGGTCTGATAGTTCAGTGATCGAAGAGTGAAAGTCGCTGAACTGAACATGCGTTTCCTATATCTATCCGTGATCCTGGACTTTCTGTTAGGAGGATGGATAGATGCAGAAGTTTCTGACAATTCCTTCTTTGTAGCTGCTGCCACCACCATGGCATCAACTGAAACTCCTTTAGACAGAAAGGATTTATCCACGGGGGCAGAAATAAATTTATTAGGCCTCTGAGGGACAGGCTCCATGGACTCTAGCGACTCCCACGCCCTACGAGAGACCAATTGCATAAGCTCATTGTAGGGTGGAGACACCCAGGTGGTGGAAGGTTGAGACCCAAATCCTCAGTAGGGCTTTTGGACTGCCAGTCACCCCTCTGCCTTAGGATCTCAAGTATCTCCGCAAAGGAGATGTCCTCAGAGGGGGATCGAGGGGACCCTTCTGACTCATCCAAGTCTGTGTCAGATGTCAAGGACTCCTGTGGGGAGTCCAAGTGCTTCCTCTTGCACAGTCTCTTTCTGGGGACTTCCTCAGTGGGAAATTCTGGGGAAGTCTGAGAAGAGCAGGGGGCACCCGGTGGGGCTACCTGAGGCTCTGGGTCTCTACCCTTGGGGTGACCGATAGTAGCAGAAGCAGACACAAGCACTTTGAGGGAAGAAGAGTCCAGACCTGGTGATGAGGAAGTCTTTGGAGACAACAGTCACCTCATGGCTTCGAAGGCATCATGGCTCCAATGAGAAGGAGTCGACGGACCCAAAGGGACCGCCATCCCCTCCCACACCGATGCCGTGGGCTCCACCGAGTCGAAGCCCCGAGAGGAAGAGTCGGCACTGACAAGTCAGTGCGACTATCCTCCCCGGATCTGAAAGGGGAGCGTCAGCTCCTAGAGACCCGGTCGGCACTTAGGACGTCTGAGTATATGGAGCTGACAACACTGGAACAACCGTTGGCTCCGAGGGTTCTACAATCATCAAGTCGGCCTCCTCCGGCTACAAAGGACCATTACGGCTCTGAGGAGGAGTAGTCAATTCAGGGAGTGTGGTCTTTGGTTCCGATGCCTGGGTCAGAGCCGACAGCAATTTAGCTAGGCCTGGTGCCGTTAATAGCTTCTGTACCAGCCGATCCATATCCGAATCTGAAAGGCTAACATAGGACCTGGAAGAAAGCACCTATGGTGCCGAATGGAGAACTGGAGAAGAGGGAGTCTTGGGAGACCATTTCCAAGCCAGAGTCCCGGCTCGAAAAGAACAGATTGTCAGCTCCGAAGGCTGTGGAGCCAAAGTTACAGTATATTCCACTTTTTTTATTTTTTTGCCTTAGACTCCGAGGAAGATTTTGAAGATTTTCTGGC